>NC_068422.1:27151395-27516395 GCF_023373465.1 Oncorhynchus keta
CATGGTGAGTACCCTGGGGCTAGAATAGATCCTTACAAAGAACACATGCTGGTTAGATGGTGAGTACCCTGGGGTTGGATCAAATCCTTTCAAAGGACCAATACCTATGAGCCCCATCCCTCCTGCCCTCCAGGTTCTTTGGCCATTATGGTCCTTCTCAAAGATCTATTTGAATGCTTATTTTCATGCTCAAGTCACCAGGTCTTCAAAGAAGACAAGCAGCACCTTCTGTTCTGCCTGTTATTTAAAAGGATAGGTTTTATTTGCTTGAAGAGTTTTAATTAATTTCTAAGTGAAGAGTTGGCATGTTTCATTACGCTGTCTGTGTTTCTTTGTTCCCCAGAGGCTGACTTTGTGGGCAGTGCCCTGGTGAGGGAGAGTGAGGGCAGTACCACCGGAGATGACGATAAAATCTATTACTTCTTTACTGAGAAGAGCCAGGAGCAGACACCATACTACAGCCACATTAGAGTGGCACGGGTTGGACGAGTCTGTAAGGTGAGGAGAGGTGTAAGGGGGTGAGGAGGGTGTGGGTTGGAAGGGAGGTTGAGAAGAGCCAGGAGCAGACACCATGTGAAGCCAGGAGAGAGTGGTGAGGAGGGAGAAAGAGATGAAGGAAGAGCAGGGTAGGGTGGCCCTGTGGGCATTAGGCACTGACTTACTGTACCAGGACTTTTAGACACTGAAGAAAATGTCAAAGTGAGATATTATTTGTTGAGGACAGGTGTCAAATGATCTGATTTGATCAGCTTAGATACCACCTGGTCAACACTTCTGAGCATTGTGCTCCTGAAAAACCGCTTGCCCTCGACTTTAGTAGAAGGAGAGAGTGTGTTTTGATGTATACGTTGCCTCTGGCTTACTCTCTGAGCTGTGTGTGTGCTTCTCAGCAGCAGATAACACTCTTGAATGCAGAGTGCACTTGATGTCTAGTGTGTATCACCCCTCTCAACAGGGTTGCTAATGGGCTTTCACAGGGCTGTGCTGTTGCTAAGCAGACACAGATGCAAACACACACACACACACACACACTCCCATGGCTATGCTCTCTGTCTCGTGTCTTAGCTCCGGGGGAGCTGTAGATTGAAAAAGTAAACAACGTTGCAGATACGATAACCTCCCTTGACCCTCCTTTGTGCCCAAGAAAGGCATGTTCTCTGGACTTAGTTTAGGTTGTCCATATGTTGAGTGCTAACCTTATTTCTCCTCCTGCTCCCTCTTTTTCTCTTTCATCCTCCTCTTCTCCCCTGTCCTCTTCTCACTCCCCCTCATCTTCTCCTCTCCCTTCCCCCTCTCCCTCCATCCTCCTCTTCTACTCTCCTCCTCCTCCCCCCTCCCTCCTCCTCCCTCTCTCGTAGGGAGACCGAGGAGGTCTTTTGACCCTCCAGAAGAGGTGGACATCGTTCCTGAAGGCCAGACTGGTGTGTTCCCTGCCGGAATATGACTTCCACTTCAACGTGTTGAGGAGTGTGTACACGCTGTCGGGGGACACACCTCACGACACGCTGTTCTACGGCGTCTTTGGTCTCGAGTGGTGAGTAGTAGTAGAACTAGATGTATATGAGATGTATATGATATGTATATGAGATATATATGAGAGAGAGACTGTAGTTATGACCTCTATGGTCAGGTTACACTTGGCAATGTCAATGATGGGTTGGCTGTGTGTATGAGAGACCACAATGTCCTCTGACTGTCTGAGTATCAGGTGATATAGTAGCTCAGCTCTGGTCACCAATGCTCTCTCCCAGTCTTTTTTTTCCATTCCCTTAAAGGGCCCCATTCCTTCTTTTGTTTACCTCTCCTTCTCTCCTCTCCCACTCATACCTTCTCTTATCCTTCACGCCTACACTCTTCTCATTCTCCCTCTCTCTGTTCACCTCACTCCCTTTTTTACATGTCAAAGGAGATGTAGAGCTTCTCTTGATTAGCTTTGAACATTTCTCTTTGTCACCATGCCCCCTGCTCTCTCACTCTCTCTATCTCTCTCTTTTCATCTCCGCTATGTCAATCTCTGATCTATTTTAGCTGTCGCTGTAGTAACACCTAAGGTTTACTTCTGGTGTGTGTGTGTGTGTGTGTGTGTGTGTGTGTGTGTGTGTGTGTGTGTGTGTGTGTGTGTGTGTGTGTGTGTGTGTGTGTGTGTGTGTGTGTGTGTGTGTGTGTGTGTGTGTGTGTGTGTGTGTGTGTGTGACCCAGGTCATTGCACATATCCATTGGGAGAAAGAGATGTTTATACTGTATCAGTTTGTGACGTGTTCTCCCTGGAGATAGCACTGTTTGTATTAGGAACCTAGCTTTGAGCTCTCCTGGATTGGAACAGTCACTTGTACCTCTTCACCAGACCTGGTCCAAATAGTGTTAGTTTTCTCTCCAATATTTTGGGAATTCTTAATTGAGTGACTTCATTTATCTTGTCCAACCTAATGAAACCAGTGGAATAGATGGAATAGTCCCAAACCCCATTTCTTTATGTGGGATATTACAAACTGTTTAGGGCAGTGTAACTGTTGATCATATCAACGTCTTCGTATGTTACGGCAAACTTCAAACATTTGTGTATGTGTGTGTGTGTGTGTGTGTGTGTGTGTGTGTGTGTACTATAGGAAGAACGTGAAGGCGTCGGCAGTGTGCCAGTTTTCTCTGTCTGAGCTCCAGCGGGTCTTTGATGGGCCCTACATAGAGAACCAGGACTCTGGAGCCAAATGGAGCGAGTACACTGGCAAGGTCCCTGACCCACGACCTGGATCAGTGAGTGTCACACACACCTCGTCTTTTGCTGTCCAAGCATACTTCTATATAACAGGCCCAGTCAGGTCTTCTTAGTTGCCGATCTAAAGTTTCCCCTAATCTATCTCCTCTTTCCCCAGCATCCCAACATCCAATCTACTGAGTCTAAATACTCACATGAAGAACTGGGGAGAGGGAGAGATTGAGACGGTAAAGGGTGGGGAGGGAGAAAGGTTGAGGAGTGAGGGGGAGAGAGGGGTTTATAAAAACAGAGTGATAAACAGACTGAGGAGGAGGGACTGGGAAGGAGAGAGAGGAAAGATGGAAAAAGTGATCATAGAGCTAAGTGGCAGCTTCTTGGATGAGGATCAAATGGAAGGAGCTTATGTCGTTGAAAGCCATTTTCTATGGTGATTATTGCTGGGCCGAGACTCTGCGCAGTTATGATGATGACTTATTATAGGTTCCAAAGGAATGACATCATTAATGAGACGGGTCGTGATCCACAGTAGTGTCGTTTCAATGCCGAAAAGCTTAATTTCCGCTCTCCGGGTCTAGCTGTGAAATGGGGTAGAGGAAGTAACAGTTCTGGGTCTTAACTGTATTGGCAGTGTCAAAGCCTCTTAGCAGAGTTGGCAATGACATCTTACAGAGGACAAAGTCAGAGAAGTTGTTTGCTTAGTCAGGTGGAGAGCGATAAGCAGCTTGCACACACTGACTTTTCAACTCATAGTGGCTAATAGGTCACAGGAGGCTGCTGAGGGGAGGGCGGCTCATTATAATGGCTGGAATGCTGTAAATGGAATGGTATCAAACACACGTGTTTGATGAGTTCGATTACCATTCCAGGGCGATATCTTACACTCATCTCTTTCTATCCACCTACAGCATCTATCCCCATTAATTTATTCATCCATCCATCCATCCATCCAGACCATTTGAGAGCCATAGGCCTCAACTCTACCTCTTTCTCTCCTCTATCTCTCTCCTCTGAATGTATTTTTCTTAACCCCTCGCTCCAGTGTATAACCGACCCGTTGAGATCTAGAAGTGTCAACTCCTTCCTCTCATCCCCCTCTCTCTCCAACCTTCTCATCCCCTCTTCCCTCGTCTATAGTGTATAACAGACCAGTTGAGATCCAGAGGTATCAACTCCTCCACCTCCTTGCCAGACGACGTGTTGAACTTTGTGAGGAGACACCCTCTGATGTCCCAGCAAGTCATGTCTACAGAGCAGCGCCCCCTGTTGTTCAGGAGGACCACAGACTACACCCAGCTGGCGGCTCACAGGGTGGAGGGGCTGGACGGGCAGAACTACCATGTACTGTTCATGGGCACAGGTTGGTGGGGGTGTAGAGAGGGGGAGGGTTATGGTGTGCATGTGTTATGCTGTGTGTTTGCGTACATGTGATTCATTTGTGTGTCACTAGGCAGTCAATTATTGCGATCACCAATCATCCCAGTAATGGAATGGAACAGACTTCAAACCACATGTACAGTACATCTCATTGTATGTGTGTGTGTGTGTGTTGTGACCCTGTCTCTGTCTCCTGTTTCAGACGATGGCTGGCTGCACAGGGCTGTGGAGGTCAAGGGCCATCTACACATCATAGAGGAGCTACAGCTGTTTGACCAACCTCAGCCTGTGGATAGCCTGGTCATCTCACACACACAGGTACACACTCACAAACGGATGTGCAGACACGTACACACACGCACGGGTGCACATTTTCACTCACACGGCTAGTATTATGTTTTGTATGTTTTGTTTATTGTGAAGGACCGCTAACCCAGATCCACTGCTGTTGGCTTTTGCTCTAGCCCATTTTCAATAACACAGAGAGGCTCTCTCTCTCTCTCTCCCCTCTAGAGGAGTGTGTATGTAGGTTCTCCCTCTGGTGTGGTCCAGCTGCCTCTCTCCACCTGTAGCAGGTACACATCCTGTTACGACTGTGTCTTCTCCCGGGACCCTTACTGTGGCTGGGATGGACAGGACTGTGTGGACATCACAGCACAGACTGACAGGTGTGTGTGTGTCCTCACGTCACTTTCAGGTGACGGGGTTGAGTAATATCATTTTAGCTGGTGCCCTTGTGTCTGTCTGTGTGTTTGATTTGACTTATCTTATCTTCTGTATATCTCTGTCTGTGTTGCAATCTCTGCAATGCATTCACAACTGTTGCGTAATGCTGAACTGGGCGTAATGTTTGTTGACTGTGCTGGTGAACGTGACATGAATAGTGTGTGTGTTGTGTGTGTGTGTGTGTGTGTGTGTGTGTGTGTGTGTGTGTGTGTGTGTGTGTGTGTGTGTGTGTGTGTGTGTGTGCACTTGATGACAGGCTAACAGTCTCTCCTCCTCTCCTCTCAGGTCTAACCTGAGTCAGGACGTCCTGTATGGGAACAGAGGATGTGACAGCGACACAGCAGACGGTACACAGACAGGCCTTATCTGACCATACTTAGTTGTATTGTCGTGTAGATGTATTTTATCTGGAAAGTTGAGGGATTTAAGAGTTGTGTTAATATTTGACAGTTGGTTATGCATGCTGTCTCTGCAGCACCCTCGTTTCCATAGCACCTCTAATCATATTTCTGATAGGTCTGAAGAGAACTTTCAGAAGAGAATCTGACTTATACATTGATGCACTTTACATACTAATAAGTTAGAAAATACATACATACATACATACATCTCAATACATTTGAGATCCTCAAGCTTTTCTGATTATGATGCAATTGTTTTAAATGGGAAAATGTAACATATTGAATTCTTTATGCACCAGTGATTTTAGAGTCATATGCAGTCTGATAAGTTGTATAGAAGTTGCATATAACTCCCAAACACATAGTACAATGTCTTGGGCCTTATAGTGTCTATTCTGAAATCCATAACAGTATATCAGTCTTATTGTGAGAGGATACTCATGTTGTATGTGTGTTGCCATTCATTCAGAGCTAGTCCAGCACCGGAGCCGGTCTGTGATGGTGGGAGATGACGTGCTGCTCCAGTGTGAACTCGGCTCCAACCTGGCAACCCCAGTATGGACCCTGGGTGGGTCAGAGCTGCAGGGCTACGGCCTGGACTCCGGCTTCAGAGTGGGAAATGATGGCCTCCTGGTCATTGAGTCCCGACCTGAGCAGAGCGGCGAGTACACCTGCCATGCCCTTGAGAATGGCATCCGGGTCGCCGTGGTTACGTACTCTGTGACAGTTCGTTTAGACATGCCCCAACCCCTCCCCCGCCCATGGACCCCACCAAGGAAGACTACTCCTACCATACCCCCCGGGACTCTGACTCATCCAGCCTTGACCCCCCTCCTCCACCCAGCGCACCCCCCTCCTCAGAGAGGCCCCTGCTGCCCCCTCCCCCGGCCCATCTCCCCCCCACCTCGGAGCTGCTCTCCCCCAGGAGCATGGAGGCTATGTACCTGTCCATGATCACCATCCTAGGGGGTCTGTGTCTGGTTCTCACAGTGGTTCTCCTCTACGTGGGCTTCTGTCTTCGGGGCGGCCACAGGGGGAAGTACTCTCTCCGCGCTGCCGCCGCTGCCTCTGCCAATCACACGAACAGGAAGAAAAAACACAGGAAGCAGCATCAGAAACGCCACAGTAGCTCCACCCACCTAGAGCTCAAGACCATCTCCAGCCACTGTAATGGGAATGGGATCTGTAATGGTAACGGTGTCTCCAAACAACCGGGGGACGGTGACGCGCATGAAGGGGGCTTCCTCCAGATCGTCCCTGGGGAGGGCCAGTCGTCCCCCAACAAGGACCCCCCACCCCCTGCCCCTCCTCTCCCCCCGCCTCCTCAGACACCCCACACTGCCTTCAACCAATCAGAGTGTGACTTGCAAGACTTCCCCAGCCCCAACGGCCTATCAGCGACGTTACCCAGCGTCTTGCGGAGGATGCACGGTAACAGCTATGTGTTGTTAAGACAGAGTGACGCAGACAGCAGTTCTCCTCTCTGCTACTCCTTCACTGAGGAACTCAACAGGATCCTAGAGAAGAGGAAGCACACACAGCTGCTGCCCAAACCGGACGAGAGCTCTGTGTAGTAGAGGGAATCTGTGTCAGGGAGGTAGCTCCCCCTGTGGTGGGAGGACTGAACTGGGACATTAATATAGGCCATTTAGCAGATCCAAAGCGACTTACATCAGTGGGTACATACATTTTGTATTGGTGGCCCCAGCGACAATTGAACCTATGACTCGGTCATTACATGCTGAAGGGCCTGTTGTAAGGCTCTGACTTTATCTCCTTCTCTAAGTCAAGAATAGTAATACTCATCGGGAGGAACTTGAGAAACTGGCCCCAAACCGAGGGGTGCAGAGATCATTTGTGGATGACCCATGCTGCTCACAGAGTAAATGGGCTCTAGGCAAGTCTATATAACAGCAGCTAGCCTGATCTGAATTATGAGAGGGAGATAGCCTGCAATTTGTCCTACTTAAAGGCCCAGTGCAGTCAAAATCCTTTTTCCTGTGTTTTGTATAATATTGTACAACAGTTGATGAAACGAACACTGTAAAAGTGTGATTTTTTAAAATCTGTGTTATTTCCTAATATTTGCTAGTTGGAAATACAGTCGTCTAATCAACCTGTTTGCATTGGCGGGAGTTTCGGCTTGCCTGGTGACATCACCAGGCGGTAAATTAGTTAATAGACCAATAACAAAGAGAGTTTCTAACCTCTCTGCCAATAACAGCTAGTTTTAAGTTTTCCCCTCCCCACACAGACCACTCCCAGACAGTCCTAACAAAAGTCTTGCTCGAAAAATTTGCTAAAAAGCCGTTTTTGTCCATTTTAAGGTACTTAATTGTTACCTAGAAATGATTGGATATAGATATAAAAACGGCTGCAATGGGTCTTTTTTAAAGTTTTTGCACCACTGAAAATGGGCACACATCTAATGAGTCGCTTGCATGTGTGTTGGAATAACAACTATGTTTCAAAAGAGGAGATTTCTGCACAATATTCAACCTTCCGAGGAGCTATTCTTGTATCTCTATCTCCTGTTTGACACCCAAAGGCATGGGACTCACGTAAGATAAGCCTCTCTAGGAGAGACAGAGAGAACCTACCTCAGCTCTGCAAAACTTAGCAGGCTAGAGCTAACCCAGCTCAAGTCAATACGGCTCAGTCTGGATCAATAAAAGACTAGCCCTGGAGGGGGTGATTCAGGGAGCAGGCCTCAGATCTCAGCCCCAGAATAAGGTTCCTCGCTGGGCAGGACACGAGTGGCAGGGACCCTGTGAAGTCCCAACACAGACCATGGTAACAAGGAGGAAAAGGAGGAAGAAGAAGAGGCTCGTATGAAGTTGTTGTGAATTGTGACAACGGCCTTGAATTGGCTTGTGTTTTAAACTGGAGGCAGATGTCCGAAGAAGGGACAAGAGGTGTTTTAACGACGGTGTGCTCTACACCTTTTTAGCAGGTTTCATATTAGAACATTGAGGGGAAAAGTGTATTTGTTTTTATTCTTAGAGGTTCTCATTGTAAATGATCTTTATTGATTACAATGGTAACACAAACTGTAATAACATTTACATTTACATTTAAGTCATTTAGCAGACGCTCTTATCCAGAGCGACTTACATAACCACATTCAAGTATTATTATTAACATATAGCAACGTTTAACCCAAGACAGAGAGAGTATCCAATGAAAATACCCTTTGAACATTATATTTGTGTTAGGAAATATGACAGTATTAACAGTTTTTATGCACTTTCAACGCCATTTGCTTCAGACATTCCTTGGTTATTATGTACTCAAATCAATGGACACTACAAGCAGATCAGGACTATGGGAGATTCAACATCATCACACCCTGTCAAGAGACAACACCATCAACTGAGTTGGAGCTAATGGATTAGCAGCACCCCTACACTACTGACTCTCTTTCTCCTAACCAACTCCAACGAATGTGTCTGAACTGGGGTTGGCAAAATTCCCAGTTCTGAACTCATCACAGCTCAGCCACAGAGGATCAGACATCACTTCCGGTTCATGGCCATAACAACGTATAGGCTACACACCTGAGGTAAGCAGACTGAGTTTTGCTTTCTGATATTTTGTTGGTTGTACAGACAGACACACACAGACAGAGAGACAGAGACAGACACAGAGAGACAGACACAGAGAGACAGACACAGAGAGACAGACATAGACAGACAGACAGCCATAGACAGACAGCCATAGACAGACAGCCACAGACAGACAGCCACAGACAGACAGCCACAGACAGACAGCCACAGACAGACAGCCATAGACAGACAGACAGCCATAGACAGACAGACAGCCATAGACAGACAGACAGACAGACAGACATAGACAGACAGACAGACAGACAGACAGACAGACAGACAGACAGACAGACAGACAGACAGATAGATAGATAGATAGATAGATAAACAGAGCAAGACAGGCACTCTGTCAGCTAGCTGCTTAAACCAGTGTTTCCCAACCCTGGTCCTCCAGTTCCCCAACAGTAATAATTTTGATTGTAACCCTGGACAAGCACACCTGATTCAACTTGTCAACTAATCATCAAGCCCTCAATGAGCTGAATGAGGTATGTTTGTCCAGGGCTACAATGAGAATGTGTACTGTTGGGGGTACACGAGGACCAGGGTTGGGAAGCACTGGCATTTAAACAATGATATACAGTTACTCAGACAAATTGCAATCTCCCATAAAAGTTCTGATTTTAAATCGAAGAGCCGTATAGGCCTACTAAAAGAGAGGAACTAAGGTAAGAACAAACTAGGATTAGTTATATTGATTTTAATAGATATTTGCAGCCTGTGTTACAGCAAAACTGATATGGTGGCCAGATAGTGACATCCAGGGGAGCTCTGCTCTAGTCAGTTCTCCTCTTTTCTTTTAGTGTTGGTTGTTAGAAATACAGAGGGTAGAGTAGAGAGGGTCGATATTAGTGAAGCAGAGTAAAAAAATCTAGCAGCTCCAGGTGAAGGGGAAAAAATGTCCTCTACATGAGATGAAACTGTTCACCATTCTCTGAATCGGATGCTCTCTCTCCATTTCTCGCTCTCTCTTTCTCCACTTGCCGTCTTTTCCCCTTTTCACCATCTCCTTTCTCACTTTCTCTCACACATTTGTCTTTATCTTTTTTTCCTCCTCGCTCATCTTGTCCTTTCTCCTTTGCTTTCTCTTCTTCTCATCTATTTCCTCCATGTCACCACTGATCTCCAGAGTTCTGTCTCTCCTCTGTGAGACGCACAAGTTAATTGGAGCAGGTGAACCTGGCAAGAGCACCTGACCTCTCTGTAGAGAGATTGAAGAGAGAAAGAGGGGGAGAGAGTTCCACCAGAGATTTCCTGAATAGATTTATTTCAGATGCACACTCTGTTCTCAATTATCTTCTTATACCTCTAGACCCTGAAAACGGAAAGTAGCACACACATGCAGACACACACACTCTCTCTCTCGCTCTCACTCATTCACATGCGCGCACACACACACACACACACACCACGTATGATTGAATCTAACAAGCCAGGACAGGTCTCTAATGTGAGTCTGTGATGTGGGCTGGAGAAGCAGTGAATTGAATGCTGCAGTAAATTCAAAAAGGCTATAGCTGGTTGGAGACCAAACATCACATGACCGTGGCATTGATGGAGGAGATGAAAGGTAGGAAAGAAAGAAAAAGCTACACAAGCCATTAGAGAAGCCTCCATTAGAGAAGCATCCATTAGAGAAGCCTCCATTAGAGAAGCCTCCATTAGAGAAGCCTCCATTAGAGTAGCCTCCATTAGAGAAGCCTCCATTAGAGAAGCCTCCATTAGAGAAGCCTCCATTAGAGTAGCCTCCATTAGAGAAGCCTCCATTAGAGAAGCCTCCATTAGAGTAGCCTCCATTAGAGAAGCCTCCATTGGAGAAGCCTCCATTAGAGAAGCCGTCATTAAGCCCTATTCAGCTAGTCTCTCTAAATATACCTAGGAGTGATGAGACATGGTGACAGTTATTTAGTTAGGTAGGTAAACTATACTCCCAAAGGGGTTCTTTTAAATCAAGATTTGGGATCTACAAATGACGTGAGGATATGTTTGAAGAGTTACGGCCCGCTTCATACACACAGGGACAGCTAAGATGCTATCTATAGCACTGTTCTATCTATAGCACTGTTCTAGCTTTCATCTATTTTTATTTATTTTTTAAATCTTTTCATCCTTTTTTTATGCAAGTTATTTTTGTTTCCAGTGGCCACTGCCCACTGGGGACACCACGTCATTTCAACGTGGATAATTGGGTAATATTTGGTTTACGTTGATCAATGAGATTACAACCTATTGTATATTCACCCGTTCAATAAGACAGCCAAAAGTTCATTGAATTTCCAATGTGTCACTATGCTTTCAACCATCTAAAAACACAACCAAATTCCAATGTGTTATCACTATGCTTTCAACCATCTAAAAACACAACCAAATTCCAATGTGTTATCACTATGCTTTCAACCATCTAAAAACACAACCAAATTCCAATGTGTTATCACTATGCTTTCAACCATCTAAAAACACAACCAAATTCCAATGTGTTATCACTATGCTTTCAACCATCTAAAAACACAACCAAATTCCAATGTGTTATCACTATGCTTTCAACCATCTAAAAACACAACCAAATTCCAATGTGTTATCACTATGCTTTCAACCATCTAAAAACACAACCAAATTCCAATGTGTTATCACTATGCTTTCAACCATCTAAAAACACAACCAAATTCCAATGTGTTATCACTATGCTTTCAACCATCTAAAAACACAACCAAATTCCAATGTGTTATCACTATGCTTTCAACCATCTAAAAACACAACCAAATTCCAATTTCCAATGTGTTATCACTATGCTTTCAACCATCTAAAAACACAACCAAATTCAATGTGTTATCACTATGCTTTCAACCATCTAAAAACACAACCAAATTCCAATGTGTTATCACTATGCTTTCAACCATCTAAAAACACAACCAAATTCCAATGTGTTATCACTATGCTTTCAACCATCTAAAAACACAACCAAATTCCAATGTGTTATCACTATGCTTTCAACCATCTAAAAACACAACCAAATTCCAATGTGTTATCACTATGCTTTCAACCATCTAAAAACACAACCAAATTCCAATGTGTTGTCACTATGCTTTCAACCATCTAAAAACACAACCAAATTCCAATGTGTTGTCACTATGCTTTCAACCATCTAAGAACACAACCAAATTCCAATGTGTTGTCACTATGCTTTCAACCATCTAAAAACACAACCAAATTCCAATGTGTTATCACTATGCTTTCAACCATCTAAAAACACAACCAAATTCCAATGTGTTGTCACTATGCTTTCAACCATCTAAAAACACAACCAAATTCCAATGTGTTATCACTATGCTTTCAACCATCTAAAAAACACAAATTCCAATGTGTTGTCAATGCTTTTCCAATGTGTTGTCACTATGCTTTCAACCATCTAAAAACACAACCAAATTCCAATGTGTTATCACTATGCTTTCAACCAAAAACACAACCAAATTCCAATGTGTTATCACTATGCTTTCAACCATCTAAAAACACAACCAAATTCCAATGTGTTATCACTATGCTTTCAACCATCTAAAAACACAACCAAATTCCAATGTGTTATCACTATGCTTTCAACCATCTAAAAACACAACCAAATTCCAATGTGTTATCACTATGCTTTCAACCATCTAAAAACACAACCAAATTCCAATGTGTTGTCACTATGCTTTCAACCATCTAAAAACACAACCAAATTCCAATGTGTTGTCACTATGCTTTCAACCACATGTGTTGTCAACTTTCAACCATCTCCAATGTGTTATCACTATGCTTTCAACCATCTAAAAACACAACCAAATTCCAATGTGTTGTCACTATGCTTTCAACCATCTAAAAACACAACCAAATTCCAATGTGTTATCACTATGCTTTCAACCATCTAAAAACACAACCAAATTCCAATGTGTTATCACTATGCTTTCAACCATCTAAAAGCACAACCAAATTCCAATGTGTTATCACTATCTTTCAACCATGTAAAAACACAAACAAATTCCAATGTGTTGTCACTATGCTTTCAACCATCTCCAAATTCCAATGTGTTATCACTATGCTTTCAACCATCTAAAAACACAACCAAATTCCAATGTGTTATCACTATGCTTTCAACCATCTAAAAACACAACCAAATTCCAATGTGTTATCACTATGCTTTCAACCATCTAAAAACACAAACAAATTCCAATGTGTTATCACTATGCTTTCAACCATCTAAAAACACAACCAAATTCCAATGTGTTATCACTATGCTTTCAACCATCTAAAAACACAACCAAATTCCAATGTGTTATCACTATGCTTTCAACCATCTAAAAACACAACCAAATTCCAATGTGTTGTCACTATGCTTTCAACCATCTAAAAACACAACCAAATTCCAATGTGTTATCACTATGCTTTCAACCATCTAAAAACACAACCAAATTCCAATGTGTTATCACTATGCTTTCAACCATCTAAAAACACAACCAAATTCCAATGTGTTATCACTATGCTTTCAACCATCTAAAAACACAACCAAATTCCAATGTGTTATCACTATGCTTTCAACCATCTAAAAACACAACCAAATTCCAATGTGTTATCACTATGCTTTCAACCATCTAAAAACAACCAAATTCCAATGTGTTATCACTATGCTTTCAACCATCTAAAACACAACCAAATTCCAATGTGTTATCACTATGCTTTCAACCATCTGCGGAGTCAATTTCCGGAGACACCAACCATCTTTAAAATACCTAGGATAGGATAAGTAATCCTTCTCACCCCCCTAAACGATTTAGATGCACTATTGTAAAGTGGCTGTTCCACTGGATGTCATAAGGTGAATGCACCAATTTGTAAGTCGCTCTGGATAAACCATCTTAAATGTAAATGTAAAAACACAACCAAATTCCAATGTGTTGTCACTATGCTTTCAACCATCTAAAAACACAACCAAATTCCAATGTGTTATCACTATGCTTTCAACCATCTAAAAACACAACCAAATTCCAATGTGTTATCACTATGCTTTCAACCATCTAAAAACACAACCAAATTCCAATGTGTTGTCACTATGCTTTCAACCATCTAAAAACACAACCAAATTCCAATGTGTTATCACTATGCTTTCAACCATCTAAAAACACAACCAAATTCCAATGTGTTATCACTATGCTTTCAACCATCTAAAAACACAACCAAATTCCAATGTGTTGTCACTATGCTTTCAACCATCTAAAAGCACAACCAAATTCAAATGGAAAAACAATTTGATTTTTGGTTTCAAATTTCTGTCACTGCACTTTCAACCGTTTAAGAGCACAGCAAAGTTGAAATGGGAATATAATGTCAGATCTTGTTTATTTATACAACAGATGAAAGTGTTATCGCTGTGCTTCATTTTGTAGAAGAACCAAATGACCTGGATTGCAGTTGAGATTACATTCAAAGTACATCGTGCAAGTGATCAATGCTGTTTGAGATTCTGCACAGATTATTATAGCAATTGTGAATATCTCCACAGACTTGCGATGACCTATGCATGCTGTTTTGAACATGCACGCTTTATAGAATTACATAGGAAGAGATGCTTAGTTATGGTAACCTCAAAATGTGGCCATGGATGTGTTAGGGCAATTCGATGGTAACGGAATTACAATGAGACGCAGATTTTTCACTTTAAAATGTATACTATACAACAAAAACTAAAAACTAAATTGAAGGAATCAAATTAAACTTTAAAAAGGGTTTGATTTTGTCCTATTTTTTAACATAGATTTGTGGTTGACATGGAGACATGAACCCAACACATCAATGAATAATTTGTAACTGCAAGTAAAGCCAGACTAAGTCACTGGCACAGATGGAGCTATCTGAGCAGAAGATAGATCACCTGTTGATATTTTGTTTGCGTTGACAACCAAACACAATTCACTATCACTTTTGAAATACAATAAATAGCCTGTTAACAAATACTATGTTCGATTCTCCAACTCAACCAAAAAGAATGGGATCAAACCAGTGGCTTAGATGGAACTATCCAAGCAGTAGATTCATTTCATTAAATGGTGATATTTTGTTGTCAACCAAACACAATTCAATATTACTTTTGTTATTACCTACCTGTCTGTCATTACCTTTGGAAATTGATATATATATATTTTTTTTCACCTTTATTTAACCAGGTAGGCAAGTTGAGAACAAGTTCTCATTTACAATTGCGACCTGGCCAAGATAAAGCAAAGCAGTTCGACAGATACAACGACACAGAGTTACACTTCGAGTAAAACAAACATACAGTCAATAATACAGTATAAACAAGTCTATATACGATGTGAGCAAATGAGGTGAGAAGGGAGGTAAAGGCAAAAAAGGCCATGGTGGCAAAGTAAATACAATATAGCAAGTAAAACACTGGAATGGTAGTTTTGCAATGGAAGAATGTGCAAAGTAGAAATAAAAAATAATGGGGTGCAAAGGAGCAAAATAAATTAATTAATTAAATACAGTTGGGAAAGAGGTAGTTGTTTGGGCTAAATTATAGGTGGGCTATGTACAGGTGCAGTAATCTGTGAGCTGCTCTGACAGTTGGTGCTTAAATACCATTGATACCTCAGTAAGTAATATAGGTCAATGTCCAGTATAACTACTCTCTGTAACCTGTATGTCCCTGTTCTGTTCACCACAAGATACAGGAGCAAACTGGGGAAACAGGGCTTAGCTACAATATATATATATATATATACAGTGGGGAGAACGTGTATTTGAAACACTGCCGATTTTGCAGGTTTTCCTACTTACAAAGCATGTAGAGGTCTGTCATTTGTATCATATGTACACATCAACTGTGAGAGACGGAATCCTAAACAAAAATCCAGAAATCCAGTGGTTCTGTAGCTCAGTTGGTAGAGCATGGCGCTTGTAACGCCAGGGTAGTGGGTTCGATTCCCGGGACCACCCATACGTAGAATGTATGCACACATGATTGTAAGTCGCTTTGGACAAAAGCGTCTGCTAAATGGCATATATTATTATATTATATATTAAAATCACATTGTATGATTGTTAAGTAATTAATTGGCATTTTATTGCATGACATAAGTATTTGATCACCTACCAACCAGTAAGAATTCCGGCTCTCACAGACCTGTTAGTTTTTCTTTAAGAAGCCCTACTGTTCTCCACTCATTACCTGTATTAACTGCACCGGTTTGAACTCGTTACCTGTATAAAAGACACCTGTCCACACACTCAATCAAACAGACTCCAATGGCCAAGACCAGAGAGCTGTGTAAGGACATCAGGGGTAAAATTGTAGGCCTGCACAAGGCTGGGATGGATTACAGGACAGTAGGCAAGCAGCTTGGTGAGAAGGCAACAACTGTTGGTGCAATTATTAGAAAATGGAAGAAGTTCAAGATGACGGTCAATCATCCTCGGTCTGGGGCTCCATGCAAGATCTCACCTTGTGGGGCATCAATGATCATGAGGAAGGTGAGGGATCAAATCAAAATCATATCATCAGCTGATATCTCAAAGTGCTGTATAGAAACCCAGCCCAAAACCCCAAACAGCAAGCAATGCAGGTGTAGAAGCACCAATGCAGGTGTAGAAGCTAGGAAGCTAGGAAAAACTCCCTGAAAAGGCCAAAACCTAGGAAGTAACCTAGAGAGGAACCAGGCTATGTGGGGTGGCCAGCCCTCTTCTGGCTGTGCCGGGTAGAGATTGTAACAACATGGCCAAGATGTTCAAATGTTCATAAATGACCAGCATGGTCCAATAATAATAAGGCAGAACAGTTGAAACTGGAGCAGCAGCACGGCCAGGTGGCCTGGGGACAGCAAGGAGTCATCATGTCAGGTAGTCCTGGGGCATGGTCCTAGGGCTCAGGTCCTCCGAGAGAGAGAGAGAAAGAAAGAGAGAAGGAGAGAATTAGAGAACGCACACTTAGATTCACACAGTACACCGAATAGGACAGGAGAAGTACTCCACATATAACAAACTGACCCTAGCCCCCCGACACATAAACTACTGCAGCATAAATACTGGAGACTGAGACAGGAGGGGTCAGGAGACACTGTGGCCCCATCCGAGGACACCCCCGGACAGGGCCAAACAGGTCATGTGGTCTGATGAGACAACAATAGAGCTTTTTGGTCTAAACTCCACTCGCTGTGTTTAGAGGAAGAAGAAGGATGAGTACAATCCCAAGAACACCATCCCAACCGTGAAGCATGGAGGTGGAAACATCATTCTTTGGGGATGCTTTTCTGCAAAGGGGACAGGATGACTACACCGGATTGAGGAGAGGATGGATGGGGCCATGTATCACGAGATCTTGGCCAACAACCTCCTTCCCTCAGTAAGAGCATTGAAGATGGGTCGTGGCTGGGTCTTCCAGCATGACAACGACCCAAAACAGACAGCCAGGGCAACTAAGGCGTGGCTCCGTAAGAAGCATCTCAAGGTCCTGGAGTGGCCTAGCCAGTCTCCAGACCTGAACCCAATAGAAAATCTTTGGAGGGAGCTGAAAGTCCGTATTGCCCAGGGACAGCCCCGAAACCTGAAGGATCTGGAGAAGGTCTGTATGGAGGAGTGGGCCAAAATCCCTGCTGCAGTATATGCAAACCTGGTCAAAAACTACAGGAAACGTATGATCTCTCTAATTGCAAACAAAGGTTTCTGTACCAACTATTAAGTTCTGCTTTTCTGATGTATTAAAGACTTACGTCATGCAATAAAATGCTAATTAATTACTTAAAAATCAGAGAATGAGATTTTTAGATTCCGTCTCTCACAGTTGATGTGTACCTATGATAAAAATTACAGACCTCTACATGCTTTGTAAGTAGGGAAACCTGCAAAATCGGCAGTTCTCCCCACTGTATATATATATATATAAAGCACATTTTTTGTCCATTAATATAACGTCAAATTGATCAGAAATACAGTGTAGACATTGTTAATGTTGTAAATGACTGTTGTATTTGGAAACTACAGATTTTTTTATGGAATATCTACATAGGCGTATCTGGAGCATCAGCATTTGTGGGTTCGATTACAGGCTCAAAATAGCCAGAAACAAATAACTTTCTTCTGAAACTCGTCAGTCTACCCGCAGTCTCAACGTCAGAAGTGAAGAGGAGACCCCGGGATGCTGGCTTTCTAGGCAGAGTTCCTCTGTCCAATGTCTGTGTTCTTTTGCCCATCTTAATCTTTTCTTTTTATTGGCCAGTCTGAGATATGGCTTTTTCTTTGCAACTCTGCCTAGAAGGCCAGTGTCCCGGAGTCTCCTCTTCACTGTTGACGTTGAGACTGCGGGTAGACTGACGAGTACTATTTAATGAAGCTGCCAGTTGAGGACTTGTGAGGCGTCTGTTTCTCAAACTAGACACTCTAATGTACAGTACTTGTCATCTTGCTCAGTTGTGCACTGGGGCCTCCCACTCTTTCTATTCTGGTTAGAGTTGTATGAGATCTTCAGTTTCTTGGCAGTTTCTCATATGGAAGAGACTTCGTTTCTCTGAACAAGAATAGACTGATGCGTTTCAGAAAGTTCTTTGTATCTGACCATTTTGAGCCTGTAATCAAACCCATAACTACTGATGCTCCAGATACTCAACTAGTCTAAAGAAGGCCAGTTTTATTGATTCTTTAATCAGAACAACAGTTTTCAGCTGTGCTAACATAATTAAAAAAGGGTTTTCTAATGATCAATTAGCCTTTTAAAATGACAAGCTTGGATTAGCTAACACAACGTGCCATTGGAACACAGGAGTCATGGTTGCTGATAATGGGCCTCTGTACGCCTATGTAGATATTCCATTACAAATCAGCCGTTTCCAGCTACAATAGTCATTTACAACATTAACAATGTCTCCACTGTATTTCTGATAAATTTGATGTTATTTATTTTTTTTAATTGCTTTTCTTTCAAAAACAAGGACATTTCTAAGTGACCCTCATACCAATATGTTGACAAATTACGTTGAAACAACGTTGATTCAACCAGTTTGTGTCCTGTGGGTGGTGACGCATCAAAACAACACCAGTAAATGAACCCAGAATGTATATCTCTGTTCCTGACTCACAGATGTGTCTCTTTCTTCCACAGACCTGAGAGATGCTATCTAGTTTGGGGCCTGTCTGTTTCAAACAGATCTTGCTCCAGCCATTCTCAAATATGGTGTGATGTCTGGTACCGTGACATGAAGATCTTGCCAACTGGGAATAGTGTAGCTTCAAAATGTCAGGATAATGCCACCGTTTGGAATCAAACAGCTCCAGTGCAAATGGAAGACAGCAATTATAATCCAGAGTGAGTGAGGACAAAGTCAAATCCTCCCTTCTACAACCAGTTCCCTGCTCTATCCCATCTTAACCTGAGAACTGGAGTTGACATGGATACCTCAGTAAGTAATATAGGTCATGGTACAGTACAACTACTCTCTGCGACCTGACCTGTGCTGTTCACCTCAAGATACAGGAAGCAAACTGGGGAAAGTGGCATTTAATGGTCCTGGTCTTCACCTCAGACTACTCTGCCCTCTATAGCCCTCTCTGTAAAGAAGACAAACTATCACAACATGGAAGCTTACTAATAGAATGGGGGGACCATCATAAACTGTTGTCAGGTTTTAAAAGGACTGCACTATCAGTGCCACTACGTCCTTTGAAGAAAAACATTTAAAAGGAGAGAAAAAAGCATTTATATTGTGATTTTGTACCAAGTTGCTCTTCAATTTCCGTTGTTGTTTTAAAGCCATTTGTAAGAGGCTCTGATGTGGGCCTCAGTTCATTAGTGTTGCACAAGTAGTCTAATAACACTGTTGAACAGGGGTCTCCAACTCTGGAGATCTATCTCCAACTCCTGGAGATCTATGAGTGGTGCAGGCTTTCGTTCCAGCCCAGCGCCAACACAGCTGATGCAACTTATTATGGTCCAGAGTCAGACTGAAGACCATGATGAATTGATTTTGTTTAGTAGGTATGTTAGTGATGGATTGAAGCAAAACCCTGCACATCCAGATTCTCTCCAGGGCCAGGGTTTGGGGAAACCTGTTGTAGAAGCATGGTAGGTTAGCCAACAGCATGATGAACAGAATATACCACCGTAGCTATAAGGCTTAAATTTAAAAAATAATAAAATGTGACAGATGATGAGACTGTTCTCAGTCTTGCCCATTCATCTGGGTTTGTTTAGATAGTTTCTCATCCACAGTGTTCTGTATTTCTCTCTCTCGCTCCATATACTGTATCTACCAATGGTTTCTGTCTGTCTTTCTATCTCTCTCGCTTTGTCTCACACACTCTCTTGCTTTATACAGTATCTCTACCCCTTTCTCTGTCTGTGCCTGTCTCTCTCCTTATTTTTCTCCCTCCCTCTCCATATTTATCTGTCACGTTATGAGTAATATGTCCACACAACAAGATGTCCTCCTGCTTCACTAACACTAACACATTGAGTAGCAGCTCACTGACTTCTGGTTCGTTTACATTTCATTTTGATGAGCTGAAATTCTAATAAACAATATGTTTCAACCTCTTCGGTTGTTTATCATTGCTTGTGTGTATATAACTGACACGGTGCTCTGGTCAGCCCATATTCATCTCTCTTTAGACCTGTATTGCAGTTCAGAGTGAATCAGTGAACTTCGAGGTAGTGAAGCATTGAAGGAGTGAGGAAGGAATGAAGGGAGGGAGATAGGAAGGGAGGTATTGAAACATGGTCTGAGGATTTACATCAGCTAGGCTCAACAAGCCAGCCAGTTAACATTGCCAAACACTCAGTGTGAGGGAGGAGTACATCATGAGTAAACTATTAGAGTGAGGCACAGGTCTCTGGAGTGGTCTGCCTGGGATGAACCAACACTGACAGATGTTTACAGAGTGGTAATGAAGAGGCAGTCATCTAGGCCCGTTTCCTATTAAATGACTTGGTTAGCATCCAGCCTCGTCTCCCACAAATCTCTGGCTACATTGTGTTGTACATACACATACTCAGCTAGCAGGGCTGCTGTCTCAAGGTGGTTCTGTTTGTTTTCTGGGAAGCATAAACATCACGGTTGAAAGCATAACCGTGTGTCTCATTAGTCTTGTTTAGAGGACATTTGGGGACTCAGAGAAGAGTGTGTATCTGTCGGTCTATTCGGTGTTCTAGAGGGACGGAGGCTATACTGTTACACTGGCAATACTAACGTGCCTATAAGAACATCCAATAGTCCAAGGTTAATAAAATACAAATGGTATAGAGGGAAATAGTCCTATAATAACTACAACCTAAAACTTCTTACCTGGGAATATTGAAGACTCATGTTAAAAGGAACCACCAGCTTTCATACGTTCTCATGTTCTGAGAAAGGAACTGAAACGTTATCTTTATTACATGGCACATATTGCACTTTTACGTTCTTCTCCAACACTTTGTTTTTGCATTATTTAAACCAAATTGAACATGTTTCATTATCTACTTGAGGCTAAATTTATCTTATTGATGTATTATATTAAGTTAAAATAAGTGTTAATTCAGTATTGTTGTAATTGTCATTATTACAAATGCATAAAATTGTAATCGGACGATTATTCGGGATCGGCTTTTTTGGTCCTCCAATAATCGGTATCGGTGTTGAAAAATCATAATCGGTGGACCTCTACTTTGTACATCTAGAATAGATTCCCCAGGTCAGTGGGGTTCTAAAGTACTGTACCAATGTTCCACCCTGGTGGAGTTTAAAGGGGATAGTTCATTTGAAGTCAGCTGTACAGCACCTGTAAGACAATAACTCAGTTGTGGAAATAGGTCATAGAATGTACTGTACATGTGTCAAAACTACCGGACAGGTAAGTTGGTCACCCATAGACGTGCAACCATGTGTGCCTGTCACCCAGAGACCGATATGTCTCCTAAGAGGATTTACGTTATGATACTGTCAGGTAGTCTACTGGTTAATTATAACACCACAAGCAGCAACAGAACCATACCAATTCTGATGTAATAATTAACATTTTGTTTATCTAAGCCCAACAGGATCTGCTTGTTCTGCTTGTTGCGGGATCACACTGGTAGAGGGAGTCACTGAAAGGTATGGAGAAGAACTGGATCGAACAAGGGCAGTATGACCGTATGAATTCTTGTTGAGATAATGCACACACACATACATGCACGTACAGATGCAGGCATGCACGCACAGTCACACATAATCATTAAGTGAAATGCCTTGGACCTTGAATCCATCTTGAAAACCTCAATGTTCCACTGTTACGTAGTAAAGCACACCCTATCCGGTGGCTCACCATACAGTGAGCCAGCAGTCCTCCTTGGTCAGAGAGAAGCTGTACCGAAACTCGGCTCACCCTGATGTTGCCCAAAACTCTGACACATGAGGGTCGTGTTCATTAGGACACACTGTTGAAAAATATTTTGCAACATCAGGGTGAGCCGAACAAGTTCAGATAGTACCATTTTGGACTGTTTTCTTACGTTTCGTGCCTACTGATCAAGATCCAATATCAGTCTTTAATTTGTCATGGAGTTCTCACAGGACAGTCAGAGAGGGATTGTGAGAGAGAGATTCTTAGTACCTTCTAAACAGGGTATCTTCACCTCCAGGTTTCAAGGATAACATTCTACCTGCATGTTTGATAAGATTCTTACCAGTTTCCATGTTTCAGAGAAGTGGGGAAATATCATTCGTACTTCTTGTAAACTTGGCTGCGACACATTTATTCACTAGGACTGATAACAGAAAGTAGTTCAGAGTGATTATACATCAGTTATATTGAGTCCTTTGTCTGAAATATTTAAAAGGTTTGATCTGACCCACCACAACTGATTCAGCTAATTCAATTCTTGGTAATATTTTTTTTTGTTGAAACAGGTGTGTAAGTGCTAGTCTAACAAAAATATTCACCACCTATGGATCCCTAAGGAATGGATTGAGAGACTATTTTAGGACCCTTTCCTAGAGTCAGAGGAGATGAGAGAGAGAGGGGTTGAACATGTGAAACATCATAAAAGTGATTCAGAATAATTAGTATAATATTCCATCTCTTTTATCCTTCACATCTCTCATGTTTCCCTGTTCTCTATGCTTTTCCTAAAGCTAGGGCCTTGGGCGGTTGCATAGCTGTCTCTTGAGAGAGCTGGTTAAACAATACAGACACACATACAAAGAGATGCGCACACACCCAGGGTTGGGGAGTAACTGATTACAGCTAAAATATTGTAATCAGATTACAAATACTTTTGGATTACTTCTTGGATTGCTTTAAAATCATTTCTGTTCTCAATGACTTTCAATTTGGCTTTGAAAAAAGGCGGAAGTTTAAAGGTGCACTTTGCAGAAATAGCTCTGCCATTTCCTGGTTGCTAAAATTCTAATAGTTAACCTAATCCATAGCCCCCAAAAATATATTTTCAACTGTTTGAAGCTGGTGTACAAAACCGAAAGTAAAAGACGCAAAAACTAAACTTTAGACTTGGAAGCATAGAAATAGTGCACCGAACAGATCTACCACTTCTTAAACTTGCTTTCACAAAAAAACGACAGGTCACTTTCTATGTGAATTTGGTCAGGTCGCCCCAAAAAGTTACATAGTGCAGCTTTAAATTTGTTCCTCCTGGGCAAGTCTGGCCACAAGTCAGAGACCACTATGATCACACACCAATTGCTTTTGATGGGTCATTTTTGTCTTCTTCTAATGCCTCTTTAAGGGAAAGTGATCCAAAAGTAATGGAAAGTAATCAGATTACGTTACCGAGTTTGGGTAATCCAAAAGTTATGTTACTGATACACATGCTGTACAGGTAAGTAGTAACTATAATGGATTACATTTAGAAAGTAGCCTGCATACAAACGAATAAACATGCACACAAAAGAATAAACAAATAATTTATGCACAGACGTTCCAGCATCTTCAGGTAGTTTAGCCTGATGGCTCTGCCACAAAGACAGGGTCAAAAAACAAAGCCAGTATGACATTGTGACTCATCTCAACCTAGGCGAGGACACACACTGGTTTCGTAATCATAATACACACTCATTATTCTGACACTACATACACTGGATATATCATTGTCTTCCAGTACTGCCACATCATTCCATTGAAAACTCAAACACTGCTTGTTAATCAGGTTCTAAGGCTGTGTGTGAGTCATATTGTCGTAAGCAAGCACAGCTCAGACGTGTGATATTTCCAATCTGCAAAGAGTTACCATTAGAGATGGACAGGTAACTGCCAAAATAAAGGAAACACTTGAGTAAATGAGGAATACAAAGTCTATTGAAAGCAGGTGCTTCCACACTGGTGTGGTTCCTGAGTAAATTAAACAGTTAACACCCCATCATGATTAGGGTCATGTATAAAAATGCCAGTTGCTCCTTATTTTAGCTACCATGGCTAGTGACTTTGAAAGAGGGGTCTCAAAGGTTTAGTGTGTGTGTGTGTGTGTGTGTGTGTGTGTGTGTGTGTGTGTGTGTGTGTGTGTGTGTGTGTGTGTGTGTGTGTGTGTGTGTGTGTGTGTGTGTGTGTGTGTGTGTGTGTGTGTGTGTGTGTGTGTGTGAGTGTGTGTGTATGTGTATGTGTGTGCGCATGCGAGTGTGTGTGTCTCAGTCCAATTGAACACTTACGGGAAATTCTGGAGCGGCGCCTGAGACAGTGTTTTCCACCACCATCAACAAAACACCAAATTATGGAATAATGATTTCGCATCCCCCCAATAGAGTTCCAGACACATTTAGAATCTATTCCAAAGCACATTGAAGCTGTTCTGGTGGCTCGTGGTGGCCTGACGCCCTATTAAGACACTTTATGTTGGACCCTCAGAAATTGATAGCTTGTTACAACATGCATTTGTCCAAAACTGGATCACTAAGCGTGAGCACAAATCCCTAAATGTCACCTACCCAGTCACCCCAGTCCTTAATTCCCTTCTGAAAGTACATAAGAACCCTGCTCACCCTCCACCCAGACGTATTATCAGTCACAGAATCAGTCACAGACCCCCTTTCGAAATTCATAGATTTTTTTTCAGATTAAAAAAAAAAAGTTGCCATCCTTTTTAAGACACGAAGTATCTACTCAACTGCTTAAATGACTGTCAAATTGATTCAGATGTACTACTCATTACTCGTGTTCACAATGAAGACAATAACCCTTTTACCCATATTACGCTTTGGAAGCGCTAAATTGACAACATCATTATATTTTGGTGTTTATCTAAAGAGAATCTGGATTACTTTGTTATCTGAACAACACAAGGACGTTCCTCTAATTCACTGTTGAAAGTGACCCCAACAGCATCAACTTCCTAGATCTCAAAATATTCAAGGATGATCAAAATCCACACTACCATCTATCGGAAACCAAGAGAGGAATACTGTCCTCCTCTTCAATAGTAATCATCCGTGACATCTCAAAACAGATATCCCGACTGGCCAGTTTCTACGCCTGAGTCGCAACTGCTCTACACTCAAAGAGCTGACACAGGTTCCAGAGGATATTGTAGTCCAATCCTCCAGTGCGCCCACCTCCAGGCTCAGGACATGCCCACACCGTCACTTCTAGCTCAGAAGCCCCAAATGAACAGCATGGCATAACTGTGCATTGTAACATGACTTCAGTCATTGTTCAAATCAAAAATACCAAAACAGTAGCCTATTCTACAAACTGACTGGACAAATACTGGTTCAATCAACATTGTTTCCACGTATTTCAACCCCCAAAATAAATGTGTTGAATCAACTTGAATCAACTTGTAAAACTGTTTGGATTAGAAATGTTTTGTTGTTGGTTTTACAATGATTTCACGTTAGTTGACAACTCAACCAAAAGTAAATCAAAAATGTGCCCAGTGAGGATGCTCCAGCCTCTGGCGGAAAATCCCCCTCTGTTCTCATATAGAGGAGCACGCAGAATCAGGGACACCCTCGTCCAATCTTTCCAAAAGCCTGAACGTTCAAGCTGGTTACCTCTACACGGAACTATAAGTGTGGAAGATGTGCTCAATGTAACAACACAGTAAACTGTCAGTACTTCACACACCCTTTACCTGGTCGAAAGTTCTACCAGAGACAGTTCATCAATTGTAACTCCACCAACATTATGTATATTCTTACGTGCCCATGTGGTACAGCCTACAGTATGTGGGCCAAACAAAAACATGTTTAAAAATAAGAATATCTGAACACAAAACAGCTATCTGCACTGGCAATATTAAATATGCTATGGCAAAACACTACTTAGAAGCCATATGTGTATATGTATTTGTATATACTGTATAATGTCACAGTTTGTTTTGAATACCACTATGCACCACACTCACACAGGTCTGGGCAATTAATTATGTAATTATCACCTTGGCACTTGTATAAAAAAAACTGTGGCTTTGGCACATCTCCCAATGA
Organism: Oncorhynchus keta; assembly: GCF_023373465.1. Classification (NCBI taxonomy): domain Eukaryota; kingdom Metazoa; phylum Chordata; class Actinopteri; order Salmoniformes; family Salmonidae; genus Oncorhynchus; species Oncorhynchus keta. The sequence continues at coordinate 27,177,626 of NC_068422.1, forward strand.
GCTGATGAAGACATCACTGCCGAAGCATGTTAGCATGCCCAGCCTAAAATAGAAAGGTGAAATGAGGTGAAGTCAGTTTTGTCTTCTAAAATACATAAATTGAGTGAAGCCTTTCCCAATTTCCTTGGGATTTCATTTGAAGTCATTGTCATGTACAGTGCCTTCAGAAAGTATTCACACCCCTTGACTTGTTCCACATTTGGTTGTGTTACAAAGTGGGATTGAAATTGATTTAAATGTAGTTTTTGTCAATGATCTACACAAAATACTTAACGTCAAAGTGGAGGAAGAATTATCTTTAAAAAAGAAAAGGAAAATAAAACACTAATATATCTTGATTAGATAAGTATTCAACACCCTGAGTCAATACCTGTTATAATCCCCTTTGGCTGTGCTTACAGAGTCTTTGTGGGTAAGTCTATAAGAGCTTTGCACATTTGGTTTGTACAATATTTGCCCATTAGTCTTAAAGAATGTGTCAAGTTGGTTGTTGATCATTGCTAGACAGTCCTTTTCAAGTCTTGTCATAGATTGTCAAGCCAATTTTAGTAATAACTAGGTCACTCAGGAAAATTCCATGTAATCTTGGTAAGCAACTCCAGTTTACATTTGGCCTTTTTTCAGGTTATTGTCCTCCAAGAGAGGTCCTCCAAGAGAGAGAAAGAAAGAGAGAAAGAGAGAATTAGAGAGAGCACACTTAAATTCACACAGGACACCGAATAGGACAGGAGAAGTACTCCAGATATAACAAACTGACCCTAGCCCCCCGACACATAAACTACTGCAGCATAAATACTGGAGGCTGAGACAGGAGGGGTCAGGAGACACTGTGGCCCCATCTGAGGACACCCCCAGACAGGGCCAAACAGGAAGGATATTATTTAGTATTTATGCTGCAGTAGTTTCATTCGAAAAGTTAACATTTTCGAATGACATCCCCAAGAGGTAAAATATATAGTGAAAACAATAGTGGTCCTAAAACGGAACCTTGAGGAAAACCGAAATTTACAGTTGATTTTTCAGAGGACAAACCATTCACAGAGACAAACTGATATCTTTCTGACAGATAAGATCTAAACCAGGCCAGAACTTGTCCGTGTAGACCAATTTGGGTTTCCAATCTATCCAAAAGAATGTGGTGATCAATGGTATCAAAAGCAGCACTAAGGTCTAGGAGCATGAGGACAGATGCAGAGCCTCGGTCTGATGCCATTAAAAGGTAATTTACCACCTTCACAAGTGCAGTCTCAGTGCTATTATGGGGTCTAAAACCAGACTGAAGCATTTTGTATACATTGTTTGTCTTCAGGAAGGCAGTGAGTTGCTGAGCAACAGCCTTTTCTAAAAAATTTGCGAGGAATGGAAGATTCGATATAGGCCGATAGTTTTTTATATTTTCTGGGTCAAGGTTTGGCTTTTTCAAGAGAGGCTTTATTACTGCCTATCTGTTGGAAAGCAGACTGAACGATACTCAGTTATGTGTTGTGCTGGATTGGCCCTAAACATAACGCTTTGTATTCAGGACAAAAAGTGAATTGCTTTGCCAACATATTTTGACAGTATTACTTTAGAGCATTACTGCATACAAGATGTATGTTTTTGAATATTTTTGTATTCTGTACAGGCTTCCTTCTTTTCACTCTGTCATTTATGTTAGTATTGTGGAGTAACTACAATGTTGTTGATCCATCCTCAGTTATTTCCTATCACGTCCATTAAACTAACTATTTTAAAATCACCATTGGCCTCATGGTGATTGCTTCCTGGTGGCTTACTCTGCTAAAGCAGTTGACTCCCAATCAATAGTGCACAGTCTAGTGTGGGTTCGAGCCCCCTTTGCAGCACGCTTATTTCTTGGGACGCCGAGTGGTGCAGCGGTCTCTGGCACTGCATCTCAGTGCTAGAGGCGTCGCTAAAGACCCTGGTTTAATTCCAGGCTGTATCATAACCGGCCATGATTGGGAGTCCCATAGGGTGGTGCACAATTGGCCCAGCATCGTCCAGGTTAGGGTTTGGCCAGGGTAGGCTGTCATTGTAAATAAGAATTTGTTGTTAACTGACTTGCCTAGTTAAATAAAGGTTAAATAAATAAATCCCTGAGCGGTTTCCTTCCTCTCTGGCAACTGATTTAGGAAGGGTGCCTGTATCTTTGTAGTGACTGGGTATATTGATACACCATACAAAGTGTCAAATTAATAACTGCAACATGCTCAAAGGCATATTCAATGTCTGTTTCGTTTTTTTACCCATCTACCAATAGGTGCCCTTCTTTGCGAACCAAGGGAAAAACTCCCTGGTCTTTGTGGTTGAATCTGTGTTTGAAATTCACTGCTCGACTTAGGGACCTTACACATAATTGTATGTGTGGGGTACAGAGATTGGGTAGTCATTTAAAAAGAATGTTAAACACTATTATTGCACACATAGTGAGTCCATGCGACTTATAATGTGACAATTTTACTCCTGAACTTATTTAGGCTTGCCATAACAAAAGGGTTGACTACTTATTGGCTCAAGACAATTCAGCTTTACATTTTTTATTAATTTGAAAACACTTATTAGAACATACTTTCTATTTGACATTATGGGGTATTGTGTGTAGTAGATCAGTGACACAAAATCTCAATATAATCAGATTCAGACTGTAACACAACAAAATGTGGAAAAAGTCAAGGGGTGTGAATACTTTGTGAAGGCGCTGTATGGCAGCACAGCCAGCTAATACAGTGAGGTTGGGCACCTGTTACACACTCCACTTTCTGTTGGTGTTTCCTTTGTAACAACTGTTTGTTGACTAATGTTTTGAATACCACTATTCATTTCTTTGAATTTTTTTGAAAACATTTAGGAGTACTGCCATTTCCCAGTGTTCTTGGGATTTTGTTTGAAGTCATTGTCATATATGGCAGAGCAGCCAATGAAGCGAGAGAGCGCACCTGTTACCCACTCCACCGTATGTTGGTGTTTCCTTTGTATGGGAAATGACCTGTATATGATGGGTCAGTGTCAATAGTACAATTTACTAGCTGGGTCTGTGTGTGAATGAACCATCTATTATTGAGGTTTAACCTGACTACAATACCAAGCATTCACCATCTCTCTCTCTCATACACACACCCACACACACTGACACTCATGCAGTGCACCTCAGGTATCTGTGACTAACTTGACATTAACGTGACATTAATTCCAACAGCAGGGGACAAACTTCACAGATTCTGCTCTACTAAAGCACAACATTGCTGAAACAAGCAGAACATTTCATCTGCAAGTAGCATACAGAGCTATCACAGGAATATATGTATGCACAGTGTGCACAAAGGGAAGCATTCACCGGGTTCCTGCCGTCTCTATCTAGAAGGGGGGCTGAGTATGAGAAAGTGTATGTATGAATGTTCATGTTTATGCTTTATTCTACTGATCAATATTATAATCCATATTTCATGAATTTTGAATTATATTCACACTTTCAGAATTTCACCCTCTCTCCTCCCTCTATTCCTGACCACAGGTGACAAGCTGCACCTGTGACCAGTGGGGATCCTATACTGAACAAAATTATCAATGTAAAGTGAAGGTCCCAGGTTTCATGAGCTGAAATAAGAAATCCCAGAAATGTTCCATATGCACAAAAAGCTTGATTCTCTCAAATTATGTGCACAAATTTGTTCACAACCCTATTGGTGAGCATTTCTCCTTTGCCAAGATAATTCATCTACCTGGAGTACTTCTGTCTGTAATAGAGCCCATTTGTGGGGAAAAAACTCATGCTGGTTTTCTGGCCCTGGCTCCCCAGGGGGTGTGCCTGGCTTCCAAGTGGGTGTGCCTTGCTTCCAAGTGGGTGGGGCCATGCCCTCCCAGGCCCACCCATGGCTGCACCCCTGCCCAGTCATGTGAAATCCATTATTTATTTTTAATTGACTGATTTCCTTATATGAACTGTAACTCAGTAAAATCTTTGAAATTGTTGCATTTTGCATTTATATTTTTGCTCAGTTTAATAGTGGGATGCTATGGGGTGGGGTGTCTTCTCGAGGAGGCCTGCTTAATCTCACCTTTACCATGTGTTTGTTATTTTCAGCCTGGGGGCCATGTATTTTGCACCAGAAAACATGGTCCTGGGATTCTCTTCATATATATAGCCCAGGCAACAACCTGCCTGTGACACACAAGTCAATGAGAAACAAGACATGCTGTATCTACATTCTGTATCTAATGTTTTCTGTGTGTGTCACGCCCTGATCTGTTTCACCTGTCTTTGTGATTGTCTCCACCCACCTCCAGGTGTCACCTGTTTCCTCATTAGTCCCTGGATACTTATTCCTGTGTTCCCTGGTTGTCTGTTGCCAGTTTGTCTTGTTTGTCAAGTCAACCAGTGTGGTTTTTCCAGTTTTCCCATTTCCCTGCTTTTTTTCCCCCCTTCTCTCTGTTTTTCTAGTCCTCCCAGTTGTGACCCTTGCATGTCTGGACTCTGAACCCACCTGCCTGACCATTCTGTTTGCCCTGACCCCGAGCCTGCCTGTCACTCTGTACATCTTGGACTCTGACCTGGTTTGGATCTTTTGCCTGTCCATGACCATTCTCTTGCCTACCCTTTGAATTATAATAAATATCAGAGACTCAAACAATCTGCCTCCCGTGTCTGCATCTGGGTCTCACCTTGTGCCCTTACAGTGTGAAGGGAACCATAGGGGGTCTGTGTAGCTATAGGGCATGTCATTGTTGTATCGATTATAGTTCCTTTATAAAATGTGACATTTGTTATGTTGTTACTTGTTTAGAAGTGGCTTGGAAATTATGGTGTGACTGTTCTTGTGTGGGTTGGACAAAGATTATTGTGTAACGATGGACTCTTCTCTTTCAAAACAAACAGTCACTGTGGCTGTAGCACGCCATGCCAAGAGACGCCTCCCTGTTCCCTCCATGACCGGTTTAACTCCTAGACAGCCACGTGCTTCTGCTGTTAGATCAGCTGTCACCCACACACACACGCAGGCATGTATGCACGCATACACACACACATACGCACACAAGTACATATGCGCACACACGCTTATGCAAGCACGCACTCATGCACGCACAGTCGCACACACATACACGCTTCAGTTGTCACACACGCACACACATTCTTGTCAATCAAGCCTTTATCTTGTTTTTGGGAAAATTAGACCATTCCGAAACTTTTCCAGAATTGTTTTTAATAACAAAAATCCCCCGGATTATAACACTGATGGTGATGTCCTTAAAACTGAAAATGTTACAACACGTATCTGTCTGTCAAAATATACAGTTGGAGGCTTTACCACCAGTCTGAGTGACACAAATTCTCTAGACAAACAGGTCACAGTCTCTCAGCCAGACAACTAATCACTCTTGAATCTAGACAAACCGGAAATACTGGGTTGCATCTTAAGTCTAAAGTGGCTTGCTCTCCTCGTCTCTCCTCTCCCTGTTTACTCTTATATTTTTTTACTGATCTGAAAACACAGGCTAGGTGAATTCATAGACTAGATTGGAACGTGAGGGAGTCCAATCCGGCCCGTGGGTGGTTTGAGTAAAAAACAAAAGGGGAACTCGAAACTTTGTAGAAATGATAATGGAACTACATTCATATAAGTTTGTTAACTGTGTCCAGCTTGCTGATAATCACCAAAATTTAAACTAGACAGAGAGCATAAAAAATTCCCAAAACGATAGAAGACTACTTTTTGTCAATTTTGACTGCGAGGAAATATAACCAATTTTCAGTGCGATCTTCCAGTCCTCGTTGAAGACCGAAATCAGGCCCCAGGGCAAAAATAGTTTGACACCCCTGATTTAGACTATTAGGTCACACCCCTGGCCAGGTCTCTTAGCGACACGTCGCCGTACACATCCACACCTGTCGACTGAAGTGTCATGACATCACACCCATTCACACTTTTTACTTCTTCTTTTGAGATAACCACACATCAATCTAGATGGGAATTTGATAATAGTCTAGGCCTACCACATAGTTTCCACTGAGATTTGGCTAGAGGCGACACTGTGTCAAGAGAATGGCGTTTGTTGTGCTGATCAGCTGCACTGAGACATGGCTGTGTAGTGTGTAGACTTCTATGTCATACAGCCAGTTCACCCGCGATACAAGTCAGTATTCAATGTCCATCCACGTCTGAGGATGTCGGGAGATGACATAACAACCAACCACTAGGGGCAACCAGGAGCACTCTTCATTTCAAATATGTTTCCTTTTTCCTATGGCATTGTAGACGGCGATGGTGGATGGCATCTGCCTGTGGTGCCAAAGTTTGCCTGTTTGAATCCAGCGATATAAAAATGTTTTTGAGATTTTTGTTTAAAGCCTATCCCAAACCTTAAACTTTAACCATTCGGAGTTAATGCCTAACCTTAAGATTTCTGAGTTACTGGCTAAACGTAACCTTAAACACTTCGAAATGTGATGTTTGCAACAACTTAGAAATTTGACGTGAACATTTGAAATGAACATCTAATTCTGACATGAGACTGTGAAAGCTAGCTGGATCATAAATAGTAATAATTTGGAGGTTTTCTCCCCACAATGGTCATTCATTGAATATGGAGAAATGTATCTCAAGTATGGGCCTTGGTCAAAAGTAGTGCACTGAATAGGGTGCCATTTTGGATGCAGGCAGGGTGTTAGAGACAGATAGAGGGGTGAATCAGGGACCTTTGCACTTCAAATATTGACTGTGAGTCAATAACCCAGCCTCCAGCCCACCTACTGAGTCTATATTTGATGCCTGTTACACTGGCTGTGGGTGCAGTCCAGCCCTACTCAATATATTTGTTTGATAACTACGCCATCTATTGAATTTCCATTAGAATCACACTTGGCTGCAGTTCTACAATTTCTCCACTAGAGTTCATATGTGGCTTGGCTATTCTAGTGAGTAGTCAAAAACCAGATGGGGGAGAAAAATGGAGAGAAGCCACTTCAGAATACTATTGAGACACCAGGTCAACAATCTTGCTGTGGTTTATTAGAGGAGTCCCCAGCACAACGTGCACCTGAGTAAAGATCATGCTGTTTAATCAGCTTCTTGATATGCCACACCTGTCAGATGGATGGATTATCTTGGCAAAGAAGAAATGCTCAGGGATGTAAGCAAATTTGTGCACAAAATTTGAGAGAAATAAGCTTTTTGTGTGTATGAAAAATGTATGGGATCTTCAATTTCAGCTCCTGAAACCTGGGACCAACACTTTACATGTTGTGTTTATTTTTTCAAATCACTTGTCCATAGTCTGCCTATAGTTATAATACCATATCCAACCTACTCCCAAATCCCAATGACGGGATGCTTTCTCTGTTGTCAGTCCCTAGAAAATAGTATATATATTTTTTGTATTCAGTATGGTATGACGCCCTCACTGCCTGTAGAATAGTCGATTATATAGTTTCTCTTCTTTCAGTATTGTATTCACCCGGTGTCACAGGAAGGCCAAGAAGATCATCAATGACCTCAGCCACCCGAGCAACGGCCTGTTCACCTTGCTACCATCTAGAAGGTGGAGACAGTATACTGTAGGTGCATCAAAGCTGGGACCGAGAGCCTGAAAAACAGCTTGTATCTCCAGACCAACAGCCAATAGTCACCACTAGCCGGCCTCCTCCCAGTACCCTGCCCTGAACTAGCCGGCTACCGCCTGGTATTCTACCCTGTACCTTAGAGACTGCTGCCCTATGTACAGCACATTTGTAAAGTATTCAGACTCCTTGACTTATTCCACATTTTGTTATGTTACAGACTTAGTCCAAAATGGATGGAGAGAAAAAAATCCTCACCAATCTCCACACACTTCCCCATAATGACAAAGTGAAACAAGTTTTTAGGAATTTTATAAATGTATAAAAAACACACACACACACAAAAAAAAACGTATTTACATAAGTATTCAGACCCTTTGCTATGAGACTCGAAATTGAGCTCAGGTGCATCCTGTTTCCATTGGTCATCCTTGAGATGTTTCTACAAATTGATTGGAGTCCACCTGTGGTAAATTCAATTGATTGGACATGATTTGGAAAGGCACACACCCATCTATATAAGGCCCCACAGTTGACAGTGCATATCAGAGCAAAAGCTAAGCTATGAGGTCAAAGGAATTGTCTGTAGAGCTCCGAGATAGGATTGTGTCGAGACACAGATCTGGGGAAGGGTACCAAAAATGTCTGCAGCATTGAAGGTCTCCAAGAATCTCCAAGAACTGAGCAATCAGGGGAGAAGGGCCTTGGTCAGGGAGGTGACCAATTACCCGACGGTGACTCTGACAAAGCGTACCTCTGTGGAGATGGGAGAACCTTCTAGAAGGACAACCATCTCTGCAACACTCCACCAATCAGGCCTTTATGGTAGAGTTGCCAGACAGAAGCCACTCCTCAATAAAAGGCACATGACAGCCCGCTTGGAGTTTGCCAAAAGGCACCTAAAGGACTCTCAGACCATGAAAAACAAGAATAACTGGTATGATGAAACGAAGATTGAACTCTTTGGCTTGAATGCCACACGTCAAGTCTGGAGGAAACCTGGCGGTGACGCAGGGTGGTGGCAGCATCATGCTCTGGGGATGTTTTTTAGCGGCAGGGACTGGGAGACTAGTCAGGATCGAGGAAAAGATGAACGGAGCAAAGTACAGAGAGTCATTGATAAAAATCGGCTCCAGAGTGCTCAGGACCTCAGACTGATGCGAAAGTTCATCTTCCAACAGTACAACAACCCTGAGCACACAGCCAAGACAAAGCAGGAGTGACTTCGGGACAAGTCTTTTAATGTCCTTGAGTGGCCCAGCCAGAGCTAGAAGGTGGAGACAGTGGAGAGACCTGAAAATAGCTGTGCAGCGACGCTCCCCATCCAACCTGACAGAGCTTGAGAGGATCTGCAGAGAAGAATGTGAGAAACTCCCCCCAAAAAATAAAATACAATTTAATTGGTCACATACACATGGTTAGCAGATGTTAATGCCAGTGTAGCGAAATGCTTGTGCTTCTAGTTCCGACAGTGCAGTAATATCTAACAAGGAATCTAACAATTTCACAACAACTACCTTATACACACAAGTGTAAAGAGATGAATAAGAGTATGGACATATACATATATGGATGAGCGATGGCCGTGCGGCATAGGCAAGATGCAGTAGATGGTATAGAGTACAGTATATACATATGAGATGAGTAATGTAGGTTATGTAAACATTATATCAAGTGGCATTTTTTAAAGTGACTTGTGATTCATTTATTACATCCAGGTGTGCCAAGCTTGTAGCTTCATACATAAGAAGAGTCTAAGCTTTAATTGCTGCCAAAGACGCTTCAACAAAGTACTGAGTAATGGGGCTGAATACTTATGTAAATGTGATATTTCATTTTGTTTTTGTTTTTATATAAAAAACAGTTTTTGCTTTGTCATTATGGAATATTGTGTGTAGATTGATAACGGAAATAAACAATTTAATAAACTTTAGAATAAGGTTGTAACAAAGCAAAATGTGGAAAAAGTCAAGGGGCCTGAATACTTTCCGAGTGAATTGCATGCATGAACACTGGTCACATTAATAATGTTTACACACTGTTTCACCCACTTCATATGAATATACTGTATTTCCGTCAAGGCTCATCTCGACTACTGCTGTACACACCTTTTATATTCATATACTGTCCATACTATCTATACACACCATAATATACATATAGATTTATATTCCAGTGCTGATATTTCTTAATGTCTTTCTTTACATTTTTAGGGATTAGTTGTTTTGTATAGTTCGGTAATACTGAACTGATGGAGCTGGAAACATAAGCATTTTGATGTACCTGCGATAACATCTGTCCCTGAGATAACATCTTAGAGAAATGTCATCATCAAATATTGTAAGAGTTTTCATTGTCTGCTCATATGCCACCTGTATTTATCCTAAAGTTCTGACTTGGTGTTATGAATTTTGCCGCTATACAGCTCAGAAGTGCTGAATAAATTGTTATATTGACTACGTCCAACCTAGCTTGCTCAATAAAGTATTTTCTTTTAAAGGGGCTCATTAATTTAATGTCTTAATCAAAATTACGGATTGCCTCTTATCTTCTCGCCGTCCCCTTATACCATAGTTGTCAGTAGAAACCACATTTGTTTAAGCAAGTCAGCCATATCAGCTATGTTTTTTTTTTAAAGCTAGGAAAGCCTGAATGAACTGTTTCACTGCTAGACAAGGCTCCACTGATAGCCAGGTGTAGCAGTGGTAAGGCGTTGGGACTGCTGTTGGGACTCTGCTGTTGGGACAGCTTTATGTAGGCCCTAACAGTTTTTGGGCACCGTTTGTCACCGTTATAGTCCAATTAATGTGTTGTTTAGTGTTGTGTCGTGTAGTGCATCGATTTTTTGTTGTTGTTGAGTTTGCCCACCAAGATTTACATGCTAAAATCGCCACTGCGTAGCACATTGCATTTGACTGAAAGATGCGCGCAGGCACCATTGATTAGAATGATCATTACCAGGTTTCTGCTCAATACAGGCCCATTAGTAACTCTGTCTGTCTGTCTCTGTCTGTGTCCGTCTGTCCGTCTGTCTGTGTGTGTGTGTGTGTGTGTGTGTGTGTGTGTGTGTGTGTGTGTGTGTGTGTGTGTGTGTGTGTGTGTGTGTGTGTGTGTGTGTGTGTGTGTGTGTGTGTGTGTGTGTGTGTGTGTGTGTACACATGAGGGACAATGTGTTTGTGTCCATTTATTACCGTTGCTGTAGACTCAACGATGCGTGGCCCAGTGTGATATAGCTGCATTGCAGCAGAGGCATCTTCTCAAACGTTCTCCTCTTTCACAATCAATACCCGGTCAAATAACTAATGGTTCACTTATCATGGAGCAAACCATGGCCCTTTTTAGCTTGGGAACAAGCATGATCCTTTATAAGCTGTCTTAAAAGTGTATTTTACAAGGCAGCAAAAATGAGCAAAGTAAAGAAATTGAGCTCATCATTTGCACAATGTGATGTGAAGGGCAGTAACTCTGTTGGTAGACTTGGTACTAGCACACAGGGTAGTCGTTCTGCTACACAAACAAACTACAGAACTCCATATAGTGAAGCATTAAAACAGTGTGAACCAGTGTGTCCAACATGACACAACATTTAATATGAAATATTATGAAGTAATATCAGTTTAAACAAATCTATGCCCATTTCTCACCTCTACCTCCCTCTAATGTTGATTTGACTAAATATGTCAGCCTACTTTTACAGGAAGAATGTGTCATTTGTCATGAGGCTGTACTGAAGCCTTTGTTATGTAAAGATCAGTCAGTTTTTGCCCCTGGACGAACCCCCCACCCCCAAAGTGGTGGTTCTGGCTGGTATGGCTCCCTGGACAAACCCTCCCAAAGTGGCAGTTCTGGCTTGTACGTCTCTGGGCAACCCCCCCCCCCTGGCTTGTACATCTCCCGAACCCTCCCAAAGTGGCGGTTCTGGCTTGTATGGCCCCTGGACAAACCCTCCCAAAGTGGCGGTTCTGGCTTGTACGTCTCCCTGGACGAACCCTCCCTGGCGGTTCTGACTTGATGGCCCCTGGACAAACCCTCCCAAAGTGGCAGTTCTGGCTTGTACGTCTCCCTGGACGAACCCTCCCAAAGTGGCAGTTCTGGCTTGTACGAACCCTCCCAAAGTGGCGGTTCTGGCTTGTACGTCTCCCTGGACAAACCCTCCCAAAGTGGCGGTTCTGGCTTGTATGGCTCCCTGGACGAACCCTCCCATAGTGGCGGTTCTGGCTTGTACGTCTCCCTGGACGAACCCTCCCAAAGTGGCGGTTCTGGCTTGTATGGCTCCCTGGACGAACCCTCCCAAAGTGGCGGTTCTGGCTTGTATGGCTCCCTGGACGAACCCTCCCAAAGTGGCGGTTCTGGCTTGTATGGCTCCCTGGACGAACCCTCCCAAAGTGGCGGTTCTGGCTTGTATGGCTCCCTGGACGAACCCTCCCAAAGTGGCGGTTCTGGCTTGTATGGCTCCCTGGACAAACCCTCCCAAAGTGGCGGTTCTGGCTTGTATGGCTCCCTGGACAAACCCTCCCAAAGTGGCGGTTCTGGCTTGTATGGCTCCCTGGACAAACCCTCCCAAAGTGGCGGTTCTGGCTTGTATGGCTCCCTGGACGAACCCTCCCAAAGTGGCGGTTCTGGCTTGTATGGCCCCCTGGACGATACATATGCACGCACCACTTTAAAGTTTTTTTTATTCTCAAAGTTTTTTGCATTTCACTTCACCAATTTGGACTATTTTGTGTATGTCCGTTACATTAAATCCAAATAACAATCCATTTAAATTACAGGTTGTAATGCAACAGAATAGGAAAAATGCCAAGGGGGGTGAATACTTTCGCAAGCCACTGTAGATGGGCTACACTTCCTGAGACAGAGGGGCACTGTTTTGTTTGCTCAGATGCTTTCTCCGGTGAGATACATTCAGCCCCTAGCAATTTGAGGTTAATTTATGAAACAGAGAGACGAAGATAAATGATTTCTTGGTAAACTTTTTGAGGAAGCCTGGATTCCCTTGGTTTCCATGAAGACATGCCGCTGACCAATGCTACAAATGATTTCTCCCTCGCCCAACAAAATAATCATCACTTCTTTTTACACTTTTAACTAGTGCCATGCTACTGTTGTTGCCAGCTAGCCAGCATAAACGAATCCCTTCGTCTCCACACTTGACTCTCAGCTGCACGACATATGTCCTCAATTTGAGCACCATGCGTGTCCGTATTGCCTTTCCCCCTCAAGGCCCACATTCCCCCTCTCCCTCCTTCCTCCTTCCCTTCACTACCCTTCACTGAGTTTCTTATGGAGCAGGATCTCTGTGTGCCACGGGGAGAACAGGAGATTTGACCTTTCACCTTCTCTCTAGTCCACTGGCTTTACCTCCGTGGAGCTGCCTGGGGCTCTTACAGCCAATAGATGTGTGTTTATGTGGAGCTAGGGGCGGGGAAACTACAGCTATTATGTTGTGAGAGAGAAATACTGTGTAGAATATGCTAACTTGAATGTGGTGTGTATGTGTGAATGAGGGTGTATGAGCATGGGTGAGAGAGTGCATGTGTGCATATGCGTGCATGCTTGTCCGTGCATGACCTCGTCCTTGTGTACGTGCGTGTCAGAGAGAGACACAGCTGCCGGTCGAAGGCAGTGAAGCTTGTGTTTACATACATCACCCCCCCCCCACCCGAATTCGAACCCAAACCCTAAACCTAGCCTCTAAAATTAAAATATCCTTTTTCCTCGTTGGGAGGAGGGATACTTTTCTCTGTTTTACAATCCTTGTGGGGACTTTTGGGGATTTTAGGTCCCCATGAGGGTAGAAGAACAAGACCACACACACACACACACACACACACACACACACACACACACACACACACACACACACACACACACACACACACACACACACACACACACACACACACACACACACACACACACACACACACACACACACACACACACACACACACACACACACACACACACACACACACACACACACACACTTCCTTTTACATCAGCTCCATACTTTCTAATCAAGAAAGCTGATTTTTAATTCATGGCCTATGTGTAAGTTAAGCCACACACACAACTGGTTGAGTAGACTTGCCTGTGTATGTGTGATTGTCATCATCATCACCACCATTATTATCATCATCATCATCATTATCGTCATCATCACCTGTGTAACCGTGGCAACGGGCGTGTTGCTCAACATTGTGGCACATGTTGTCTGTTTGACCTGCACTGACCTAAAGCTACCCCCAAGCCTCTTCTAGGAGGAGGAAAGAGAAGGAGGAGGAAAGAGGGAGGAGAAGGTAAGACAGAGGAAAAGTTCTAAAAACAGATGCTCCCCTGACTGGCCCTGTCTCTTCACGTTAGTGCAACACACCCTCTCTTTGACTCCTCCTCGCACCCCTCTCTTCTTATCTCTCTCTCCTCTTCCCCTGTCCTTTCAGCTCTGTCCTTTCCCCTGACCTCTCCTGCTCCCTCTCTCACTTCACTTATTTTTCTTCACTGCTCTCTTGTCTCTCAACTCCCAAACTATCTTGTTTGTTAGATACTCGCTTTAGTGGTTCTGTGTACGTAAGCACACATAGGTAGGTATGCGCATGTGTACTTTCACATTATCTTCATTTGTATGTGTATTCACACGTCTGTTCAGTGTCTGGAGAGTTTTTCAGTGGTACCATCATCTCAGCCAACCATAACATTTCCACAGCTGCTGTTTCAACACATATTCAAAGGTTCAGATTTCCTTACAATGGAAACTGTGTATGCGCGTTTGTACGTAATACATGTACAGGCTGCAGTTCAAGCGCAAAGTAGACAGCCCTCGACCCTCAACCCTCAACCGTTGAATGGCGTCTTACATTGCAAGATGGCGCCGACAGAGAGGGTCGCCTCGCTTCTAGTCCTTAGGAAACTTTGCAGTATTTAGTTTTTTTTAGGTATTATTTTTTACATTGTTAGCCCAGAAAATCTTAAGTGTTATTACATACAGCTGGGAAGAACTATTGGATATCAGAGAGATGTCAACTTACCAGCACTACAACCAGGAATATGACTTTCCCGAAGCGGATCCTTTGTCCGAACCATCCAAAGCATTTCAACTGATTCCAGAGGCTGACCCAAAACAACGTCGCCTCAGAAGTGGTAGACGGAGCAGCCTTCTGGTCAGACTTCGGAGGCGCGCACACCACGCATTTCTTCCGAGTATATTACTCGCCAATGTCCAGTCTCTAAATAACAAGGGCAAGGGTTGCTTTCCAGAGAGACATCAGGGATTGTAACATACTCTGTTTCATGGAAACATGGCTCTCTGGGGATAAGCTGTCGGAGTCGGTACAGCCACCGGGATTCTTTGTGCATCCCACCGACAGAAATAAAAATGTCTCCGGGTAGAAGAAGGGCGGGGGGTGTGTGTTTCAATGACTTATTGTTTTACTCCAATGTTTGCAAACAAACTAAATGTAAACAAACACTATATAGCTTCAAAACATGGGTGAAACTATCATTTTGATATCACAGATGGTCAGTCCTTGCATCCATAGCTCTGTCTATGTATTTGAGAGTGGTTACATTTCTCCAGCCCCATCCCTCAGCTTTTTACCAGAACAAGGGTGGGGAGACAGCTTTGTTATTGTTTCAACTGCTGCTTTAAAGGCAATATCCCAGACGTTTATGGTAAACGCTGCTGCATATGTGAACTCGAGCATTACCTTCAAAAATAAAATGCAATGCTTTTGTTGACAACACACCTTGGATTGACCAGTGACTCGGACTGGAACCTCAATCACCATGACATGAGTGCATTTAGAGCTACAGTATATGAACACAATTTTATTGAGGTTGTTGTTGATATCTTAGAAGAATGTGTGCTAAAAGGTGATTAAGGAGAGTTGGCTGTACTGTACCCGATGGTGTCTTTGATCTGTTCTGAAGATAGACACATAGCTATAATAATACTACAAGCCTTTACGACACACTGTTCACATGCCTTTGATCTTTAACCTCTCTATCCCTCTAATACACACACGCGTGACTGAAGACACACACACATGCATGCACACACACACACACACACACACACACACACACACACACACACACACACACACACACACACACACACACACACACACACACACACACACACACACACACACACACACACACACACACACACACACACACACACACACACACACACACACACACATTCTGCTTATGTAGAACCAATCTTGACCCAAGGCGTAAAAATAAAAGAGAGTGGAGTAAACAACTGCACACATTGGGGAGAAGAGTAGAGGGACGCAAATTCACCACTGTGTTGCCCTTTGTTTTGCCTGACTGAAATAGCCATCTGGAGCACACTCTCTCTGGGAAATGTACAGTATAATTCACTGCTACATTTGATGCTTATTATAGCATACACACACACACAGAGAGAGAGAGACTTAGTGCTTGGCTAATCTGGGTCATTGCCCTCCCATCTGAGTGTGTGGATTAATCTAATGTAACATGGAGCGTTCTCCTTACACACCATAGCAAATATTGCTTACATCCCAGTCCCCCGCTGTGTGTGAGTGTGTGTGTGAATGTGGTGAGTGTGAATGTGATGTGTGTGTCTGTGTTTGTGTGTGTGTGCATGCTACCATGTGTGTGTGTGTCTGCATATGTGCGCATGTGTGTGCATGCCTATGTGTGTGTGTGCGTGTGCATTCACCACTAACACTGCATGACATTTGGGACCCCTCATAGGGCCCCATAGAGGAAGGTCAGGGCATCTGTTATGTTGTTTGCAGTATTTATTTACAGTCAAAACACACCAACTGTGGACAGCCCCTTTAAGGAACATATCTACTGTCAACCAACACTTACTGTGGACAGCCCCTTTAAGGAACATACATACTGTCAACACACACTTACTGTGGACAGCCCCTGTAAGGAACATACACACTGTCAACACACACTTACTGTGGACAGCCCCTGTAAGGAACATACACACTGTCAACACACACTTACTGTGGACAGCTCCTGTAAGGAACATACACACTATCAACACACACTTACTGTGGACAGCTCCTGTAAGGAACATACACACTGTCAACACACACTTACTGTGGACAGCCCCTTTAAGGAACATACATACTGTCAACACACACTTACTGTGGACAGCCCCTTTAAGGAACATATCTACTGTCAACCAACACTTACTGTGGACAGCCCCTGTAGGGAACATACACACTGTCAACACACACTTACTGTGTACAGCCCCTTTAAGGAACATACATACTGTCAACACACACTTACTGTGGACAGCCCCTGTAAGGAACATACACACTGTCAACACACACTTACTGTGGACAGCCCCTGTAAGGAACATACACACTGTCAACACACACTTACTGTGTACAGCCCCTGTAAGGAACATACACACTGTCAACACACACTTACTGTGGACAGCCCCTGTAAGGAACATACACACTGTCAACACACACTTACTGTGTACAGCCCCTTTAAGGAACATACACACTGTCAACACACACTTACTGTGTACAGCCCCTGTAAGGAACATACACACTGTCAACACACTTACTGTGTACAGCCCTGTAAGGAACATACACACTGTCAACCCTGGACAGTAAGGAACATACACACTGTCAACACACACTTACTGTGTACAGCCCCTTTAAGGAACATACACACTGTCAACACACACTTACTGTGTACAGCCCCTTTAAGGAACATACACACTGTCAACACACACTTACTGTGGACAGCCCCTGTAAGTAACATACACACTGTCAACACGCACTTACTGTGGACAGCCCCTGTAAGGAACATACACACTGTCAACACACACTTACTGTGTACAGCCCCTGTAAGGAACATACACACTGTCAACACACACTTACTGTGTACAGCCCCTGTAAGGAACATACACACTGTCAACACACACTTACTGTGGACAGCCCCTGTAAGGAACATACACACTGTCAACACACACTTACTGTGTACAGCCCCTGTAAGGAACATACACACTGTCAACACACACTTACTGTGTACAGCCCCTTTAAGGAACATACACACTGTCAACACACACTTACTGTGTACAGCTCCTGTAAGGAACATACACACTGTCAACACACACTTACTGTGTACAGCCCCTGTAAGGAACATACACACTGTCAACACACACTTACTGTGTACAGCCCCTTTAAGGAACATACACACTGTCAACACACACTTACTGTGTACAGCCCCTGTAAGGAACATACACACTGTCAACACACACTTACTGTGTACAGCCCCTGTAAGGAACATACACACTGTCAACACACACTTACTGTGTACAGCCCCTTTAAGGAACATACACACTGTCAACACACACTTACTGTGTACAGCCCCTTTAAGGAACATACACACTGTCAACACACACTTACTGTGGACAGCCCCTGTAAGTAACATACACACTGTCAACACGCACTTACTGTGGACAGCCCCTGTAAGGAACATACACACTGTCAACACACACTTACTGTGTACAGCCCTGTAAGGAACATACACACTGTCAACACACACTTACTGTGTACAGCCCCTGTAAGGAACATACACACTGTCAACACACACTTACTGTGGACAGCCCCTGTAAGGAACATACACACTGTCAACACACACTTACTGTGTACAGCCCCTGTAAGGAACATACACACTGTCAACACACACTTACTGTGTACAGCCCCTTTAAGGAACATACACACTGTCAACACACACTTACTGTGTACAGCTCCTGTAAGGAACATACACACTGTCAACACACACTTACTGTGTACAGCCCCTGTAAGGAACATACACACTGTCAACACACACTTACTGTGTACAGCCCCTTTAAGGAACATGCACACTGTCAACTCACACTTACTGTGTACAGCCCCTGTAAGGAACATACACACTGTCAACACACACTTACTGTGTACAGCCCCTTTAAGGAACATGCACACTGTCAACACACACTTACTGTGTACAGCCCCTTTAAGGAACATACACACTGTCAACACACACTTACTGTGTACAGCTCCTGTAAGGAACATACACACTGTCAACACACACTTACTGTGTACAGCCCCTTTAAGGAACATACACACTGTCAACACACACTTACTGTGGACAGCCCCTGTAAGGAACATACACACTGTCAACAGACACTTACTGTGGACAGCTCATGTAAGGAACATACACACTGTCAACACACACTTACTGTGGACAGCTCCTGTAAGGAACATACACACTGTCAACACACACTTACTGTGTACAGCCCCTGTAGGGAACATACACACTGTCAACTCACACTTACTGTGTACAGCCCCTTTAAGGAACATACACACTGTCAACACACACTTACTGTGGACAGCCCCTTTAAGGAACATACACACTGTCAACACACACTTACTGTGTACAGCTCCTTTAAGGAACATACACACTGTCAACACACACTTACTGTGTACAGCCCCTGTAAGGAACATACACACTGTCAACACACACTTACTGTGGACAGCCCTGTAAGGAACATACACACTTACTGTGGACAGCCCTGTAAGGAACATACACACTGTCAACACACACTTACTGTGTACAGCCCCTTTAAGGAACATACACACTGTCAACACACACTTACTGTGGACAGCCCCTGTAGGGAACATACACACTGTCAACACACACTTACTGTGTACAGCTCCTGTAGGGAACATACACACTGTCAACACACACTTACTGTGTACAGCCCCTGTAAGGAACATACACACTGTCAACACACACTTACTGTGTACAGCCCCTGTAAGGAACATACACACTGTCAACACACACTTACTGTGTACAGCCCCTGTAAGGAACATACACACTGTCAACACACACTTACTGTGTACAGCTCCTGTAAGGAACATACACACTGTCAACACACACTTACTGTGTACAGCCCCTGTAAGGAACATACACACTGTCAACACACACTTACTGTGTACAGCCCCTGTAAGGAACATACACACTGTCAACACACACTTACTGTGTACAGCCCCTGTAAGGAACATACACACTGTCAACACACACTTACTGTGTACAGCCCCTGTAGGGAACATACACACTGTCAACTCACACTTACTGTGTACAGCCCCTGTAGGGAACATACACACTGTCAACACACACTTACTGTGTACAGCCCCTGTAGGGAACATACACACTGTCAACACACACTTACTGTGTACAGCCCCTGTAGGGAACATACACACTGTCAACACACACTTACTGTGTACAGCTCCTGTAGGGAACATACACACTGTCAACACACACTTACTGTGTACAGCCCCTGTAGGGAACATACACACTGTCAACACACACTTACTGTGGACAGCCCCTGTAAGGAATATACACACTGTCAACACACACTTACTGTGTACAGCCCCTGTAAGGAACATACACACTGTCAACACACACTTACTGTGTACAGCCCCTGTAAGGAACATACACACTGTCAACACACACTTACTGTGTACAGCCCCTGTAGGGAACATACACACTGTCAACTCACACTTACTGTGTACAGCCCCTGTAGGGAACATACACACTGTCAACACACACTTACTGTGGACAGCCCCTGTAAGGAACATACACACTGTCAACACACACTTACTGTGGACAGCTCCTGTAAGGAACATACACACTGTCAACACACACTTACTGTGGACAGCTCCTGTAGGGAACATACACACTGTCAACACACACTTACTGTGGACAGCCCCTTTAAGGAACATACACACTGTCAACACACACTTACTGTGTACAGCCCCTGTAAGGAACATACACACTGTCAACACACACTTACTGTGTACAGCCCCTGTAAGGAACATACACACTGTCAACACACACTTACTGTGTACAGCCCCTGTAAGGAACATACACACTGTCAACACACACTTACTGTGTACAGCTCCTGTAAGGAACATACACACTGTCAACACACACTTACTGTGTACAGCCCCTGTAGGGAACATACACACTGTCAACTCACACTTACTGTGTACAGCTCCTGTAAGGAACATACACACTGTCAACACACACTTACTGTGTACAGCCCCTGTAAGGAACATTTCTGCTGTCAACACACACTTACTGTGTACAGCCCCTGTAAGGAACATACACACTGTCAACACACACTTACTGTGTACAGCCCCTGTAAGGAACATACACACTGTCAACACACACTTACTGTGTACAGCCCCTGTAAGGAACATATCTGCTGTCAACACACACTTACTGTGTACAGCTCCTGTAAGGAACATACACACTGTCAACTCACACTTACTGTGGACAGCCCCTGTAGGGAACATATCTGCTGTCAACACACACTTACTGTGTACAGCTCCTGTAGGGAACATACACACTGTCAACACACACTTACTGTGTACAGCCCCTGTAAGGAACATATCTGCTGTCAACACACACTTACTGTGTACAGCTCCTGTAAGGAACATACACACTGTCAACTCACACTTACTGTGGACAGCTCCTGTAAGGAACATACACACTGTCAACTCACACTTACTGTGGACAGCTCCTGTAGGGAACATACACACTGTCAACACACACTTACTGTGTACAGCCCCTGTAGGGAACATACACACTGTCAACTCACACTTACTGTGGACAGCCCCTGTAAGGAACATACAGGTATGCGTCCCAAATACCACACTATTCCGTATATGGTCCACCACAGAGCCCTGTGGTCCCTTGGCAATAGTAGTGCACTATAGGGAATAGGGTGCCATTTGGGACACACAACAAGTTACCTGTCTGTAGCGTGACCATGGGGTGATTGTTTGTGTGGGAGGAGAGGCTACAGTGGATTATTAGTGTCACACTGACTACTTTGCGTGGGATGTTGTAAATGACCTTTAAATGTGAGTAAATGAAGATAGACTTGACATCATCGTCAATGTTGATATTTTCTGTTACATCATGTACTGTTATGAGATTAAAGTTCGTTGAAATACCAGCAAGGTCATATACTGTACTTTTCCATTTTGTTTTAATTTTTAAAAATGGTCCTCTCATCTGAACCCATGTTGTGTACGTGTGTGTGTGTCTGTGTGTATGTGTTCAATACTGAGAAACAATCAGTCCAAGCCTATTTAGCACACACCACCATGTCATTAGAGGGGAGTTATTCAATACACAGAAGAGAAAACCCCAGAGAGAGGCGGGAACCATAGGATCCTAATAGCCTAATGTTTTTCAAATGTTTCTTAACTAACAATGAAACCTTTTAAAATCATACAGTTTTTACTGTTCGTCTTAGTTTTGAATAGCAAGTATGTTAAATATTTTGTGAC
Source organism: Oncorhynchus keta (assembly GCF_023373465.1). Lineage (NCBI taxonomy): Eukaryota > Metazoa > Chordata > Actinopteri > Salmoniformes > Salmonidae > Oncorhynchus > Oncorhynchus keta. Next base: position 27,199,550 of record NC_068422.1, read on the forward strand.
GTTGCCGTAGCCCCTTATTATGCTGAATGTTTAATGGGACTCTAATGGTACATTTTACTCCCCATTTTACTCCCTATTTCCCTTCTAAAGGATTAGAAAGATGAGCTTTTGAAGTTGGTTTCAGTAATCCTGAGAGGATGGCTCTAAACGCTTAATTTTAAGCTCTGGGAGTGAATTCTTTTATCCTGTATTAATCTTCATTTTACAGGTTGAGGCAGTTATTTAGTGCACTTGTGACAGCTTAGTAAGAGCATATTGGTTAGAGTGATTCAATTTCAGAGAAAACTTAAATTGGTAGTAAGTTTTAAGTTCCTCGGCGTACACATCACGGACAAACTGAATTGGTCCACCCACACAGACAGCGTCATGAAGAAGGCGCAGCAGCGCCTCTTCAACCTCAGGAGGCTGAAGAAATTTGGCTTATCAACAACTGGTACGGCAACTGCTCCGCCCACAACTGATTTTGTTTAGTGTTTTTCTCACAAATCCTGCTCATAAGACACTATATTGTTTACACATCAAATGCTGTTTCGGTTTTCATAAGAACATTTATTTCAAAAAAGAGAAAATATTGTCCACATCATTTACTGTATCCCAGCCAGGTGCATAGGAGCCGGAGGAACCCCGAATGTTAGAAACTCCTTCTGATGTGCATATTTCCGTTTCAAGACGATTCGATACGCATCTACACTGAACAAAAATATAAACACAATGTAATGGCGTTCTTCGTTTGTCGAAAGAGAGTCGGACCGAAATGGTTACTAATGTGGTGGTTACTCATCTCTTTAATGAAACAAATGACGATACATGAAATAACTTATAAATACAAAAACAACAAACGGAACGTGAAAACCTATTACAGCCTATCTGGTGAACACTACACAGAGACAGGAACAATCACCCATGAAATACACAGTGAGACCCAGGCTACCTAAATATGGTTCCCTATCAGAGACAACAAGAATCACCTGACTCTGATTGAGAACCGCCTCAGGCAGCCAAGCCTAAACTAGACACACCCCTAATCAACCACAATCCCAATGCCTACAAAAACCCCAATACGACAACACAATAAACCCATGTCACACCCTGGCCTGAACAAATATATATCGAAAACACAAAATACAATGACCAACGCGTGACGCACAACATGTAGCAATTTCAAAGATTATACTGAGTTACAGTTCATAAAGGAAATAAGTCAATTTGAATAAATGAATTAGGCCCTAATCTATGGATTTCAGATGACTGTGAATACAGATATGCATCTGTTGGTCACAGATACCTTAAAAAAGGTAGGGTAATGGATCCAAAAACCAGTCAGTATCTGGTGTGACCACCATTTGCCTTATGCAGCATGACACATCTCCTTCTCATAGAGTTGATCAGGCTTTTGATTGTGGCCTGTAGAATGTTGTCCCACCGCTCTTCAATGGCTGTGTGAATTTCCTGGATATTGGAGGGAACTGGGACACACTGTTGTGCACTTCGATCCAGAGCATTCCAAACAGGCTCAATGGGTGGAATGTTTAGTGAGTATGCAGGCCATGGAAAAACTTATACATTTCCAACTGCCAGGAATTGTGTACAGATTATTGTGTATAGATAATAAACAGTGAGTAGCAGCAGTGTAAAAAACAAAGGGGTGGGGGTCAATGTAAATAGTCCGGGTGGCCATTTGATTAATTGTTCAGCAGTCTTATGGATTGGGGGTAGAATCTGTTAAGGAGACTTTTGGACCTAGAATTTGCGCTCCGGTCCCACTTGCCATGCGATAGCAGAGAAAACAGTCTATGACTTGGGTGACTGGAGTCTTGGACAATTTTTTGTCCTGGCCATCCTCTGACACCGCCTGATATAGAGGTCCTGGATGTCAGGAAGCTTGTCCCTGGTGATGTACTGGGTCTTACGCACTACCATCTGTAGTGCCTTACGGTCAGAGGCAGAGCAGTTGCCATACCAGGCAGGATGCTCTCAATGATGCAGCTGTAGAACTTTTTGAGGATCTGGGAACCCATCACAAATAATTTCAGTCTCCTGAGAGGGAAAAGGCATTGTCGTGCCCTCTTTACGACTGTCTTGGTGTGTTTGGACCATGATAGTTGGTTGGTGATGTAGACACCAAGTATCCTGAAACTCTCAACCTGCTCCACTACAGCCCCGTCAATGTGAATGGGGGTGTGTTCGGCCCTCCTTTTCATGTTGTCCACGAACAGCTCCTATGTCTTGCTCACATTGAGGTTAGAGGTTGTTTTCCTGGCACCATGTTCGTGAACCAGCGATTTGCAACATTTGAATAGATTTTCTGACCGATGCATGCTACATTTGGATCAGTTTGGGGTCCCCTGGGCCGATGCACTCATTTCTTACATTTTAACTGGGACCAATGTCTATTAGTGAGTCATTACATCACTTGGGGTTTCCCCAACAAAATGTCACCAAAAGTAGGGCCGGCTCTGACTGCATGTGTGGGTATGGATGTGGGTAAGCAGACCCGAGAGCCACTGCAGCCCCTTATGATGAGTTCATCTTTTTTTGTGGACCCCACCCCCATCAAAGTTTCCCATCTCTACAAGGTGTAATGCATGTGTTAACTTCATGCAGTAAAGAGGCAGCCATGATTATACCCACGGACAGACAGGCAGAGAGGGGGAGAGAGAGAGGCCACAAACAAACAGGTAGATAGATAGTAAGTGCCTCCAAGCTCATAGAGTTCATAGACTGATGAGCTTTCATAGTGTGAATCAATCTGAATTTGTGTGCAATAATAGTGTTTAACATAATTTTTTTTATGACTACCTCATCTCTTTATCCCACACATACAATTATCTGTAAGGTCCCTCAGTCGAGCAAGGAATTTCAAACACAGATTCAACCACAAAGACCAGGGAGGTTTTCCAATGCCTTGTAAACTATTTTGAATATCCATTTGAGCATGGTGTAATTATTAATTACACTTTGGATGGTGTATCATACACCCAGTCACTACAAAGATACAGACATCCTTCCTAACTCAGTTGCCGGAGAGGAAGGAAACCGCTCAGTTCATTACTGCAGGATTGGCCACAGTTCATTACTGCAGGCATGACTGTGCCTCAGGGCCAAAAGGGCACAGCATGGAGGCGTCGTCGTGTTCTGTGTCGCATAAAATGCATCACTTGTTCAGTTTGCCTCTGCTTTACATCAGAAAGAGACTGCTATGGGACATGGCACAGGCAGCAAAATATAGTGTCGAGGACTTCCAAAGGGTGTACTGTTTTTTTTTTATATTTATTTTCTAATATTTTTTTTGTGTGCTTTTTGATATGTTGTATATAGTTATTTGCACTGTTGTATATAGTTATAGGTCATTTCACCAATTCGGCCACTTGGGTACATTTGGGCAATTTGTGTGGGACACCTGGGTGTCTTCATGCTAAATGTCATGGAGCTCACCCATTCCTGAAGTTATCAGTCTGAAACTTTGCACACACCTACAGTTGCCCTCTTGTGTTATCCATCAAAATTATCTCCAGCATCCTATCTGACTGTGTGGCTATTCTAGTACATGTGAAAGATGATGCTACAACAATAAAAAACAGAAAACGTATGCTCTTTCTTCCACCAGATCTACTGTGTTATTTCCACAAACTTCAGAATGTTTCCATTCAAATGATACCAAGAATATGCATATCCTTGCCTCTGGGGCTGAGCTACAGGCAGTTAGATTAGGGTATGTCTTCAGGCGGAAATTGAGAACAAAGGGATGCAGCCATAACAGGTTTAACAGTCACACTGGTATTCAGTACAGTATGAATGGCCATGGCCCTAAGACTGATTGAACTGTACCAAAGTAAGTCCTCCCTGGTAGGCCCCCCTTCGCCTTGTAAACTTGCCCATTTGTAAATTAATATTTTTTTACAATCCTGGACCACCGTAACAAAATGTGTGTGTGTGTGTGTGTGTGACCACGCCCCCGATCCAGCCATATATTAATTATTCACTCCCATCTACAGTACATTCCATCTCCAGGGGAATTTGGGGGAAAGGCGCCATTTCCATTTAAACAGTATAGCACTGCAGGGCAAAGCTTTCATTTAGTTCATATCCGTCTTTATGAAGGGTGGAGGAAAGTCAGTGTCAAGATGTTCCTGGGGAATGAATTATACTACTGCACCCTGATGTACAGTCCTGTACGCTATGTTCTGTATGGTCATTGTGTGTCTGCAATGTGTCCACTATACCACCACTTTATCAAGCCCAATCCCAAATGAACCCATAGCCCAATCCCAAATGAACCCATAGCCCAATCCTAAATGAACCCATAGCCCAATCCCAAATGAACCCATAGCCCAATCCTAAATGAACCCATAGCCCAATCCCAAATGAACCCATAGCCCAATCCTAAATGAACCCATAGCCCAATCCTAAATGAACCCATAGCCCAATCCCAAATGAACCCATAGCCCAATCCCAAATGAACCCATAGCCCAATCCTAAATGAACCCATAGCCCAATCCCAAATGAACCCATAGCCCAATCCTAAATGAACCCATAGCCCAATCCCAAATGAACCCATAGCCCAATCCTAAATGAACCCATAGCCCAATCCCAAATGAACCCATAGCCCAATCCTAAATGAACCATAGTCCAATCCCAAATGAACCCATAGCCCAATCCCAAATGAACCCATAGCCCAATCCTAAATGAACCCATAGCCCAATCCCAAATGAACCCATAGCCCAATCCTAAATGAACCCATAGCCCAATCCCAAATGAACCCATAGCCCAATCCTAAATGAACCCATAACCCAATCCCAAATGAACCCATAGCCCAATCCCAAATGAACCCATAGCCCAATCCTAAATGAACCCATAGCCCAATCCCAAATGGACCCATAGCCCAATCCCAAATGAACCCATAGCCCAATCCTAAATGAACCCATAGCCCAATCCCAAATGAACCCATAGCCCAATCCTTAATGAACCCATAGCCCAATCCCAAATGAACCCATAGCCCAATCCAAAATGAACCCATAGCCCAATCCTAAATGAACCCATAGCCCAATCCCAAATGAACCCATAGCCCAATCCTAAATGAACCCATAGCCCAATCCCAAATGAACCCATAGCCCCCTAAATGAACCCATAGCCCAATCCCAAATGAACCCATAGCCCAATCCTAAATGAACCCATAGTCCAATCCCAAATGAACCCATAGCCCAATCCCAAATGAACCCATGGGGAAGCCCAATCCTAAATGAACCCATAGCCCAATCCCAAATGAACCCATAGCCCAATCCTAAATGAACCCATAGCCCAATCCCAAATGAACCCATAGCCCAATCCTAAATGAACCCATAGCCCAATCCCAAATGAACCCATAGCCCAATCCCAAATGAACCCATAGCCCAATCCCAAATGAACCCATAGCCCAATCCCAAATGAACCCATAGCCCAATCCTAAATGAACCCATAGCCCAATCCCAAATGAACCCATAGCCCAATCCTAAATGAACCCATAGCCCAATCCCAAATGAACCCATAGCCCAATCCTAAATGAACCCATAGCCCAATCCCAAATGAACCCATAGCCCAATCCCAAATGAACCCATAGCCCAATCCTAAATGAACCCATAGCCCAATCCCAAATGAACCCATAGCCCAATCCCAAATGAACCCATAGCCCAATCCTAAATGAACCCATAGCCCAATCCCAAATGAACCCATAGCCCAATCCTAAATGAACCCATAGCCCAATCCCAAATGAACCCATAGCCCAATCCTAAATGAACCCATAGCCCAATCCTAAATGAACCCATAGCCCAATCCCAAATGAACCCATAGCCCAATCCCAAATGAACCCATAGCCCAATCCTAAATGAACCCATAGCCCAATCCCAAATGAACCCATAGCCCAATCCCAAATGAACCCATAGCTCAATCCCAAATGAACCCATAGCCCAATCCCAAATGAACCCATAGCCCAATCCCAAATGAACCCATAGCCCAATCCTAAATGAACCCATAGCCCAATCCCAAATGAACCCATAGCCCAATCCCAAATGACCCCATAGCCCAAAATGAACCCATAGCCCAATCCCAAATGAACCCATAGCCCAATCCCAAATGAACCCATAGCCCAATCCTAAATGAACCCATAGCCCAATCCCAAATGAACCCATAGCCCAATCCCAAAGGAACCCATAGCCCAATCCTAAATGAACCCATAGCCCAATCCCAAATGAACCCATAGCCCAATCCTAAATGAACCCATAGCCCAATCCCAAATGAACCCATATCCCAATCCCAAATGAACCCATATCCCAATCCTGAATGAACCCATAGCCCAATCCCAAATGAACCCATAGCCCAATCCTAAATGAACCCATAGCCCAATCCCAAATGAACCCATAGCCCAATCCCAAAATGAACCCATAGCCCAATCCTAAATGAACCCATAGCCCAATCCCAAATGAACCCATAGCTCAATCCTAAATGAACCCATAGCCCAATCCCAAATGAACCCATAGCCCAATCCTAAATGAACCCATAGCCCAATCCCAAATGAACCCATAGCCCAATCCCAAATGAACCCATAGCCCAATCCTAAATGAACCCATAGCCCAATCCCAAATGAACCCATAGCCCAATCCTACAGTGAGCAGCATAACCCATTGGACAGTGACCATGTTTTTGTTATTTTGGTTCTGTACTCTAGCACTTTGAGTTTGAAAGGATACAATGACAAGGGTGAAGTGCAGACTGTCAGCTTTAATTTTAGTGTATTTTCATACATATCGGATGAACCGTTTAGAAATTATAGAAGCTTTTGTACATAGTCCCCCCCATTTTCGGGCATCAAAAAACATTGGACAGTTTAACATAATGTAGAATAAAGTAATCATTGTTAACATTTGGTCGCATATCCTGTGCATGCAATGACTGCTTGAAGTCTGCGATGCATCGATATCACCAGACACTGCGTATCTTCCCTGGTGATGCTCTGCCAGGCCTGTACTGCAGCTATCTTCAGTTCATGCTTGTTTCGGGGACTTATTGCCTTCAGTCTCGTCTTGTAAAATGCATGTTCAATTGGATTCAGATCCGGTGATTGACTCGGCCAGTCAAGGATTTTCCACTTTTTGGCCATCAAAGACCCCTTCGTTGCTCTAGCAGTACGTTTAGGGTCATTGTCTTGTTGCATGATGAAGTGCCGTCCAATGAGTTTGGAGGCATTTGGTTTTATCTGAGCAGATAAAATATTTCTGTAGACTACTTCTGTCTTCAGTCACATCATTGATGAAGACAAGTGAGCCTGTTCTACTGGCAGCCATACAGGCCCAAGCCATAACACCCCCTCCACCATGTTTCACAGATGAGGTGGTATGCTTTGGATCATGGGCATGTCTTTTTTTCTCTCCACACTTTCCTCTTTCCATCACTCTGGTACATGTTAATCTTTGTCTCATCTGTCCACAATACTTTTTTTTCCAGAACTCTAGGGGCTCTTTTTGGTGCTTTTTAGCAAACTATAACCTCACCTTTCTTTTCTTCAGGCTTATCAGTGGTTTGCATCTTGTAGTGTACCCTCTGTAGTCCTGCTGGTGTAGTCTTCTACATATGGTTGACTTTGACACATCTATACCTGCATCCAGGAGAGTGTTTTTGATCTGTTGGGCTGTTGTCAGGGGGGGTTTCTTCACCATAGAGAGTATTCTCCGGTCATCCACTACAGTGGTCTTCCTCAGTCTACCGGGTCTTTTTACATAATTGAGTTCACCGGTTGTTGTTTTCTTGTTAATGATGAACCAAACTGTTGACTTGGGCCCAGGGTTTTTGCAATGTTCCTGATTGATTGATTTTCATTTCTGAGCCTTATGACGGCCAGCTTCATTTGCATCGACACTGCTGTCTTCCTCATGTTGTCAAACCCCAAACAACAACCTCCAAAGGCAATAGCAAAGTCTAGAATCAAGACTATTCATCATCAGCTCTTCTGCATTCACTAATGACACAAATGAATACACCTGCCTAACAACACACATCTGTGAAGCCAATTCAACAAATACTTGTAGTACCTTAAAATTTGAGGGACCATGTACAAAAGGTGCTGTCATTTCTAAATGGTTCATCCGATATGTATGAAAATACCCTCAAATTAAAGCTGACAGTCTGCACTTCACCCTCATTGTCATTGTATCCTTTCAAACTCAATGTGCTAGAGTACAGAACCAAAATAACAAAATAAATGTCACTGTCCAATGAATTATGATGCTCGCTGTATCGGTGAAGGCAGGTGATTGCTGAACTCCATTTCTTGAATTTAAATCAGTGTACTGCAGGTGTGTGGAACCAGAACAGGGATGCTGTCTGCACACTGCAAAAAAACATATTTGGACTCAAAACTCCATCAAAATAATAATGCAGTAGTGCGTATAGTGCCCAATCCATCCAAACCAACCTCATAGCTTTCCCTATTGCTCTGGATCCTTGATTATTCTCTTTCAGAGATCTGAAAGGATTGTAGTTGGATTGTAAACAGACTGGGCAGCTCATCTATTTAGCTTTGTCTCACCATGGGGTGTGTGTGGGGGGTTATATCCCATTGTATTCAGTCAGCACAAGCAGTGACCAGAATTTCAACGTTCGTATCCCACTGATCAAGGCTCTTACAATAACAACGTATTTCAAAGTATTAGGACATACTGTACACTACAGTATGATGCACACACTGGCTTTCACAGACTTTATTTACAAAACAAACGTTGGTATCCAACTCAAGGCACTCAGATGGCAGAAGTGCACATCTGTGAACAAACAGAAAACAGTGTTCAGGAACAGATCTTTGGAATGGAGTTAAGAGTTTTCTGCCCCAATTCTCTCCCTTCTATTCACAGCCATGCAGATAGAGTCTGCCGTGGACAAAAGATTCAATATTGTATGAGCCCAGTACAAGAATGCTTGTTTCACGCTGTGATGCTCCCCACTGATTTAACTTTGGAATATGAAAATAACCCCTGACACACACACATACACTGTAACCAGTTTTTGTAATTTTATCCGTACATTACTGCATTAGTCAACAGTATGATACTGTATAAACTGAATACAGTAGATTACCATAGAATGCACACTAAAATACTGCACATTTGTTTTAAAGCATACTGTAAGACCTGTCTATAATTTCAACAGTAATACATTGTAGAATGAACAGTAAAATACCATAAATGTGTTTTACAGTATTAATTTTGGTGCATTGTGGAAATATATATATTTTTTTTTAATTAAATCAAATCAAATCACATTTATTTATATAGCCCTTCGTACATCAGCTGATATCTCAAAGTGCTGTACAGAAACCCAGCCTAAAACCCCAAACAGCAAACAATGCAGGTGTAAAAGCACGGTGGCTAGGAAAACTCCCTAGAAAGGCCAAAACCTAGGAAGAAACCTAGAGAGGAACCGGGCTATGTGGGGTGGCCAGTCCTCTTCTGGCTGTGCCGGGTAGAGATTATAACAGAACATGACCAAGATGTTCAAATGTTCATAAATGACCAGCATGGTCGAATAATAATAAGGCAGAACAGTTGAAACTGGAGCAGCAGCACAGTCAGGTGGACTGGGGACAGCAAGGAGCCATCATGTCAGGTAGTCCTGGGGCACGGTCCTAGGGCTCAGGTCCTCCGAGAGAGAGAAAGAAAGAGAGAATTAGAGAGAGCATATGTGGGGTCGCCAGTCCTCTTCTGGCTGTGCCGGGTGGAGATTATAACAGAACGTGGCCAAGATGTTCAAATGTTCATAAATGACCAGCATGGTTGAATAATAGTAAGGCAGAACAGTTGAAACTGGAGCAGCAGCATGGCCAGGTGGACTGGGGACAGCAAGGAGTCATCATGTCAGGTAGTCCTGGGACATGGTCCTAGGGCCCAGGCCAGTTGAAACTGGAGCAGCAGCATGGCCAGGTGGACTGGGGACAGCAAGGAGTCATCATGTCAGGTAGTCCTGGGGCATGGTCCTAGGGCTCAGGTCCTCCGAGAGAGAGAAAGAAAGAGAGAAGGAGAGAATTAGAGAACGCACACTTAGATTCACACAGGACACCGAATAGGACAGGAGAAGTACTCCAGATATAACAAACTGACCCTAGCCCCCGACACGTAAACTACTGCAGCATAAATACTGGAGGCTGAGACAGGAGGGGTCAGGAGACACTGTGGCCCCATCCGAGGACACCCCGGACAGGGCCAAACAGGATGGATATAACCCCACCCACTTTGCCAAAGCACAGCCCCCCACACCACTAGAGGGATATCTTCAACCACCAACTTACCATCCTGAGACAAGGCCGAGTATAGCCCACAAAGATCTCCGCCACGGTACAACCCAAGGGGGGCGCCAACCCAGACAGGCCGACCACAACAGTGGATCAACCCACCCAGGTGACGCACCCCCCCCCAGGGACGGCACGAGAGAGCCCCAGCAAGCCAGTGACTCAGCCCCAGTAACAGGGTTAGAGGCAGAGAATCCCAGTGGAAAGAGGGGAACCGGCCAGGCAGAGACAGCAAGGGCGGTTCGTTGCTCCAGAGCCTTTCCGTTCACCTTCCCACTCCTGGGCCAGACTACACTCAATCATATGACCCACTGAAGAGATGAGTCTTCAGTAAAGACTTAAAGGTTGAGACCGAGTTTGCGTCTCTGACATGGGTAGGCAGACCGTTCCATAAAAATGGAGCTCTATAGGAGAAAGCCCTGCCTCCAGCTGTTTGCTTAGAAATTCTAGGGACAATTAGGAGGCCTGCGTCTTGTGACCGTAGCGTACGTGTAGGTATGTACGGCAGGACCAAATCAGAGAGGTAGGTAGGAGCAAGCCCATGTAATGCTTTGTAGGTTAGCAGTAAAACCTTGAAATCAGCCCTTGCTTTGACAGGAAGCCAGTGTAGAGAGGCTAGCACTGGAGTAATATGATAAATTTTTTTGGTTCTAGTCAGGATTCTAGCAGCCGTATTTAGCACTAACTGAAGTTTATTTAGTGCTTTATCCGGGTAGCCGGAAAATAGAGCATTGCAGTAGTCTAACCTAGAAGTGACAAAAGCATGGATTAATTTTTCTGCATCATTTTTGGACAGAAAGTTTCTGATTTTTGCAATGTTACGTAGATGGAAAAAGCTGTCCTCGAAATGGTCTTGATATGTTCTTCAAAAGAGAGATCAGGGTCCAGAGTAACGCCGAGGTCCTTCACAGTTTTATTTGAGACGACTGTACAACCATTAAGATTAATTGTCAGATTCAACAGAAGATCTCTTTGTTTCTTGGGACCTAGAACAAGCATCTCTGTTTTGTCCGAGTTTAATAGTAGAAAGTTTGCAGCCATCCACTTCCTTATGTCTGAAACACATGCTTCTAGCGAGGGCAATTTTGGGGCTTCACCATGTTTCATTGAAATGTACAGCTGGTATTTTCTGTGTACCAGGGAGCTAGTTTCTTATGAGACATTTTTTTAGTTTTTAGGGGTGCAACTGCATCTAGGGTATTGCGCAAGGTTAAATTAGGATCCTCAGTTAGGTGGTTAACGGATTTTTGTCCTCTGGCGTCCTTGGGTAGGCAGAGGGAGTCTGGAAGGGCATCAAGGAATCTTTGTGTTGTCTGTGAATTTATAGCACGACTTTTGATGTTCCTTGGTTGGGGTCTGAGCAGATTATTTGTTGCAATTGCAAACGTAATAAAATGGTGGTCCGATAGTCCAGGATTATGAGGAAAAACATTAAGATCCACAACATTTATTCCATGAGACAAAACTAGGTCCAGCGTATGACTGTGACAGTGAGTGGGTCCAGAGACATGTTGGACAAAACCCACTGAGTCGATGATGGCTCCAAAAGCCTTTTGGAGTGGGTCTGTGGACTTTTCCATGTGAATATTAAAGTCATCAAAGATTAGAATATTATCTGCAATGACTACAAGGTCTGATAGGAATTCAGGGAACTCAGTGAGAAACGCTGTATATGGCCCAGGAGGCCTGTAAACAGTAGCAATAAAAAGTGATTGAGTAGGCTGCATAGATTTCATGACTAGAAGCTCAAAAGACGAAAACGTCATTTTTTTTTTGTAAATTGAAATTTGCTATCGTAAATGTTAGCAACACCTCCGCCTTTGCGGGATGCACGGGGATATGGTCACTAGTGTAGCCAGGAGGTGAGGCCTCATTTAACACAGTAAATTCATCAGGCTTAAGCCATGTTTCAGTCAGGCCAATCACATCAAGATTATGATCAGTGATTAGTTCATTGACTATAATTGCCTTTGAAGTAAGGGATCTAACATTAAGTAGCCCTATTTTGAGATGTGAGGTATCATGATCTCTTTCAGTAATGACAGGAATGGAGGTGGTCTTTATCCTAGTGAGATTGCGAAGGCGAACACCGCCATGTTTAGTTTTGCCCAACCTAGGTCGAGGCACAGACACGGTCTCAATGGTGATAGCTGAGCTGACTACACTGACTATGCTAGTGGCAGACTCCACTATGCTGGCAGGCTGGCTAATAGCCTGCTGCCTGGCCTGCACCCTATTTCATTGTTGAGCTAGAGGAGTTAGAGCCCTGTCTATGTTGGCAGATAAGATGAGAGCACCCCTCCAGCTAGGATGGAGTCCGTCACTCCTCAGCAGGTCAGGCTTGGTCCTGTTTGTGGGTGAGTCCCAGAAAGAGGGCCAATTATCTACAAATTCTATCTTTTGGGAGGGGCAGAAAACAGTTTTCAACCAGCGATTGAGTTGTGAGACTCTGCTGTAGAGCTCATCACTCCCCTAACTGGGAGGGGGCCAGAGACAATTACTCGATGCCGACACATCTTTCTAGCTGATATGCACGCAGAAGCTATGTTGCGCTTGGTGATCTCTGACTGTTTCATCCTAACATCGTTGGTGCCGACGTGGATAACAATATCTCTATACTCTCTACACTCGCCAGTTTTAGCTTTAGCCAGCACCATCTTCAGATTAGCCTTAACGTCGGTAGCCCTGCCCCCTGGTAAACAGTGTATGATCGCTGGATGATTCGCTTTAAGTCTAATACTGCGGGTAATGGAGTCGCCAATGACTAGAGTTTTCAATTTGTCAGAGCTAATGGTGGAAGCTTCGGCGTCTCAGTCCCCGTAACAGGAGGAGTAGAGACCAGAAGACTCGGCCTCTGACACCGACCCGCTGCTTAATGGGGAAAACCGGTTGAAAGTTTCTGTCGGCTGATTGAGCGACACCGGTTGAGCGTTCCTACAGCATTTCCTTGTGCCAGGGGATTTATACTACTATCTGTACTTACTGGTGGCACAGACGCTGTTTCATCCTTTCCTACACTGAAATTACCCTTGCCTAACGATTGCGTCTGAAGCTGGGCTTGCAGTACAGCTATCCTCGCCGTAAGGCGAGCACAGCGGCTGCAATTAGAAGGCATCATGTTAATGTTACTACTTAGCTTCGGCTGTTGGAGGTCCTGACGAATCGTGTCCAGATAAAGCGTCCGGAGTGAAAAAGTTGAGGAAAAAATAAATAAATATATGAACGGTAATTAAAAAGTGAAACCCGTAAAGTTGTCAGGTAGCAAAATAGGTTGGCAACAAAACGCACAGCAATTCGAAAACAAGCCTGCAAGTTGTTTGAAAACTCTGTTTATTCTGTTTTACACACAAGACAACACAAAACAATATAAACAATAAACGCAAATAGAAAAAATACAACAACAAAAAAACTAGCTTTAAAGATACCCTACTTTAGACAAGTTAAACACACCGGGAAGAAGGTTAAAGGGCAATCTGTAGTAAAAGGACAGAGGAAACACCTTACCATTGTTCCTGTAAGCAGTCAAGGGATGGCCACAGACCGACCATGACCACCAAGCCTCATAAAACAGTTTGGGGTACCCACGTGTATTGAATTTAAGTTTCAGAGAGCACAACACATCTCTCACCCAATATTTATAAGATGGGGGAAGTGCCATCTTTCAGTTCTGTAGTATTAGCCGGCTAGCTAAAAGAGTTGTATAATGTCCAACTGGATTCTTGACAGGGGGTAGCTATGGGCAGTACACCAAAAAGGGCTGTAAGGGGAGACGGATCTATAACAGTGTCATATAGATCAGAGAAACATTTAAATACGAATTCCCAGAAACCTGACAGTTTATGACAGCCCAAAACCATATGCAACAGTGTGGCTGGTTCCGTTTTACATCTGACACAGGTAGGATTAAAATCAGAGAATATTCTTCCAAGTTTGGCCCCGGTCCAGTGGATACGGTGGACCACCTTGAATTGAACGAGGCTGTGTCTAGTACTAAAAGAGGACGAATGCACCCTGTGCAGCACAGATTCCCAGGCGTCTTCCCCAAGTCCCTCCCCAAAATCCTTTTCCCATCGAGTCTTTAAAGGCACCAAAGAAGTTTTTTTTAAAGTCATTAATGATTGCATATACATCTGAAATTACACCCCTATGAAGCTTGTTCAGCTCAAAGATGCTCTCTATAGCTGTATTCGCAGGCTTATGGGGAAATTCAGGTGTGTTAGCTCTGACAAAGTTCAGAGTCTGGAGATAGCGGAAAAAGTGGGATTGGGGAGGTTGAACTTTTCCTGTAGTTGAGCAAAAGAGGCAAGAATAGTTGGGCTAGTGAGGAGAGGCCTAGTGAGTGCCAGATAGCAAAAGCCCCATCATTCAATGATGGAGGAAATAAAATGTTCTGATTGATTGGGCCTGACAGAGAAAAGCCTCAGGCTAAAGGCTAAACTGAACTGATTCCAAAATTTAAGAGACTGCTTTACAATTGGGTTGACACACCTTTTGCCTAGGGACACTGGGAGAGATGAGCACAACAGAGAAGAAAGTGCAGCAGGTTTACATGATTCAGACTCCATCTGGACCCAGAGTGGTCTAGGGCCAGTGGGATCAGTCTGCAGCCAGTACAAAAGGGCTCTGAAATTTGCAGCCCAATAGTATGTCTGAGAAATTTGGTAGAGCTAAACCACCCAGTGTCTTAGGCTTCTGTAAATGTTTTCTACCAATCCATGATACCGTGCCATTCCAAATAAAATACATTAATGTTTGATCCAGTGAATTAAAAAAAGATTTTGGAATAAAAATGGGTAAACATTGAAATAAATATAAAAATTCTGGCAACACATTCATTTTAATGACATTAATCTTTCCAATAAGAGAAAGAGGTAGCGAATTACAAAGGTAAAAGTTTGTTTCAAACTGTCTGCTAGAGCAACAAAGTTTTCCTGAAACAAATTTTAATATTTCCTTGTCACTTTAACTCCCAAGTAGGTGAATTGAACCCGGATAATCCTAAACTTAAAACTTGCAAAAGAGCACTTTAAAGCAGCCTTATTTACAGGAAAAAGCTCACTCTTGCCTAGATTCAGCTTGTGCCCTGAGATTGATCCACATTTTTTAAGAACAGGTGGGGCACGTGGCAATGAGGTATCAGGGTTGGAGATAAACAAAAGGAGGTCGTCAGTATATAGCGAGACTTTCTGCTCTAAGCCCGTCCTGATTATACCTTGAATTGCTTCATAGGGTGTAGTGCAATGGCGAGAGGCTTGATTGCCAGAGCAAACAACAAGTGGGAGAGTGGACAACCCTGTCTGGATCCGCGGTGCGAGGGTAAATAGTCAGAGGACAAGTTGTTTGTCTGTGCCATGGGAGAAAAATAAAGAATCTTTATCCACGCAATGAATTTGGGGCCAAAGCCAAATCTATAAAGGGCAGCTGTTAGGTAGTCCCACTCAACACGGTCAAAAGCTTTTTCCGCATCAAGTGAGACCACCACCTCCGGGTCCCCCGATGCTGGGGAGTAAAGTATATTCATAAGGCGTCTAATATTGAAAAACAAATGCCTATTTCTCACAAAGCCAGTCTGATCAGAGTGTATTACTTGGTGTAGCGAGCCTTCCATACGGATGGCTAAAAGCTTGGCTAGGATTTTGTAATCACAGTTTAAAAGCGAGATTGGGCGATAGGATCCACATTCCAGGGGGTGTTTGTTTTTCTTTAATAGTAATGAAATTGAAGCCTGATAAGACTAGATTGTAGCTTTGAGGTATTAAGGCACTCTGCAAATAATCGAGACAAGAATGGGCCAAGCAGACCAGAAAACATTCTGTAAAACCAGACCCGGTGATTTACCACTTTTCATTGCGGACACTGCTGTTGCAATCTCCTCAGGTATAAATTCTTCTAGACAGTCATGGGAGACTGTATCAATTGAGGCATATTCAAGCCCTTAAAGAATGAATCAATGAGCAAAGGGTCTTGAGGAGATTCAGAGGTGTATAGCTCAGCTATCACCATTGAGACCGTGTCTGTGCCTCGACCTAGGTTGGGCAAAACTAAACATGGCGGTGTTCGCCTTAGCAATCTCACTAGGATAAAGACCACCTCCATTCCTGTCATTAGTGAAGGAGATCATGATACCTCACATCTCAAGATAGGGCTACTTAATGTTAGATCCCTTACTTCAAAGACAATTATAGTCAATGAACTAATCACTGATCATAATCTTGATGTGATTGGCCTGACTGAAACATGGCTTAAGCCTGATGAATTTACTGTTTTAAATGAGGCCTCACCTCCTGGCTACACTAGTGACCATATCCCCCGTGCATCCCGCAAAGGCGGAGGTGTTGCTAACATTTACGATAGCAAATTTCAATTTACAAAAAAATAAAAATACGTTTTCGTCTTTTGAGCTTCTAGTCATGAAATCTATGCAGCCGACTCAATCACTTTTTATAGCTACTGTTTACAGGCCTCCTGGGCCATATACAGCGTTTCTCACTGAGTTCCTGAATTCCATCGGACCTTGTAGTCATAGCAGATAATATTCTAATCTTTGGTGACTTTAATATTCACATGGAAAAGTCCACAGACCCACTCCTGAAAAGGCTTTCGGAGCCATCATCAAACTCAGTGGGTTCATCCACCTCTGGCTCTGGACCCCTCCCTACCACAGTCATACTGGACCTAGTTTTGTCCCATGGAAAAATGTTTCGATCTTCTGTTTTCCCATAATGGTGGAACGGACCACCATTTCATTACGTTTGCAATTGCAACAAATAATCCTTCAGAGACAACCTGAAACCCCAGTCGTGCTATTTAAGGACAACCTAAAGATTAATTAATCCTTCTCAGACTCCCCCCTTTAAGATTTAGATGCACTAAAAAAGTTAACTGTTCTACTGGATGTCATTTAACCAATTTGCGCAATACGCTCTGGAAGCAGTTGCGTCTGCTAAAAACTTAAATGTAAATGTAATAAGAAACTAGCTCCCTGGTACACAGAAAATACCCGAGCTCTGAAGCAGGCTTCCAGAAAATTGGAACGGAAATGGCGCCACACCAAACTGGAAGTCTTCCGACTAGCTTGAAAGACGGTACCGTGCAGTACCGAAGAGCCCTTACTGCTGCTCGATCATCCTATTTTTCTAACTTAATTGAGGAAAATAAGAACAATCCGAAATTCCTATTTGATACTGTCTCAAAGCTAACTAAAAAGCAGCATTCCCCAAGAGAGGATGACTTTCACTTTAGCAGTGATAAATTCATGAACTTCTTTGAGGAAAAGATTATGATTATTAGAAAGCAAATGACGGACTCCTCTTTAAACCTGCGTATTCCTCCAAACCTCAGTTGTCCTGAGTCTGCACAACTCTGCCAGGACCTAGGATCAAGAGAGACGCTCAAGTGTTTTAGTACTATATCTCTTGACACAATGATGAAAATAATCATGGCCTCTAAACCTTCAAGCTGCATACTGGACCCTATTCCAACTAAACTACTGAAAGAGCTGCTTCCTGTGCTTGGCCCTCCTATGTTGAACATAATAAACGGCTCTCTATCCACTGGATGTGTACCAAACTCACTAAAAGTGGCAGTAATAAAGCCTCTCTTGAAAAAGCCAAACCTTGACCCAGAAAATATAAAAAACTATCGGCCTATATCGAATCTTCCATTCCTCTCAAAAATTTTAGAAAAGGCTGTTGCGCAGCAACTCACTGCCTTCCTGAAGACAAACAATGTATACGAAATGCTTCAGTCTGGTTTTAGACCCCATCATAGCACTGAGACGGCACTTGTGAAGGTGGTAAATGACATTTTAATGGCATCGGACCCAGGCTCTGCATCTGTCCTCGTGCTCCTAGACCTTAGTGCTGCTTTTGATACCATCGATCACCACATTCTTTTGGAGAGATTGGAAACCCAAATTGGTCTACACGGACATGTTCTGGCCTGGTTTAGATCTTATCTGTCGGAAAGATATCAGTTTGTCTCTGTGAATGGTTTGTCCTCTGACAAATCAACTGTAAATTTCGGTGTTCCTCAAGGTTCTGGTGTAGGACCACTATTGTTTTCACTATACATTTTACCTCTTGGGGATGTTATTCAAAAACATAATGTTAACTTTCACTGCTATGCGGATGACACACAGCTGTACATTTCAATGAAACATGGTGAAGCCCCAAAATTGCCCTCGCTAGAAGCATGTGTTTCAGACATAAGGAAGTGGATGGCTGCAAACTTTCTACTATTAAACTCGGACAAAACAGAGATGCTTGTTCTAGGTCCCAAGAAACAAAGAGATCTTCTGTTGAGTCTGACAATTAATCTTAATGGTTGTACAGTTGTCTCAAATAAAACTGTGAAGGACCTCGGCGTTACTCTGGACCCTGATCTCTCTTTTGAAGAACATATCAAGACCATTTCGAGGACAGCTTTTTTCCATCTACGTAATATTGCAAAAATCAGAAACTCTCTGTCCAAAAATGATGCAGAAAAATTAATCCATGCTCTTGTCACTTCTAGGTTAGACTACTGCAGTGCTCTACTTTCTGGCTACCCGGATAAAGCACTAAATAAACTTCAGTTAGTGCTAAATACGGCTGCTAGAATCCTGACTAGAACCAAAAAATTTGATCATATTACTCCAGTGCTAGCCTCTCTACACTGGCTTCCTGTCAAAGCAAGGGCTGATTTCAATGTTTTACTGCTAACCTACAAAGCATTACATGGGCTTGCTCCTACCTAATCTCTCTGATTTGGTCCTGCCGTACATACCTACACGTACGCTACGGTCACAAGACGCAGGCCTCCTAATTGTCCCTAGAATTTCTAAGCAAACAGCTGGAGGCAGGGCTTTCTCCTATAGAGCTCCATTTTTATGGAACGGTCTGCCTACCCATGTCAGAGACGCAAACTCGGTCTCAACCTTTAAGTCTTTACTGAAGACTCATCTCTTCAGTGGGTCATATGATTGAGTGTAGTCTGGCCCAGAAGTGGGAAGGTGAACGGAAAGGCTCTGGAGCAACGAACCGCCCTTGCTGTCTCTGCCTGGCCAGTTCCCCTCTTTCCACTGGGATTCTCTGCCTCTAACCCTATTACAGGGGCTGAGTCACTGGCTTACTGGGGCTCTCTCATGCCGTCCCTGCAGGGGTGCGTCACCTGAGTGGGTTGATTCACTGTTGTGGTCATCCTGTCTGGGTTGGCGCCCCCCTTGGGTTGTGCCGTGGCGGAGATCTTTGTGGGCTATACTCAGCCTTGTCTCAGGATGGTAAGTTGGTGGTTGAAGATATCCCTCTAGTGGTGTGGGGGCTGTGCTTTGGAAAAGTGGGTGGGGTTATATCCTTCCTGTTTGGCCCTGTCCGGGGGTGTCCTCGGATGGGGCCACAGTGTCTCCTGACCCCTCCTGTCTCAGCCTCCAGTATTTATGCTGCAGTAGTTTGTGTCGGGGGGCTAGGGTCAGTTTGTTATATCTGGAGTACTTCTCCTGTCCTATTCGGTGTCCTGTGTGAATCTAAGTGTGCGTTCTCTAATTCTCTCCTTCTTTCTTTCTCTCTCTCAGAGGACCTGAGCCCTAGGACCATGCCCCAGGACTACCTGACATGATGGCTCCTTGCTGTCCCCAGTCCACCTGGCCATGCTGCTGCTCCAGTTTCAACTAACCTGAGCCCTAGGACCATGCCCCAGGACTACCTGACATGATGACTCCTTGCTGTCCCCAGTCCACCTGGCCATGCTGCTGCTCCAGTTTCAACTGTTCTGCCTTACTATTATTTGACCATGCTGGTCATTTGAACATCTTGGTCATGTTCTGTTATAATCTGAACATCTTGGCTCTCTCTAATTCTCTCTTTCTTTCTCTCTCTTGGAGGATGTTCTGTTAGTCCAACTGTGCTGCTCTCAGTTTCAACTGTTCTGCCCGACCGTGCTGGTCATTTATGAACATTTGAACATCTTGGCCATGTTCTGTTATAATCTCCACCCGGCACAGCCAGAAGAGGACTGGCCACCCCACATAGCCTGGTTCCTCTCTAGGTTTCTTCCTAGGTTTTGACCTTTCTAGGGAGTTTTTCCTAGCCACCGTGCTTCTACACCTGCATTGCTTGCTGTTTGGGGTTTTAGGCTGGGTTTCTGTATAGCACTTTGAGATATCAGCTGATGTATGAAGGGCTATATAAATAAAATGTGATTGATTGATTGATATAGCGTAGAGTAAAATTGTTTAAATTGATCATTGATCTCTTTATGTATAACTGTGGTGGCACCAGACAGGGTCCTTATTTGTGGGATTAAACGTGAGGCCTCAGATTTACGAATGTGATGTGCAAGGAGTTTACTGGCCTTGTCGCCTTGTTCATACACTCTGTATCGAGCTCGCAAGAGTAAATGTTCAGCTTGCCTGGTAGAAAGCTCATCAAATTCAGATTGGAGTTGTTGCCGCTCTTTATGTAGATCAGAGGAATAGCATACTTCTCATCCAATGTGGCTATGGATTCGCTCAGGTCCAGAAGTTGCTAAGAGCAAACTTTGTTTTGGTTAGCTGTATAAGAAATAATTTGGCCACGTAGGCATGCTTTGAGAGACTCCCATATGGTAGAGCAAGACATACCTGGGTTTGAAATTGTGGAAATATTTTTTGGGCGATAGCATATTTTAAGCCGTGCCTTGTAAGAGTATTGTATTTGTTGAGTATTGTATCTGTATTTGTTGCACCCATGAGTGAGACAGTTGTACATCCACAGAATACAGTAATATACTGTATTTTAGGCATTCTACAGACCTTGTCCTGAAACTCTACTGCAACTTACTGGCCAATTGCTGCCAGCAATTTACTGTAATTCAGAATACAGTACCATACCTCATTTTTTGGAGCACCAAAAACCTTTTGAACTCTAGTGGGTGTAGGGTATTTTTGTTTCACACTCACTCATTACTGAAAGTGCTGTACCAATTCAAGTGATATGTGGTAGTGTTTCCCTAACAATTCAATTTATCCAGAGGACAGATCCGAGTGGCAGCAAGTCTAGTGGAAAGCCTTCCCAAAAGAGTGGAGGCTGTTTTAGCAGCAAAGGGGGGACCAACTCCATATTATTGCCCTTGATTTTGAAATTAGATGTTCGACGAGCATGTAGTGTAGTGTATTTATGGAATATGGTTTATAATATGATGATAGCTAGCCTTCCAGTAGGTTGTGAACATAGATGGCATAAATCCTATAGAGGAAGGAACAAGAGACCAAGCTATATGAAATGGGCCTCTCATATCATATGATTCACAGACGTTCTCTGCCTTAAGGGTCTTCATCCTATGACCAGGGCCTAGTCCTGCTAGTCACCTGACCTAACTTTGACCCTGTTACTGTAGCTCTTCACTCTACGCTGTAGTTCTTCTCTCTACAATGATAAATAAGTACCTGCACCACAGACAGATTCTGAAATACCCAAAAGCATAGAAGAGTTCTAAATTCTGCTCTTTCAGTCGAACATTCACAAGTGTTCTATTATTCTAGTATTAGTAACTAGCTACAATGTACTTAATGGGTTCAATGTATATGTTTAATTCACCATGAGGAAATGTCATTATTATATAACATAAACAATGAAGACTGGAATGTGGTCACCACACATCAAAATAACCCCAGAAACAGAACAATAAATATAAACATAACAAGGGGGGAAAAATATAAGGAAAACATTTTATATCTGTCTTGTTATCGTCCTCATAAACTGTTATCGTCCTCATTAACTGGACAGACATCATTGTCATGTATCAGTTCTTCAAGGGTCAGTTCTTCTCTTGCCAGTTTCTGGTCGGAGTGGTTGTGTGTGTGCACACATGCACGTGTGTGTACATTGTAAAACATTTCTGGTCAAATGTACAGTAACTTACAGTAATTGGTCACTACAGCTACTGTAATTGATTTTACGGTAATCCATTTTACAGTACCAAACATGTTACTGTAATCTAATTTACAGTATATTACTGGAATTACCCATGCAGCGACATACTACCCATTGTTCTTTAGAAGTTTAAATGTTGACATTTATGTTTACATTTTGATCATTTAGCGGGCACTCTTGTCTTTAGCAACTTACAGTCAGTGCATTTTATCGAGGTTGATTAAACAAAACACATGTCAAGAGTCATAGCAAGTAAAACATTTCTGTAACTGTTACTGAAAATATTGTTGAAGTTAAGGATACAGATATTCATGGTAACCAGAGCAATAAAACACAGTACAACACAATAAAAGTAACTATTAAACTGTAAGAAAATTATTTCTGCAATATTTTACTGTAATTACAAGTATTAGAGCAAGCAGGTTGCCTGTAGGCATTTGCACATTACAGCAAATTAATGTATACTAGGAATTTTATATTACTTGCACTTATAGAGGCCTAAACAAAGGCTTCCAAGCGGGGTGTGACTACAGGGAAAAACAGATCAAATGGACATGGGTAAATATACTGAACAAAAATATAAACGCAATATGTAAAGTGTTAAAAGATCCCAGAAATGTTCCATGTTCCAGCTTATTTTTCTCAAATTTTGTGCACAAATTTGCTTACATCCCTGTTTGTAAGCATTTCTCCTTGCCAAAATAATCCATCCACCTGACAAGTGTGGCATATCAAGAAGCTGATTAAACAGCATGATCATTACACAAGTGCACCTTGTGCTGGGGACAATAAAAGGCCACTCTAAAATGTGCAGTTTTGTCACACAACACAATGCCTCAGATGTCTCAAGTTTTAAAGGAACGTGACTGCAAGGAGGTCCACCAGAGCTGTTGCCAGATAATCTAATCTTTATTTCTCTGCCATAAGCCGCGTCTGATGTAATTTTAGAGAATTCAGCAGTAGGTCCAACAGGCCTCACAACTGCAGACTACCTGTAACAATGCCAGCCCAGGACCTCCACATCCGGCTTCTTCACCTGCGGGATCATCTGCGACCAGCCAACCGGACAGCTGATGAAACCGAGGAGTATTTCAGTCTGTAATTAACCTTTTGTGGGGAAAAACTCCACAAAAACTGATTGTCTGGGCCTGGCTCCGAAGTGGGTGGGCCTATATCTGCTACCACTCTGATCTGTTACATTTCTTTGGAATTAATACCACATATAACTTAAATTGGTACAAGACTCTCACTAACGGGTGCAACAAAAATATTTTTAATGATAATAAATCAACATAGCCACTTACCACGCCTTAAAATATGTTAATGAGCTATTATTTCTCCTCCCACAATATTAATCCATAATGCACCATAATTAACAGTATGCTGCAGTAAATCTATAGCAAAACAACAATACATTACCTTTTTGTTGAATTGTATTGAACATAAAATCAGCAATTGCTAATAGTGAATATTTTAAAAATCATATACACTATATATCCATAAGGATGTGGACACCCCTTCAAATGAGTGGATTCTCTATTTTAGCCATACCCATTGGAGACATGTGTATAACATTGAGCACACACCCATACAATCTCCATAGACAAACATTGCCAGTAGAATGACCTTACTGAAGAGCCCAGTGACTTTCAACGTGTTACCATCAAAAGATGCCACCTTTCCAACAAGTCAGTTCGTCACATTTCTGCCCTGCTAGAGCTGCCCTGGTCAACGGTAAGTGCTGTCATTGTGAAGTGGAAACGTCTATGAGCAACAACGGCTCGGTGGAAGGCCACACAAGCTCACAGAACAGGACAGCCGAGTGCTGAAGCACGTAACATGTAAAAATCGTCTGTCCTCAATTGCAACACTCACTACCGAGTTCCAAACTGCCTCTGGAAGTAACGTCAGGAAAATAACTGTTCGTCGAGAGCTTTATGAAATGGAAATCCCATTCTCCGGAGTGATGGATCATGCTTCACATCTGGCAGTCTGACGGACGAATCTGGGTTCTGGCGGATGCCAAGAGTACACTATCTGCCCCAATGCACTGTAAAGTTTGGTGGAGGAGGAATAATGGTCTGGGGCTGTTTTTCCTGGTTGGGACTAGGCCCCTTAGTTCCAGTGAAGGGAAATCTTAACGCTACAGCATATAATGACTTTCTAGACGATTCTGTGCCTCAAAATTTGTGGCAACAGTTTAGGGAAAGCCCTTTCCTGTTTCAGCATGACAATGCCCCAGTGCACAAAGCGAGGTCCATTTAGAAATGGTTTGTTGAAATCGGTGTGGAAGAACTTGACTGGCCTGCAAAGAGCCATGACCTCAACTCCATCGAACACCTTTGGGATTAATTGGAATGCCGACTGCGAGCCAGGCCTAATCGCCCAACAGCAGTGCCCAACCTCACTAATGCTCTTGTGATGAATTGAAGTCCCCGCAGCAATGTTCCAACATCTAGTGGAAAGCCTTCCCAGAAGAGTGGAGGCTGTTATAGCAGCAAAGGGAGGACACATTTTGGAATGAGATGTTTGACAAGCAGGTGTCCACATTTTTGTCAATGTAGTGTATATGTACATATCTACCTCAATTACCTCACAACCCTGCACATGAACTCGGTACTGGTACCCTGTGTATATAACCAAGTTATGTGTTATTATTCTCTCTGCTTTGTTGGGAAGGGCCTGTAAGTAAGCATTTCACTGTACATCTACAGCTGTCTACAGCTGAAGCATGTGACAAATAACAGTTTAGTTTATTTGAGTAGGTCTCCCGTCATTGGATACAAATTTGCATTTCGTTCAACAGCATCAGTGTATTGCAACAGTCACTTTACAACCACATACAACCAACCGCAAAAGAAAGAAATGCAGATATAGTATCGGTCAAATGAGACGCTACCCCCACTCAGTGTGCTGTATGGAAGAAGCATTGGATGGACTGAGCTCCAAGCTATATGATGAAATATACGCACTCTATCACAAGCCCAACTGACTGCCCAAGGCAATTACTTTCATTAGTTGGTGCACACACACACCCACGTGCCTGCGCATGCACACACACACACACATCTACACTAACTGTAAATGCAGCAGGAAATGTATGCTATACATGTTGCCAGAGTCACAGATGAATAAATTAAAAGTTAAAAAAACACAACTGCTGCGGTTCAAAACTGAACGAGAGTCCTGCCCACAACCCTCATCATCAGTCAGTCCTGTGAATACGCTCTGAGGGTGCTTCTCAAATGACACCCTAGTCCCTATTTAGCACACTACTTTTGACCAAAGCTATATGGATTCTGGTAAAAATGTGTGCGCTATATAGGGATTAAAGTGTCATAAGGCCTCACCTAATGTAGTAGAATGCACAGAAAGGCTGTTGGGGAGAATGCAGCGGCTGCACTCCATCAGTGCATCTAATTTCAGCTGTGAATTATATTAGCACAGGAGCAGTACACTGGCTGGAGGAGGAGAGGAAAGAGGGAGGTGGAAGAGGAGAGGTGGGGATTATAGCCTTGGAGAATGGGGAAGGAGAGGGAGGTGGTGGGTGAGAAAGGGGGAATAGATGGGTTGAGGGTGATCAGAGAAGTGGGGGTAATGTTCTTGGCAGCAATTCAGTTTATAAATGCGTACAGTTTACAAAAACAGAGAAAGAGAGAGGGAGAGAGAGAGAGAGCGAGCAAGAGAGAGTGAGAGAGCAAGAGAAAGTGAGAGGGAGGTAGAGGGTCATTCAGAGTTCAACAGTGATTGGGTTCTCAGGTATCAGTCAGGTTATAGACTGGTACTGGACCTCATGTGTAGACGTATGAACCGGACACTATCAATTGAGCAATGACTTAAGAATCATTACATTATAAAAAATTATGGATAGCATTTATCTAACGATTTTCACTTAGTCTATAAGTGTTATCTATATAAAGGCATAGTATGGCCTCTGCCTTGGGGTCTGAACTTTTATGGCACAGTAACAAGGTTACTGGTTCAAGCAACGTTCCAAATGTTCTCCATTAATTGATACAATAGACACCACTCACCATGAATCATCAAACAGTGGATCGTGTCAATTAAATTAAATTAACGGGGCTTTATTGGCATGGGAAACATATGTTAGCATTGCCAAAGCAATTGAAGTAGATAACATACAAAAGTGAAAATAAAAATGTAAATGAACAGTAAACATTACACTCACAGAGGTTCCAAAAGTTTAAAGACATTACAAATGTCATGTTATGTATATATACAGTGTTGTAACAATGTACAAATGGTTAAAATACAAAAGGGAACATAAATAAAGAAATGTCTCTGTGTAATGTTGACTGGCATTTAACAACCCTTTCCCACCATCCTCTGGGCGATAAGGCCCTAAGGGCAAGGAGCAGTACATACTGTACAGCCTCACCATCTCTGACACTGAACCCATTCAGACACAACGACGGCTCTGTTTCAAAGCTCAGTCAGAGAGTTAGTGTAGTGCTAAGAGGAATTAGCTACCAATTGAGTTTCTATAGGCTAGTTCGTGAGGGGACAGGAATCGGGATTTCCCCTGTGTGTCCCAAAGTGTTTCTATGGCCAATGACTAAAGCATCTGACTCAATAGATCTCACAGACTGTGACAGACCATAGCCCAGTGAGACATTTACACACCACTATTTGGTCTACAATGAATTGTATGTTAACACATACGCTAGCTAATAGACTATTTATATGACAAAGGACACATGATCTTTGAAGCAAAGCGATTGAGAGTAAAATGATGTAAGGGAATGTTTCTGTCAAGCAACCGAACACCGGCAGTCTGAATAACTCCTCTCCCCTTGCCTCCACTGTCCTAAAAATTGTCA
Source organism: Oncorhynchus keta (assembly GCF_023373465.1). Classification (NCBI taxonomy): domain Eukaryota; kingdom Metazoa; phylum Chordata; class Actinopteri; order Salmoniformes; family Salmonidae; genus Oncorhynchus; species Oncorhynchus keta. The sequence continues at coordinate 27,226,588 of NC_068422.1, forward strand.
CTCCAGATCAGCGTTCGAGACGCGACGAGAGCAGCAAGTTCGCCCGCGCTGCTCCATTCTGCTCCGTTCGTTTCCCTCTGTCTGCCGGTGGCGCTGAACCGCTGCAGCACGCAGCCCGGACGTTGGGGGCTGGCATACTGCGCGCGAGAGAGAGAACAGAATGAGAGAAAAGGACCAGACCAGTCGAGCTTGTTGCAAATCTGTTTCTCTTCGAAGCGGACGTGTTCGGGACAGAGAGAAGAGAGGACGAGAGTGAGCAAGATGAGGAAGGGAAGACTGAGTTTCAACTCATGAAAGAAAGGGGAACAAATGGGGGGGAAATACCTGTTATATCAAGGAAAGAATTTACTTTAATATTACACCCAAGCCACATCTGGAAATAGTCGTTCCTCGGACGTTCTCTGGAAGAAGCAGCTCGAGGTAAGTTTCTTGGATGTTAGGCTACTAAACTATCAGCAATGTATCCGAGTTGTGCATACGGAATGGATGCTGTTCTGCATAAAATGTTATTCTTATTTCTGAAGTAGCCTAGGCCTGGAGCACATCATGGTGAGGATTGTTTCGCTGTCATGTAGCAAACTTATTTTTAAAGCGTGCTCGTAGTCGGGTTCTTTATAATTTTCACCTTTTTAAAGCAGCAGTCTATATTTTAAGTTTTGATTGTTTGTGGGCCTGTTTCGTGTCATTCTAGTGACACGGTTGTGTTGTAAACAGCAGTGTTTTACGTTATTGACATTACATATAGTGGAACGGACAGGCTCCAGCTACAGTCACACACAAGGAGCTGAGCTCACATGATGCAGCCATATCTGAACAGCTGTTGTAGCCAAATCATCCATACTAAAAACATGCATGACCTGAAGCGTTTTTACTCTGTTTCAAGTGTTACTGTCACTTACAGTAGGTAATAATATCCATCACAATGGTTGTGTTTACTTAGGCAGCCCAATTCAGATCTTTTCTCACTAATAATTAGTATTTTACCCAAGATCAGAGCTGGGCAGCCTGTGTAAACACAGCCATAGCCTACTCAGTTGAGACTGTTCTGTTTCCATCAGTGGAAAGAGTGTCTGTCTCTAAAATGATTAAAGACTTGACTGATCTATTGATCTAGTCATTGATTGGTTGATTTGACATTTCTGCTTCTTGAGATTTGATACAGTGTCTATTCAATGTCTTTATTAATTGACAAAAGTTCAAATCAAATTGTATTGGTCGCATACACATGGTTAGCAGATGTTAATGTGAGTGTAACGAAATGCTTGTGCTTCTAGTTTTGACGGTGCAGTAATATCTAACAAGTAATCTAACAATTCCCCAACAACTACCTAACACACAAATCTAAAAGGAGGAATAAGGATATGTACATATAAATATATGGATGAGTGGCATAGGCATGGTGCAATAGATGGTATAAGGTACAGTATATACATATTAGATTAGTAATGTAAGCTATGTTAACTTTATTAAAGTGACATTGTTTAAAGTGACTAGTGATCAATTTATTAAAGTGGCCAGTGATATGAGTCTCTATGTAGGCAGCAGCCTCTCTGAGTTAGTGATGGCTGTTTAGCAGTCCGATGGCCTTGAGATAGAAGCTGTTTTTCAGTCTCTCGGTCCCAGCTTTGATGCACCTGTACTGACCTCAACCTTCTGGATGGTAGTGGAGTCAACAGGCAGTGGCTCGGGGGGTTGTTATCCTTGATGATCTTTTTGGCCTTCCTGTGACATCGGGTGCTGTAGGTGTCCTGGAGGATCTGTGCATCTGTAAAATTTTGTGCATCTGTAAAATTTTGTCAGCGTTTTAGGTGACAAGCCAAATTTCTTCAGCCTCCTGAGGTTGAAGAGGAGCGGTTGCGCCTTCTTCACCACACTGTCTGTGTGGGTGGACCATTTCAGTTTGTCTGTGATGTGTACGCTTAGGAACTTTAAACTTTCCACCTTATCCACTACTGTCCCTTTGATGTGGATAGGGGGGTGCTCCCTCTGCTGTTTCCTGAAGTCCACGATCATCTCCTTTGTTTTGTTGACGTTGAATGAGAGGTTGTTTTCCTGACACCACACTCCTATTGCCCTCACCTCCTCCATCTAGGCTGTCTTGTCGTTGTTGGTAATCAAGCCCACTATTGTTGTGTCGTCTGCAAACGTTATGATTGAGTTGGAGGCGTGCATGCCACGCAGTCATGGGTGAACAGGGAGTACAGGAGGGGGCTGAGCATGCACTCTTGTTGGGCCCCAGTGTTGAGGATCAGCGAAGTGGAGATCTTGTTTCCTACCTTCACCACCTGGGGGCGGCCCGTCAGAAAGTCCAGGACCCAATTGCACTGGGCGGGGTTGAGACCCAGGGCCTGCAGCTTGATGATGAGCTTGGAGGGTACTATGCTGTTGAATGCTGAGCTGTATGAATGAACAGAAATCTTATATAGGTATTTATTTTGTCCAGTTATGTACAAATCTCACATATTTCTCAGTATATTTCTAGGATTCTGTTGCCATTTCATCTGTGTGTCTCTGTGGAGCAGGAATGTTGGGTAATAATAGGGCTGTCCCTGACAATTTTTTTTTTATTGTCAACCGAAAGTCGTCTGTTTTGTTGACCAATCGATTGGTCGAAATTCTTTAACGTGTATTTTTTCATATATAGACACACCTATGTGTTTTAATAAAATGAACTATATGCTTGTCTGACGCTTTAAGCAAACTGTTTGATGATATAAGACACAAATGACTCAAGAGGGAGCCAGATATCAGGATAACTAGAGGTAAAAAAAAACAAACATATTAGCATGACCCGACCATCCTCCTCCTGCTCCTGCTGGCCTTCTACTCTCCTGATTTTTCCGGTAATAGGCTACATGAGGTAATAGGCTAGATGAGGAGTTGACAAACTTTCTCATGTGGAATGGCAATTTATCTTCTAATTTCTACCGATCTGCGTGCCAGTTATGGTTTTCATATACACATCTTCGTATCTCAAAATCATTGTCGTGTGGTAAATCAAAATTCTATCCAAATCTAAATGCAAATTATACAAACCCTAAAAAGTAATTTAGTTACTATTGCCAACTATGTAAAATACTTAAAGCCAACAAATAAAAAAATTGCAGCCTGCAGGTAGAAAATATCCTGATAAAAATACATATCCTATAAATCACATTGGCTACACATGGCTTGCCTGCAACAAACTTGAAACATTGTATCAACTATCAACTTGGGTCCAGCCTAAACCTTACACTAGCAAACTTGCAACATTGTATAAAATATTCTGGGCCCTCAAAGCTTCCCAAGCCAGTGAGCTCAGGACAGGCACAGCTGTAGTCTATTTGCGCAAGGAATAAGAGCTCATCAGGTAGGGCTATTTTATTATGTTTCCACCAAATCAGAGCATGACATTTCCTTCCTTCACGCTGAGTGGTTATCGAAAGGGGGAGAGATGGAAAGATTTTTCAAATACATTGAGGAACCATTGTGATTCTCAATGGATGTAAAACAGACTTTGTTTTACTTGCTGTTTGAGGTGAAGAAAACATTACTTTGAGAAGCTCCACAGCTCATTAGTGGTGGTGCGCTAAGCCAATCAGAAATACTATCAGATCCAACATTTGCGCGCAGGCCAGGTAGTCTATAGGCCTACCTTACTCAACATTGACAGTAGCACTCCAAACAAAATACAATGACTAAATTGACAAAACTCGTAAATGGAATGAAATAAACCAAAACGTGTTTCTCACAAGTGTAGTGCTCTGTAAACAACTCTGACAATGAGAATGGCAAAAGACTGGAATAATAATATTTAGAAAGCATTAACATAAATTACCATAACCAAGCAAACATTGTAGATCAGATATTATAGGAATTAACGGTAAATGTACTACTGGTCATATAGGTAGTGGGGAATAGATAGACACCAACAATCAAGGCAAACATTTCACACAATAAAGTCATAGAGTTATGCATTTTAGCCACACTCCCCTTCTTCATGGACTGTGCCATCCACGCGGCCTCCGCATTATGAATTAGTCTCAGCCTCCACAATGGGTTAGTTCTCTGAGATCGGCGCGAATCAGACAGGTGTCTCGTGTGCCAAAATATAGTTGCTACTGCTTGACTAAAAAAGTCTTTGTTGACCAACAGCCTATTGACCAAACAATCGAACAGTCCACTAATTGCGGTCAGCCCTAGGTAATAGCATGCTGAGCTGTGCTGTCTGGCTTTGGCTCTACACAGCTGTTTCAGTGTGGGGTTTGTCTTCCCTACCCACCCCAATGGCATCCCCTGTCTGGGAAAACACGCACGAATGCAAGCGCGCACACACACACACACACACACACTCATTCTCGCTAATACCCATATCGTCAGAGTCTTGGCAGGACATTCTCTGTCTGACTCTCATGCCATCCCCAGTTGTTTAAGGGTGTCTGACTGTCTGCTGAAGGAACAATCATGTCTACCACACAATTTGGAGGGAGGGAGAGAGAGAGAAAGAAAGAGAGAACGAAGGGGGAGATAGAAAGAGAGAGGGCTGAGAAGGGAGAGTGGGCAGAGAGAAAGAAAGAGAGAGAGGGGGCAGAGAGAAAGAAAGAGAGAGAGGGGGCAGAGAGAAAGAACGAGAGAGAATGGGGTAGAGAGAAAAGACAGCATGGAAAGTGATAGAGGATATATCGATGAAAGCTGCTGGCAGAGAGAGCAAGTGAGAGAGAAGATTGAGAGTGAGAGAAAGAGAGAATGGGGGCGTGAGAGAGGGCAGAGATAGGGTTAAGTTGTGACACCGTAAAGAGACATCTTTGTTTTATGCTCTCAATGCCTGTTTTAATACAGTGTATGGATCAGGATCAGCTGTGAGCAGAATTGCAAATGCTGCTGGTCTGATTGGACCATAAACAATAGGGATGTAACGATTCAACGATATGCATCGGTTCCCAATTCAAATGTTTAAGGTGCAAGTCCATCGGTCGCGGACCCAATACCGATCCAAATGTAGCGTGCATCCGTCAGAAAATCAATCCAAACGTTACGAATCACCCGTTCACATTTTTTGTTGTTGTTCATTTGACATTATTTCTACCTTCTAAAAATACCTCTAATCTTTTGTGGCAACTGGTGTGTCATATCTGCTTCAGTGTCGATCTGCATGTAACTGTGTTGACATTCATTGATGTACAAGTCATTTTGCAATATCAATAGCCTTGTCAAACTGCGCACTGTGCCCAGCTACACGCACTGACCAACGCGAGGTATGCAGCCTGTTCCTGATCTTGCCCATCTGCACAGCACATTCAAATGCTAAAATGGCTGGCGTGATATTAGGCTTTATTAGTTTAGTGACAATCTATGTAATTTGCTAGGTTACTGTTATTCATTTGCTCTTGAAAATGTTGTTTCACCGGAATAAAATTAAGCTACCAGAGCCATAACTCAACTCCACGATTTACAATGGAGTTGAGCAGCGACTAGTGTTGTCTGATTAGAGCTTGTCACATAAAATTACGTTTTTATCCAAATCTACTGATGTCAGCAGCCAAAGAATAGCCCGCAATTACAATGTTGTGTATAATTGTGGGCTATTCTTTGGGTCTGAAAACTAGTTTTAAGGAAATCCTGGAGTTGAGTTTAATCGGCTACCTGCTGAACTGAGAATGCAATCATTTTTATTTTGATTGTTCAGGTTCAACAATAGTTTGGCTAATTTTGCTTTAAACAATCAGTGTATAATGGTCATTTTTAGATATACAGTTGAAGTCGGAAGTTTACATACACCTTAGCCAAATACATTTAAACTCAGTTTTTCACAATTTCTGACATTTAATCCTAGTAAAAATTCCATGTTTTAGGTCAGTTAGGATCACCACTTTATTTTAAGAATGTCAAATGTCAGAATAATAGTAGAGAGAATGATTTATTTAAGCTTTTATTTCTTTCATCACATTCTCAGTGGGTCAGAAGTTTACATACACTCAATTAGTATTTGGTAGCATTGCCTTTAAGTTGATTAACTTGGGTCAAACGTTTTGGGTAGCCTTCCACAAGCTTCCCACAATAGGTTGAGTACATTTTCAGAACTGAGTCAGGTGTGTAGGCCTCTTTGCTCGCACACACTTTTTCAGTTCTGCCCACAAATATTCTATGGGATTGAGGCCAGGGCTTTGTGATGGCCACTCCAATACCTTGACTTTGTTGTCCTTAAGCCATTTTGCCACAATTTTGGAAGTATGCTTGGGGTCATTGTCCATTTGGAAGACCCATTTGCGACCAAGCTTTAACTTCCTGACTGATGTCTTGAGATGTTGCTTCAATATATCCACATACATTTTCTACCTCATGATGCCATCTATTTTGTGAAGGGCACCAGTCCCTCCTGCAGCAAAGCACCCCCACAACATGATGCTGCCACTCCCATGCTTCACAGTTGGGATGGTGTTCTTCAGCTTGCAAGCATCCCCCTTTTTCCTCCTAACATAACGATGGTCATTATGGCCAAACAGTTCTATATTTGTTTCATCAGACCAGAGGACATTTCTCCAAAAAGTGCTATCTTTGTTCCCATGTGCAGTTGCAAACCATAGTCTGGATTTTTTATGGCGGTGTTGGAGCAGTGGCTTCTTCCTTGCCGAGCGGCCTTTCAGGTTATGTCGATATAGGACTCGTTTTACTTTGAATATAGATACTTTTGTACCTGTTTCCTCCAGCATCTTCACAATGTCATTTGCTGTTGTTTTGGGATTGATTTGCACTTTTCGCACCAAAGTATGTTCATCTCTAGAAGACAGAACGTGTCTCCTTCCTGAGTGGTATGACGGCTACATGGTCCCATGGTGTTTCTACTTGCGTACTATTGTTTGTACAGGTGAACGTGGTACCTTCAGGCGTTTGGAATTTGCTCCCAAGGATGAACTAGACTTGTGGAGGTCTAGAATTTTTTTCTGAGGTCTTGGCTGATTTCGTTTGATTTTCCCATGATGTCAAGCAAAGAGTCACTGAGTTTGAAGGTAGGCCTTGAAATACATCCACAGGTACACCTCCAATTGACTCATATGATGTCAATGAGCCTATCAGAAGTTTCTAAAGCCACAACATTTTCTGGAATATTCCAAGTTGTTTTAAGGCACAGTCAACTTAGTGTATGTTAACTTCTGACCCACTGAAATTGTGTGAAACAGTGAATTATAAGTGAAATAATCTGTCTGTAAATAATTGTTGGAAAATTCACAAAGTAGATGTCCGAACCGAATTGCCAAAACTATAGTTTGTTAACAAGACATTTTTGATGTCGTTGAAAAACGAGTTTTAATGACTCTAACGTAAGTGTATGTAAACTGCCAACTTCATTTGTACATGGTAAAGTTGAGAATTTCAAAATGAGGACAAAAATCACTTTGCAAGGTGCACTGAGTGGCCAAAGGGAGAGGAGAAGAAAATATCATTCCGTAAACACTTCCAAACATTTTTCAGATTATGGTGAAGTCCAATGTGCTATATAGCTGTGCTATATAGCTGTGCTATATATTCATTTGCTATGTCATAGCTTATTTGTAAATTATAAATATTGATACATTACTAGCTCAAACACTTAATTTGCAAAATTGACAAGTTCATTAGTGGGTGATGATGATTTCAGAACCAAATTGGGGGGGGGTGAATACATAGGCTACATTTCCCCCCACCTAATCTGATAGTGGTAGTGGGGTGGTAGATGCCTAGTCTCCCTTATGGGTGGTGCCTACATAGTAGAGGTCCACCGATTCATCGGAATGGCCAATTAATTAGGGCCGATTTCAAGTTTTCATAACAATCGGTGATCGTTTTTTGGACACCGATTTGACGATTTTTTTACATTTGATTTTTTACACCTTTATTTAACTAGGCAATCAGTTAAGAACACATTCTTATTTTCAATGACGGCCTAGGAACGGTGGGATAACTGCCTTGTTCAGGGGCAGAACAACATATTTTTACCATGTCAGCTCGGGGATTCGTTTTTACAACATTTCGGTTACTAGTCCAACGCTCTAACCACTTACATTGCACTCCACGAGGAGCCTGCATGGCAGGCTGACTACCTGTTACGCGAGGGCAGCAAGAAGCCAAGGTAAGTTGCTAGCTAGCATTAAACTTATCTTATAAAAAAACAATCAATCTTAACATAATCACTAGTTAACTACACATGGTTGATGATATTGTTAGTTTATCTAGCGTGTCCTGCGTTGCATATAAACGATGCAGTGCCTTTTAATTTCTCATTGAATCACAGCCTACTTCGACAAACTGGTGATGATTTAACCTCTCTAGGGTAGGTGAGACGTTAACGTCCCACCAGGCCAACATCCGGTGAAACCGCAGAGCGCTAACATTCTAAATGTACCATTTGTTATAGTAAACATTCTTGTAAATACATGAATCGTACATAATTTAAAAGATGAACGTCTTATTAATCCAGCCGCTCTGTCAGATTTCAAAACGTCTTTATTGCGAAAGCAAACCATGCGATTTTCTGAGGACAGCTCCCCACACACACACAAGTATTATTAGCATTTTCCAACCAAGCATTAGCGTCAAGAAAGTCAGAAATAAGAATAAAATAAATCGCTTACCTTTGAAGATCTTCCTCTGGTGGCAATGCCAAGTGTCCTAACTACACAGTGACTGTTCGTTTTGTTTGATAACATCCATTTTTATTGCCTAACACAAAACATCACGCTTGCGTCGTGATTTCCGTCTCATTCAACTTTGGACGAAGTGTTTGTGGTAATTACACACACTAAACAAATGTTTATCCAGTCATGGTTGGTTTCATTACAATCCTCTGGTTGTTACTAACACAACCATACTTGATGGTTCTTTTCCCGGGACGTATTGAACGAAACAAACCGATTTGAAGACACCAATCAATGACCTCATTGCGCACCAATGGCGGGACCGGTCTATCGTTGATTGACTGTATTTTGGCCCAATGACCACTGATCATCTTGAAATCTAGTTTGGAAGATAGCCAATGAGCTGATATAAACGGCAATATGTAATGGTTATACGTTCGAAGACCAGCCTTTGTCGTAAACTCTGGAGTAAAAGAGGTTCATTCGACATTGCAAATCCTACTTGACGGAGTGTTATGCATAGCAGTACATAGTCCATAGCATTTTCAGCAAGTTTATATATTTAAATTATGGAGAATACATCAGGAAAAGCTAAAACAAAGTCTAGGTATACAGATTTAACCCAAATTATAGACCATTTCCATGTCATACCTTTTCTGCTACCTTTCAATGGTCATTTACATGGGGCTGGTGAAGTTGAAAACTCTAAAACGTCAGCTTTCTATCAACTGCCTTTAACCATGACTGTCATGTCTTGTAAAAGGTTTCTGACTATCTCACGGGCGCTGCACATCAGTGACCCAGAAGTTGATGGGGAGAATGACAAGAAGAGAGCCACAAAGGTTTGATAGGCCTGCCCAGAACCTGTCCATCAATGAGAGGATGGTAGCCTCAAAGGCCAGAATCAGAATCCTCAAACAATATGTGCGTAACAAACCAACCAAATGGGGTTACAAACGGTTTGTTTTTGTGATTCTGTGTGTGCCTACACTTGCAATTTTTTTGTTTATGAGGGGAAAAACAGTTTTGCTACCGGTAATGGACTGAGTTATGAGCTGAGGATGCGGGATGTGTGGGCTTGTGGCACCATTCGGACCAACAGAGTGGGCTTTCCAAAAACAAAGGTGAACGACATGCCTAAGTGGGCTGAGCGGGGTACCATGCGATGGATTCGTGAAGATGGCCTGCTCTTTGTAAAGTGGATGGATACCAGAGAGGTGGTCATGTGCACAACTATCCACAAGTCCTTCAGTGGAGATCACGTCGTCAGACGTGTGAAGGTTGGTGCCGGGGCATGGACCACAAAAAATGTCCCCATTCCAGCTGCTGTGAAGGACTACAACAAGGGCATGGGAGGTGTGGACCTGTCAGATGCACTGATAGGATACTACAATGTTGTCCACAAGTCCATTAAATGGTACAAGACATTTTTCTATCATTTCATCAACATTGCTGTGGTGAATGCCTTCATCCTCCAGAAGGAAATGGCCAAGAACTGTGGACAGCCCCCCAACTCACAACTAGCCTTCAGGGAGCTGCTCATCCAGGAGCTTTCTAGCTACAGCAAGTCCACTGCAGCACCTTCTGTCCCCTCTACCTCTGTCCCCTCTGCTCCAACCAGTGGTGTTCAAACTGCCCAGATTCATCTCTGCATGCATGAATGTGCCTCAGGGCAAAAAGGGCACAGTATGGAGACGTCGTTGTGCCCTTTGTCACAGGAAATTCCCCATCACCTGCACCACCTGTACAGTAAGCCTCTGCTTTACACCAGAAAGAGACTGATATGGGCCATTGGGGGTCTTCACAATATTGTAAATAGAAAATGTGTAAATAGTTACCCTTGTTATTTGTTTATGTTTAATTATTATGATTATTTTTTAAATAATTTTTATATATACATTTTTGGGGTGTGTTAGAATAGCATTTATGTATTTTGTATGTAGTTCTTTCCTTCAGAATGTATCACTGTACCAATTCGGCCACATTTGGGTGGGACACCTGGGTGACTTCATGCTCACTTTTGAAGTTATCTGTCTAAAACTTTGCTCAACTATTGTTGCCATCTTATGTTCTTCATTCAAATCATCCCCAGCATCCTATCTGTATGTTTGTCTGTTCTTGGTCATTTTATTTTATTTTTTAAATTGATTTGACCTTTTATTTAACTAGGCAAGTCAGTTAAGAACAAATTCTTATTTTCAATGACGGCCTAAGAACAGTGGGTTAACTGCCTGTTCAGGGGCAGAACGACAGATTTGTACCATGTCAGCTCGGGGCTTTGAACTTGCAACCTTCCAGTTACTAGTCCAACACTCTAACCACTAGGCTACCCTGCCGCCCCTTTTTGAACGATAATGCAGCAACAATACAAAACAGAAAACGTATGTTTATTTCCTTGTATTTTCTTCTACCAGATATATTGTGTTATATTCTCCTACATTCAATTCACATTTCCACAAAATGCAGAGTGTTTCCTTTGAAATGATACGAAGAATATGCATATCCTTGCTTCTGGGCCTGAGCTACAGGCAGTTAGATTAGGGTATGTCTTTAGGCGGAAATTGAAGAGGGGGTACCCCAAAGAAGTTAAGAACATCCAATAGTCAAAGGTATATGAAATACAAATCGTATAGAGATAAATAGTCCTATAATTCCTATCATAACTACAACCTAAAACTTCTTACCTGGAAATATTGAAGACTCATGTTAAAAGGAATCACCAGCTTTCATATGTTCTCATGTTCTGAGCAAGGAACTTAAACGTTAGCTTTCTTACATGGCACATATTGCACTTTTACTTTCTTCTCCAACAAGTTTTTACATTATTTAAACCAAATTGAACATGTTTAATTATTTATTTGATTCTAAATTGATTCTATTGATGTATTATATTAAGTTAAAATAAGTGTTCATTCAGTATTGTTGTGATTGTCATTATTACAACAAAATAAAAAAAAGAGAGAGAGAGACTACTGCACCACATTTAAAAATGCATTTGCAGCCATCTGGCATTAAATGAAGATAAAGTAGCCTACAGTAATTTATACAGTGATGATGATGACGAGTGCTAGAAGCTATACAGATGGTAAAGCTGAGAAACTAAACAATATGACTCATCGGGTCAGGAAAGTACTCTCACAAGTTACATTAATTCAGGTAAATGTACAAGCAGTAGGTGAACATAAGCCAAAAGCTAACTTCTGTCATCATTCCCATAACGTTTTCCTTTCCCAATCATTTGCTTTTGTAATGATGTAAAATTTGATAACATTTTGCTGGGTTCTGACATAAAAACCTAGGGGCCTGCTGAGGTACTGCAGGGGATCCATGTTTTTTTGTAGAAAAATATGTGTTTTCTGTTTTCTGACTCTGGGAAAGTAATTAAATGGCTTCATTGCCAAAATCTCAGATTATCCTTTTAATGTCAGGCTCCCGAGGGGTGCAGCGGTATTAGGCCCTGCATTTCAATGCAAGAGGTGTCACTGCATTTAAATGCAAGAGGTGTCACTGCAGTCCCTGGTTCAAATCGAGGCTGCATCACATCTGGCTGTGATTCCCATAGGGAGTCCCATAGGGATTGTATCCGGTATCTCTTGATTTCCATGTGCTGTATCTGTGCTATGATCTCTTACATAGATTCTCAACATGTATAATGGCAAATGATCAACATATTGTGATAATGGTGTTATTATGTTATTGATTGAGTGACTATGGCTTTCCAGATCTCCAAACAGTGCTATTGTAGGTTAATTTTAGAACAATGTTGTGACTTTTTAGCTACTCTTGAACCAGATGGTGTTTCTTAGCAGATTCGTCTGAGGAGAGTCTAAAACATCTCAACTCGTTAACAAATGCTTTGTTCTACGACTGTCAAATACTGGTGTGTGTGTGTGTGTGTGTGTAAATCTGACAGACAGCTTGTCTCCTCTCCCGCTCTGTGCTGAGGTTGTGCCCTTTGAGAACATTCTGACAGCACCCTTCAGACTGACAGGGTCGCACACACAAACATACACATAAACATACACACACACACACACACACTCTCTACCCCCTGTTAGAAGCAGTAATCGTTGGGTACCTGACTAGAGACATGACCTCTGTTTTTCTCTGTTATTCGGAAGGTAAACACTACTGTAGCTCTGGAGAATAATGAAGGGAGTCAAAGACGGCTGTATCCCGGTACTCTTAAGTGGCTTCCTTTTCTTGTGTCCTTCCCTTCATCTATACTGAGATACAGTAGTTTAAGATGAAGAAGATTGCCTTGCAGAATATAGTAGAAGAGTGTCTTAATGTCAGTGGGTTGAAACTCAATCAATAGTACAGATGGTGCTGTAAATGCATTTGTAAGAGGACCAAGAATCAATGCTGTGTGTAATGGCCAGAAGAATAGTCTTGTATACAGAATCATGGAATTAAGTAGATCACATTAGGCTCCTGAGTGCTGACATTTGCCAACAACTCCATATAGCTAACAATCAATATAATTTAATTTATATAACATTAGAGGAATATTACAAATATTATTTTTGTTCATAAAGTGCTGAAGTGTAACCCAGGCTTACACACCAAAGACCAAGCCTAAAGCAACAGTGGAAAGGACCAACTCCTTGACTGGGTAGGAAGAAACCTTGAAAGGAACCAGACTGCATGGGTAGGAGGAAACCTTGAGAGGAACCAGACTGCATGGGTAGGAGGAAACCTTGAGAGGAACCAGACTGCATGGGTAGGAAGAAACCTTGAAAGGAACCAGACTGCATGGGTAGGAGGAAACCTTGAGAGGAACCAGACTGCATGGGTAGGAGGAAACCTTGAGAGGAACCAGACTGCATGGGTAGGAGGAAACCTTGAGAGGAACCAGACTGCATGGGTAGGAGGAAACCTTGAGAGGAACCAGACTGCATGGGTAGGAGAAAACCTTGAGAGGAACCAGACTACATGGGTAGGAGGAAACCTTGAGAGGAACCAGACTGCATGGGTAGGAAGAAACCTTGAGAGGAACCAGACTACATGGGTAGGAGGAAACCTTGAGAGGAACCAGACTACATGGGTAGGAAGACATCTTGAGAGGAACCAGACTACATGGGTAGGAGGAAACATTGAGAGGAACCAGACTACATGGCTAGGAAGAAACATTGAGAGGAACCAGACTGCATGGGTAGGAGGAAATCTTGAGAGGAACCAGACTACATGGGTAGGAAAACATCTTGAGAGGAACCATACTACATGGGTACGAGGAAACCTTGAGAGGAACCAGACTGCATGGGTAGGAGGAAACCTTGAGAGGAACCAGACTGCATGGCTAGGTATACATCTTGAGAGGAACCAGACTACATGGGTAGGAATACATATTGAGAGTAACCAGACTGCATGGGTAGGAATACATTTTGAGAGGAACCAGACTACATGGGTAGGAGGAAACCTTGAGAGGAACCAGACTGCATGTGTAGGAATACATCTTGAGAGGAACCAGACTACATGGGTAGGAAGAAACCTTGAGAGGAACCAGACTACGTGGGTAAGAGGAAACCTTGAGAGGAACCAGACTGCATGAGTAGGAGGAAACCTTGAGAGGAACCAGACTACATGGGTAGGAATACATCTTGAGAGGAACCAGACTACATGGGTAGGAGGAAACCTTGAGAGGAACCAGACTGCATGGGTAGGAATACATATTGAGAGGAACCAGACTACATGGGTTGGAGGAAACCTTGAAAGGAACCAGACTGCATGGGTAGGAGGAAACCTTGAGAGGAACCAGACGACATGGGTAGGAATACATCTTGAGAGGAACTATACTGCATGGGTAGGAGGAAACCTTGAGGGCAACCAGACTGCATGGGTAGGAATACATCTTGAGAGGAACCAGACGACATGGGTAGGAGGAAACCTTGAGAGGAACCAGACTGCATGGGTAGGAGGAAACCTTGAGAGGAACCAGACTACATGGGTAGGAGGAAACATTGAGAGGATCAGACTGCATGGGTAGGAGGAAACCTTGAGAGGAACCAGACTACATGGGTAGGAATACATCTTGAGAGGAACCAGACTACATGGGTAGGAGGAAACCTTGAGAGGAACCAGACTGCGTGGGTAGGAATACATATTGAGAGGAACCAGACTACATGGGTTGGAGGAAACCTTGAGAGGAACCAGACTGCATGGGTAGGAGGAAACCTTGAGAGGAACCAGACTGCATGGGTAGGAATACATCTTGAGAGGAAGCAGACTGCATGGGTAGGAATACATCTTGAGAGGAACCAGACTACATGGGTACGAGGAAACCTTGAGAGGAACCAGACTGCATGGGTAGGAGGAAACCTTGAGAGGAACCAGACTGCATGGGTAGGTATACATCTTGAGAGGAACCAGACTACATGGGTAGGAATACATATTGAGAGGAACCAGACTACATGGGTAGGAGGAAACCTTGAGAGGAACCAGACTACATGGGTAGGAGGAAACCTTGAGAGGGACAAGACTGCATGGGTAGGAGGAAACTTTGAGAGGAACCAGACTACATGGGTAGGAGGAAACCTTGAGAGGAACCAGACTACATGGGTAGGAGAAAACCTTGAGAGGGACAAGACTGCATGGGTAGGAGGAAACTTTGAGAGGAACCAGACTACATGGGTAGGAGGAAACCTTGAGAGGAACCAGACTACATGGGTAGGAGGAAACCTTGAGAGGAACCAGACTGCATGGGTAGGAGGAAACCTTGAGGGGAACCAGATTGCATGGGTAGGAGTACATCTTGAGAGGAACCAGACTACATGGGCAGTAGGAAACACTGAGTGGAACCAGACTACATGGGTAGGTGGAAACCTTGAAAGGAACCAGACTGCATGGGTAGGAGGAAACCTTGAGAGGAACCAGACGACATGGGTAGGAATACATCTTGAGAGGAACCAGACATGGGTAGGAGGAAACCTTGAGAGGAACATGGGTTGGAGGAAACCTTGAAAGGAACCAGACTGCATGGGTAGGAGGAAACCTTGAGAGGAACCAGACGACATGGGTAGGAATACATCTTGAGAGGAACTATACTGCATGGGTAGGAGGAAACCTTGAGGGCAACCAGACTGCATGGGTAGGAATACATCTTGAGAGGAACCAGACGACATGGGTAGGAGGAAACCTTGAGAGGAACCAGACTGCATGGGTAGGAGGAAACCTTGAGAGGAACCAGACTGGAGAGGAACCAGACTACATGGGTAGGAGGAAACATTGAGAGGATCAGACTGCATGGGTAGGAGGAAACCTTGAGAGGAACCAGACTACATGGGTAGGAATACATCTTGAGAGGAACCAGACTACATGGGTAGGAGGAAACCTTGAGAGGAACCAGACTGCATGGGTAGGAATACATATTGAGAGGAACCAGACTACATGGGTTGGAGGAAACCTTGAGAGGAACCAGACTGCATGGGTAGGAGGAAACCTTAACATCTTGAGAGGAGAGGAACCAGACTGCATGGGTAGGAATACATCTTGAGAGGAAGCAGACTGCATGGGTAGGAATACATCTTGAGAGGAACCAGACTACATGGGTAGGAGGAAACCTTGAGAGGAACCAGACTGCATGGGTAGGAGGAAACCTTGAGAGGAACCAGACTGCATGGGTAGGTATACATCTTGAGAGGAACCAGACTACATGGGTAGGAATACATATTGAGAGGAACCAGACTACATGGGTAGGAGGAAACCTTGAGAGGAACCAGACTACATGGGTAGGAGGAAACCTTGAGAGGGACAAGACTGCATGGGTAGGAGGAAACTTTGAGAGGAACCAGACTACATGGGTAGGAGGAAACCTTGAGAGGAACCAGACTACATGGGTAGGAGGAAACCTTGAGAGAAAACCTTAGGAGGAAAGAGGGACAAGACTGCATGGGTAGGAGGAAACTTTGAGAGGAACCAGACTACATGGGTAGGAGGAAACCTTGAGAGGAACCAGACTACATGGGTAGGAGGAAACCTTGAGAGGAACCAGACTGCATGGGTAGGAGGAAACCTTGAGGGGAACCAGATTGCATGGGTAGGAGTACATCTTGAGAGGAACCAGACTACATGGGCAGTAGGAAACACTGAGTGGAACCAGACTACATGGGTAGGTGGAAACCTTTAGAGGAACCAGACTACATGGGTAGGAGGAAACCTTGAAAGGGACAAGACTGCATGGGTAGGAATACATCTTGAGAGGGACAAGACTACATGGGTAGGAATACATCTTGAGAGGAACCAGACTACATGGGCAGGAGGAAACCTTGAGAGGAACCAGACTGCATGGGTAGGAGGAAACCTTGAGAGGAACCAGACTACATGGGTAGGAGGAAACCTTGAGAAGAACCAGACTGCATGGGTAGGAGGAAACCTTGAGGGGAACCAGATTGCATGGGTAGGAATACATCTTGAGAGGAACCAGACTACATGGGCAGGAGGAAACCTTGAGAGGAACCAGACTACATGGGTAGGAAGACATTTTGAGAGGAACCAGACTGCATGGGTAGGAATACATTTTGAGAGGGACCAGACTACATGGGTATTTATACATCTTGAGAGGAACCAGACTACGTGGGTAGGAGGAATTCTTCAGAGGAACCAGACTACGTGGGTAGGAGGAATTCTTCAGAGGAACCAGACTGCATGGGTAGGAATACATTTTGAGAGGAACCAGACTGCATGGGTAGGAATACATTTTGAGAGGGACCAGACTACATTGGTAGGAATACATCTTGAGAGGAACCAGACTACATTGGTAGGAATACATCTTGAGAGGAACCAGACTGCATGGGTAGGAATACATTTTGAGAGGAACCAGACTGCATGGGTAGGAATACATTTTGAGAGGGACCAGACTGTATGTGTAGGAGGAAACCTTGAGAGGAACCAGACAACATGGGTAGGAATACATCTTGAGAGGAACCATACTACATGGGTAGGAGGAATCCTTGAGAGGAACCAGACTGCATGGGTAGGATAACATCTTGAGAGGAACCAGACTACATGGGTAGGAGAAAACCTTGAGAGGGACAAGACTGCATGGGTAGGAATACATCTTGAGAGGGACAAGACTGTATGGGTAGGAATACATCTTGAGAGGGACAAGACTGCATGGGTAGCATTACATCTTGAGAGGGACAAGACTTAATGGGTAGGAATACATATTGAGAGGGACAAGACTTCATGGGTAGGAGGGAACCTTGAGAGGGACAAGACTGCATGGGTAGGAATACATATTGAGAGGAACCAGACTACATGGGTAGGAGGAAACCTTGAGAGGAACCAGACTGCATGGGTAGGAGGAAACCTTGAGAGGGACAAGACTGCATGGGTAGGAGGAAACCTGGAGAGGAACCAGACTATATGGGTAGGAGGAAACCTTGAGAGGAACCAGACTATATGGGTAGGAATACATCTTGAGCGGAACCAGACTGCATGGATAGGAGGAAACCTTGAGAGGAACCAGACTACATGGGTAGGAGAAAACCTTGAGAGGAACCAGACTACATGGGTAGGAGGAAACCTTGAGAGGGACAAGACTGCATGGGTAGGAGGAAACTTTGAGAGGAACCAGACTACATGGGTAGGAGGAAACCTTGAGAGGAACCAGACTACATGGGTAGGAGGAAACCTTGAGAGGAACCAGACTACATGGGTAGGAGGAAACCTTGAGAGGGACAAGACTGCATGGGTAGGAGGAAACTTTGAGAGGAACCAGACTACATGGGTAGGAGGAAACCTTGAGAGGAACCAGACTACATGGGTAGGAGGAAACCTTGAGAGGAACCAGACTACATGGGTAGGAGGAAAGTTTGAGAGGAACCAGACTACATGGGTAGGAGGAAACCTTGAGAGGAACCAGACTACATGGGTAGGAGGAAACCTTGAGAGGGACAAGACTGCATGGGTAGGAATACATCTTGAGAGGAACCAGACTACATTGGTAGGAGGAAACCTTGAGAGGAACCAGACTACATGGGTAGGAGGAAACCTTGAGAGGGACAAGACTGCATGGGTAGGAGGAAACTTTGAGAGGAACCAGACTACATGGGTAGGAGGAAACCTTGAGAGGAACCAGACTACATGGGTAGGAGGAAACCTTGAGAGGAACCAGACTACATGGGTAGGAGGAAAGTTTGAGAGGAACCAGACTACATGGGTAGGAGGAAACCTTGAGAGGAACCAGACTACATGGGTAGGAGGAAACCTTGAGAGGGACAAGACTGCATGGGTAGGAATACATCTTGAGAGGAACCAGACTACATTGGTAGGAGGAAACCTTGAGAGGAACCAGACTACATGGGTAGGAGGAAACCTTGAGAGGGACAAGACTGCATGGGTAGGAATACATCTTGAGAGGATCCAGATTACATGGTTAAGAGGAAACCTTGAGAGGAACCAGACTACATGGGTAGGAGGAAACCTTGAGAGGAACCAGACTACATGGGTAGGAGGAAACCTTGAGAGGGACAAGACTGCATGGGTAGGAATACATCTTGAGAGGAACCAGACTACATTGGTAGGAGGAAACCTTGAGAGGAACCAGACTACATGGGTAGGAGGAAACCTTGAGAGGGACAAGACTGCATGGGTAGGAGGAAACCTTGAGAGGAACCAGACTGCATGGGTAGGAGGAAACCTTGAGAGGAACCAGACTACATGGGCAGGAGGAAACCCTGAGTGGAACCAGACTACATGGGTAGGAGGGAACCTTGAGAGGGACAAGACTACATGGGTAGGAATACATCTTGAGAGGGACAAGACTACATGGGTAGGAGGGAACCTTGAGAGGGACAAGACTACATGGGTAGGAATACATCTTGAGAGGGACAAGACTACATGGGTAGGAATACATCTTGAGAGGGACAAGACTACATGGGTAGGAATACATCTTGAGAGGGACAAGACTGCATAGGTAGGAGGACACCTTGAGAGGGACAAGACTGCATAGGTAGGAGGACACCTTGAGAGGGACAACACTGCATAGGTAGGAGGACATCTTGAGAGGGACAAGACTGCATAGGTAGGAGGAAACCTTGAGAGGGACAAGACTGCATAGGTAGGAGGAAACATTGAGAGGGACAAGACTGCATAGGTTGGAGGAAGCCTTGAGAGGGACAAGACTGCACTGGTAGGAGGAAGCCTTGAGAGGGACAAGACTACATGGGTAGGAGGAAGACTTGAGAAGAACCAGACTGCAGAGAGGAACAAGCGAATCTGGGCCCCACTCCAGCCATTTTCCCAGAGGGACTAAAGTGGCCTAATATGTCACTGAGTGTCACTTGACTTGTGTCAGGGGCCTGAAGTATGAGGATCAGGATTAAGTTAGCGCTGAAACACACACACACACACACACACACACACACACACACACACACACACACACACACACACACACACACACACACACACACACACACACACACACACACACACACACACACACACACACACACACACACACACACACACACACACAGAGACACACAGAGACACATTTTAAAATCTTGATTTGAATCCCCAAATCACATTCCAGTCGAGAAGGATTCAAACATTTCAAAGGACACCGATATCTGGACACTTATGGAAACAGATAGCACCGTTTTCTCAACACAGCAAGGCTGCCCATGACCGCTGACACAGAGCAGTACCTCACTATCTGCTTTGCCTTTGTCTTATGCATGCCTACAATCTGAAGGCAATGTACTGTCAGCCTACTGTATAGTGAGCATTTCTCACTTGCCAAGATAATCCATCCACCTGACAGGTGTGGCATATCAAGAAGCTTATTAAATGGCATGATCATTACACAGGTGCACCTTGTGCTGGGGACAATAAAAAGCCACTCTAAAATGTGCAGTTTTGTCACAACACAATGCCACAGATATCTCATGTTTTGAAGGAGTGTGCAATTGGCATGCTGACTTCAGGAATGTCCACCAGAGCTGTTGCCAGGTAATATAATGTTCATTCTCTACCATAAACTGACTCCAATGTCATTTTAGAGAATTTGTCATACGTCCAACCGCCCTCAGAACCGCAGACCTGTAACGGTTTTCTTCCTCTTCTGAGGAGGAGTAGGAAGGGATCGGACCAATATGCAGCGTGGTACGTGTCCATGTTAATATTTGTTTAAACTGAACACAAAACAAAATAACATGACAACAAACAAAAACGAAACAGTTCTGTCTGGTGCAGACACAGAGACAGAAAACAACTACCCACAAATCATAGTGGGAAAACAGGCTGCCTAAGTATGGTTCTCAATCAGAGACAACGATAAACAGCTGCCTCTGATTGGGAACCATACCAGGCCACAGAAATACAAAAACATAGAACAACACATAGAATGCCCACCCCAACTCACACCCTGACCAAACTAAAATAGAGACATAAAAAAGGAACTAAGGTCAGGACGTGACAAGACCATGTTTAACCACGCCAGCCCAGGACCTCCACATCCCGCTTCTTCATCTGCAGGGGTTGCTGCAGAGTATTTCTGTTTGTTATGAAGCCCTATTGGTATTTCAGGAACTTGTCAGTGAAGATCTGCTCCATGTAAGAGTCAAAAGAGCAACCCACTTCCGCACGCACACGCACGCACGCACGCACACACACACACACACACACACACACACACACACACACACACACACACACACACACACACACACACACACACACACACACACACACACACACAATAACACACCATGCTTTGTTTGATTCTAGAAACATTGTAGCAAACAAACATAAAAAGTGTAACTGCAGTAACTGGGTGTCAATACAAGTGCCAAAGGTATTGATGAAGCAGTTTGTTGATTGGCCCTATTGATGAAATGATTAGGTTGGCTGAGTGAAGCAGAACAGCAGTTATTGATCTAACCAAGCCTGTCATCATTGGCCTTAGGTCTGATAGATACCACAACTACACCAATGGAGGCTGCTGAGGAGAGGACGGCTCATAATAATGCCTCAAACGCATGGAAACCATGTTGTTGATGTATTTGATACCATTCCACTAATTCCGTTCCAGCCATTACCGTGAGCCAGTTCCTCCGAATGAAGGTGCCACCGACCTTCTGTGAACTACAGGTTGGGGATTCAATCTTGCCACCTTTCGGTTACAAGTCCAACGCTCTAACCACTAGGCCACCTGCAACCCCATGAGTGATACCTGCCAGACCCTATGATAACCCCAACCAAGGCATGCCTTTGTGTGTGTGTGTTTGTATGTGTGTGTGTGTGTGTGTGATCGTGGGTCTGTGGAATTGAGCCCACTTTGATGTAATTGTTGACAGATGTTATTCCTCACTAGGCCTCTCTTGTCATTCCTCCTTCGGTCATCTTTCTCTGTTTCTCTCTCTCTCTCACACACACAAACACACAATAAATGCACACGCACACACACATGGTTTGGCTGTCTGTATATGTTGCCATCACCACGGTAACATGTTTTCCCAATTTCTGGGAAATGTCCGACATCATTCAGAATCCTGTCCTTCCCATCGCTTGATCCAGAAGCCATCCTAACATTGATAGCAGATTTATAACATGGACCTCTCTTTGAAAAACAAATGGTATGTGTGGTGTGTGTATGCATGCGTACATGGTTTATGACCATCTTCGGTCTGTCTGAAACTAAGAGTTTACAACTTAATTCGTCTGTCAGTGTAATCTGAAGCTTGTATTAACCTGGTACAGAACAGAACAGAACATAAAAGAACACAGAGGAATGAAAAGACTCCATCAGCATTGTGGCCTCCAGTGTTGGCCCAGTCAGACGGTGAACTGTACCAGTGAATAGTTGTTTCCTTTGTGTTCCAGTCGTCCTGGCTGTCTGCTGTGTGTTCTCTCTCTGAAGGGATTGGTTCTGGGAGATTTAGCTCCTCTGCTGAGAGAGAGAATCACATTTGCCAGGAGAGGAGGAGAAGGGAAGGG
Source organism: Oncorhynchus keta (assembly GCF_023373465.1). NCBI lineage: Eukaryota > Metazoa > Chordata > Actinopteri > Salmoniformes > Salmonidae > Oncorhynchus > Oncorhynchus keta. Next base: position 27,249,120 of record NC_068422.1, read on the forward strand.
GGAGGTGGGGGGGAATGAGAGAGAGAGAGCTAGAGAGCTAGAGAGCTAGAGCTAGAGAGCTAGAGAGCTAGAGAGAGAGAGAGCTAGAGAGAGAGAGAGCTAGAGAGAGAGAGAGAGAGAGAGAGAGAGAGAGAGAGAGAGAGAGAGAGAGAGAGAGAGAGAGAGAGAGAGAGAGAGAGAGAGAGAGAGAGAGAGAGAGAGAGAGAGAGAGAGAGAGAGAGAGAGAGAGAGAGAGAGAGAGAGATTTGAGTAGGAGAGGGAGAGAGAGATATTTGAGAAGGACATATTTGAGGAGAGGGAGAAGAGAATGAGACAGAGAGGGAGACAGAGAGAAAAATTTGCGAAGGAGAGAGGGACTCCAGAGGAATGAAAGAGACAGTCAGAGGACTCATCTTGTGACCCATCAGCAGAAACATGAAATCAAGGCCTGTGCGAGGTCATTGTGTGTCTGCGTGTCTGTGTGTGTATTTGCACGCTATGAGGTCATTGAGTACTATATATTGAACACTGGGTTTAGTATCACAGAACCTTTGTGCCTTGTGGTTTGTAATGTTACACAGATATACTATCATCCATTTAGATTTAATCAGATAGACAGTCTTATTCCTTATGTTCCAAATAATAAGCAACTCAAACTCTTCTCTCTTTTTGTTCTGAGAGTTCAGGTTCATAACCTGTATTATATTTAGGATTTACAGTCAAACATACATCTTTCGTTGGCTTCATTTACTGTGGCTCAACTCCATGCACAAAGCATGTAAGATCATGTAAAAGTATCACAAAGTGCTCACGGATCTTAAAAATGTTGTCCTCTGACCTAAAACAACTATGATTGAGGATTGGGGATCCTCACACATTCGCCATCCTACCCCCGGCCCTTCCTGTTGTTGGGTTCTGGTTGAGTACCCCTGGCTGTGGCGTCACCCCCAGACAGGGACCACAGTAAATTAGGTTAAAGGGCACTGGAGCATCCTGTCTGTGTCGGGCTGGGGGGCTGATGGACTGGATAGGGGTTAGAGGGTGTTTGTAGGAGAAGAATTAGGCTCTCTGTCTGGGAGTTTTGACTAGGGGCAGGTGGCCCTGTTTTGGGGATACGACACAAACTAATGTTATCTTTTTAGCAAAATACAGTGCCTTGCGAAAGTATTCGGCCCCCTTGAACTTTGCGACCTTTTGCCACATTTCAGGCTTCAAACATAAAGATATAAAACTGTATTTTTTTGTGAAGAATCAACAACAAGTGGGACACAATCATGAAGTGGAACAACATTTATTGGATATTTGGATAACTTTTTTAACAAATCAAAAACTGAAAAATTGGGCGTGCAAAATTATTCAGCCCCCTCAAGTTAATACTTTGTAGCGCCACCTTTTGCTGCGATTACAGCTGTAAGTCACTTGGGGTATGTCTCTATCAGTTTTGCACATCGAGAGACTGATTTTTCTTTCCCATTCCTCCTTGCAAAACAGCTCGAGCTCAGTGAGGTTGGATGGAGAGCATTTGTGAACAGCAGTTTTCAGTTCTTTCCACAGATTCTCGATTGGATTCAGGTCTGGACTTTGACTTGGCCATTCTAACACCTGGATATGTTTATTTTTGAACCTTTCCATTGTAGATTTTGCTTTATGTTTTGGATCATTGTCTTGTTGGAAGACAAATCTCCGTCCCAGTCTCAGGTCTTTTGCAGACTCCATCAGGTTTTCTTCCAGAATGGTCCTGTATTTGGCTCCATCCATCTTCCCATCAATTTTAACCATCTTCCCTGTCCCTGCTGAAGAAAAGCAGGCCCAAACTATGATGCTGCCACCACCATGTTTGACAGTGGGGATGATGTGTTCAGGGTGATGTGCTGTGTTGCTTTTACGCCAAACATAACGTTTTGCATTGTTGCCAAAAAGTTCCATTTTGGTTTCATCTGACCAGAGCACCTTCTTCCACATGTTTGGTGTGTCTCCCAGGTGGCTTGTGGCAAACTTTAAACAACACTTTTTATGGATATCTTTAAGAAATGGCTTTCTTCTTGCCACTCTTCCATAAAGGCCAGATTTGTGCAATATACGACTGATTGTTGTCCTATGGACAGAGTGTCCCACCTCAGCTGTAGATCTCTGCAGTTCATCCAGAGTGATCATGGGCCTCTTGGCTGCAACTCTGATCAGTCTTCTCCTTGTATGAGCTGAAAGTTTAGAGGGACGGCCAGGTCTTGGTAGATTTGCAGTGGTCTGATACTCCTTCCATTTCAATATTATCACTTGCACAGTGCTCCTTGGGATGTTTAAAGCTTGGGAAATCTTTTTGTATCCAAATCCGGCTTTAAACTTCTTCACAACAGTATCTCGGACCTGCCTGGTGTGTTCCATGTTCTTCATGATGCTCTTTGCGCTTTTAACGGACCTCTGAGACTATCACAGTGCAGGTGCATTTATACGGAGACTTGATTACACACAGGTGGATTGTATTTATCATCATTAGTCATTTAGGTCAACATTGGATCATTCAGAGATCCTCACTGAACTTCTGGAGAGAGTTTGCTGCACTGAAATAAAGGGGCTGAATAATTTTGCACGCCCCAATTTTTCAGTTTTTGATTTGTTAAAAAAGTTTGAAATATCCAATAAATGTTGTTCCACTTCATGATTGTGTCCCACTTGTTGTTGATTCTTCACAAAAAAATACAGTTTTATATCTTTATGTTTGAAGCCTGAAATGTGGCAAAAAGGTCGCAAAGTTCAAGGGGGCCGAATACTTTCGCAAGGCACTGTATTTACTTGACTGGAGCTTGTTAAAGTAACATTTTGATGTCCAGCTTCATCATTACATTTTTGGCCTAGTTTGTTCCTCTTATATAAAGAGGCTCACAACTAGTCCTGGTGGAAGTTGACTTTTCAGTGGGTTGACATAAGAAAAGAGAGAGAGGAAGAGAGACAGAGAGAATACCTGCCGTCCAGTCCTTTACCTTTATACCAAGCGGGAGAACAGCAGAAAGGGAGCAAAGGAAAGTAACAACAGAGAGGGAGAGAACGAGAGGGAGAGAGAGAGAGAGAGAGAGAGAATGAGAGGAGAGAGAGAGAGAGAGAGAGAGAGAGAGAATGAGAGAGAGAGAGAGAGAGAGAGAATGAGAGGGAGAGAGAGAGGGAGAGAAGAGAGGGAGAGAATGAGAGGGAGAGAATGAGAGGGAGAGAATGAGAGGGAGAGAACGAGAGGGAGAGAATGAGAGGGAGAGAATGAGAGGGAGAGAACGAGAGGGAGAGAGGGAGAGAGAGAGAGAATGAGAGGGAGAGAGATAGAGAGAGAGGGAGAACAAGAGAGAGAGGGAGAGAGAGAGAGAGAGAATGAGAGGGAGAGAGAGAGAGAGAATGAGAGGGAGAGAGAGAGAGAGAATGAGAGGGAGAGAGGGGGGGGTGATGGATATAGCATGTCCTCTATCTTTCTCGCTGCTGCAGTGCTGCATAGAGATTAGTTTGATTTACATAACCACTACCCCCTTCTCTCCTTCCTATTTCCTCTCTATTCTATCATGTCCTTTCCTCCTCTGGGAGAAGACAGGTTGGAGATGCTCTAATTGCTATTAAGACATGTTTGCTTGTTCATCCTCTCTTTGGGGTGTCTGAGAGAGAGGGGGAGAGAGAGTGATAATGAGACAGAGAGAGAGACCAAGTTGACAGAGGGATGTAGTCTGACTTCTCACACTAAGTTCCTCCGCTGCTCTGTCGTTTGCTAAATCCAGTGGTTTGCGAAAGTATTCACCCCCCTTGGCATTTTTCCTATTTTGTTGCCATACAACCTGGAATTAAAATAGATTTTTTGGGTGTTTGTTTTATTTGATTTACACAACATGCCTATCATGTAGAAGATGCACAATATTTTTTATTGGGAAACAAACAAGAAATAAGACAAAAAAAACTGAAAACTTGAGCGTGCATAACTATTCACCACCCCCAAAGTCAATACTTTGTAGAGCTACCTTTTGCAGCAATTACAGCTGCAAGTCTTTTGGGGTATGTCTCTATAAGCTTTGCACATCTAGCCACTGGGAATTTTGCCCATTCTTCAAGGTAAAACTGCTCCATCTCCTTCAAGTTGGATGGGGTCCGCTGGTGTACAGCAATCTTTAAGTCATACCACAGATTCTCAATTGGATTGAGGTCTGGGATTTGACTAGGCCATTCCAAGACATTTAAATGTTTCCCCTTAAACCAATTGAGTGTTGCTTTAGCAGTATGCTTAGGGTCATTGTCCTGCTGGAAGGTGAACCTCCATCCCAGTCTCAAATCTCTGGAAGACTGAAACAGGTTTCCCTCATGAATTTACCTGTATTTAGCGCCATCCATCATTCCTTCAATTCTGACCAGTTTCCCAGTCCCTGCTGATGAAAAACATCCCCACAGCATGATGCTGCCACCACCATGGTGTTCTCGGGGTGATGAGAGGTGTTGGGTTTGCGCCGGATGTAGCATTTTCCTTGATGGCCAAAAAGCTCAATTTTAGTCTCATCTGTCCAGAGTACCTTATTCCATATGCTTGAGGAGTCTCCCACATGCCTTTTGGTGAACACCAAACATGCTTGCTTATTTTTTTCTTTAAGCAATGGCTTTTTTTCTGGCCACGTAAAGCCCAGCTCTGTGGAGTGTACAGTTTAAAGTGGTCCTATGGACAGATAATCCAATCTCCACTGTGGACCTTTGCAGCTCCTTCAGGGTTATCTTTTGTATCTTTGTTGCCTCTCTGATTCATGCCCTCCTTGCCTGGTCTGTGAGTTTTGGTGGGCAGCCCTCTCTTGGCAGGTTGGTTGTGGTGCCATATTATTTCCATTTTTTAATAATGAATTTATTGGTGCTTTTTTTTTAACCTGATCTGTACGTTGTCCATGACTTGTTTGGAGGGGTCCTTGGTCTTCATGGTGCCACTTGCTTAGTGGTGCCCCTTGCTTAGTGGTGTTAGAGACTCTGGGGCCTTTCAGAACAGGTGTATATATACTGAGATCACGTGACAGATTGTGACACTTTTTATTTTTTTATTTCACCTTTATTTGACCAGGTAGGCTAGTTGAGAACAAGTTCTCATTTGCAACTGCGATTGCACACAGGTGGACTTTATTTAACTAATTATGTGAGTTCTGAAGGTAATTGGTTGCACCAGATCTTATTTAGGGGCTTCATAGCAAAGGGGGTGAATACATATCCACACACCACTTTTTCATAAAAAAATGTTTTTCCTATTTTTTTAAACAAGTACATTTTTTCATTTCACTTCACCAATTTGGCCTATTTTGTGTATGTCCATTACATGAAATCCAAATAAAAATCTATTTAAATTACAGGTTGTAATGCAACAAAATAGGAAAAATGCCAAGGGGGGTGAATACTTTCGTACATTAGTCTGAGACGGCCATCATTGAAGTCATTTGTGGTGACGAGGGGCTTTGTACAAAACAAAGTAATCAGCGATTGGATCGTCTCTAACCAATCAAAGTATCAAAGCCAAACACGACTTTTCCAACTGCCGCACGTGTGTTCTGGCTCTGGCCCAACCCAACAGTTTCTAGACCAATCAGACGATCCTGAATGTCGGGGAGGTACTCGGATACAGACTCATTGTGGACGTGGTTTAGCATTTCGCCTGAGCAAGGAGTCTGGGTAGCCAGGTAAAGAGAGATGTAGGGTTGAAGAGCGACTCAGAGTGAAGGGAGAGGAAGACAGAGCAGAAGATGAATGAGAGAGAAAGAGGGGATGGATGGAGATGGAGGAGAGAAGAGGAGGAGGGGGGAGTTATTTATAGTCAGCTTGCTGTTGGTCTGGAGCGCATAGCATCCATGTCTGTCCTCATCAGCTCCACACACACACACACACACACACACACACACACACACACACACACACACACACACACACACACACACACACACACACACACACACACACACGGATTAGATGTAACTGATTATTTTTTTTAAACTGTCCCTTATGTAACCAGCAAAATAATTGGAATCGGATTGCAGATCATTTAGAAAAAGTTGATAATTACGTTTAAATTCAGAAAGGACATTTGCGGAAAAAAATGAATGACACCTTTCTGTTTTCTAAATATCATTCAAATCAGGATTGAAAAATGGCACAAATTTAGGTTTGGTCCTCCTGAGCAAGTCTGACCACAAATCAGAGACTACTATGATGACACACAATGCCTTTGATGAAAAAGAAGGAATAGGCTTTTGTAGGCTACTGTCGGAGCAATTTCTTCCAATGGTGCGACTGTTGTCGGCATCTAAAGATTCTACTGTACATCCAACTTGAATAAACGCCTGGAGGTAAGGAAGACAGTAGTGGTGTAGCCGACACGGCTATCACTTATTATTAGTACAGTATATACATAGCGCAATGATGTCAATCACACTTCTGCTCTCTCATATAGCTATTTGCGCCTTACGGATTGTGGTTGTTGTGGATGGATTTTACCCAATAATGTTTGAATTTAAGAAGTTTAAGCTGCCTATCAATCATTGTTTTTGCGACCAGTGGACAGAAAGTGAAAAATGTGCTCTTGCAACAGTTGCATAGTGCAGATTCCAGCCTATGGAAGAGTTCCTCCCTTCTAAAATCCTCCCTGGTATTGTGCTCCATACTGTAAACAACAAATGTCATTTAAGAAGTGTGGCTTTTATTGCTCTAATTCTTGCTGATAAAAAAAGAAACGATAGGCCTAATGGACAAACTCACACACAATTGATGGACTTAAACAGCTGCGACATGTTGAAATATCAATGTGTCACCAAACATTTTTCACGTGTAAACAGCACTTTTCGGTAGTGCTCAAAGCATGCATTCCATGAGAGCAGCATTTCTTTTTCAACTCGGAGCAATGAGCACAATCAGTCCTCCATGACAACGACCTCATAAACAACGGAGTTGGCTATTAAGTCCTTAGTTTTTGGGTTATGCTCAGGTAAAACAATTTGGCTGATCTATATTTTCAGATACAGTAGCAGCAGGTAGCCAAGCGGTAATAGCGTTTGGCCATTAACTGGAAGGTCACTAGTTCGAATCCCTGAACCGACGAGGTGGAACATCTGTGCCTTTGAGCAATGGACTTAACCTTAATTGCTCCAGAGTTGCCTTTGATAATGAAAGACCCTTGCTGTGACCCCACTCTCCGAGGGTGTCTCAGGTAGACTGGGATATACAAAAATCACATTTCCAATTCACATGTGTGTTCATATTTGATTTATTATTATATTTCCATGTCTTATTCTTGAAGATCAAGGGGTATTAAATTCATTGGAATGAATGGAATTCTGCCAGACTTTGTTTTTTAAAATTTTAAGATATAGTCTAATCCAGTGCTGCCCAACCCTCTTCCTGGAGATCTACTGTCCTGTAGGTTTTCAGTCCAACCCTCTTCCTGGTGATCTACTGTCCTGTAGGTTTTCAGTCCAACCCTCTTCCTGGAGATCTACTGTCCTGTAGGTTTTCAGTCCAACCCTCTTCCTGGAGATCTACTGTCCTGTAGGTTTTCAGTCCAACCCTCTTCCTGGAGATCTACTGTCCTGTAGGTTTTCAGTCCAACCCTCTTCCTGGAGATCTACTGTCCTGTAGGTTTTTAGTCCAAACCTAAGTTAGCGGTTCTGATTCAGCTATTTAAGGTCTTGTTGAGCAGCTAATTAGTTGAATCAGGTGTGTTAAATTAGGTTTGGACTGAAAACCCACAGGACGGTAGATCTCCAGGAAGAGGGTTGGACAGCCCTGCTCTAATCGCATTATTATCTGTATTGAAGTAGAAAGCAATGGGTAAGAAGAAGCCTATAACTCATAAAATAAAATGCAACATCCATTTATGGCCAGATATGTCAACATTGATTTATCCTCCAATAGATGTTGTTCAATTGGTACTATTAATTTTTGTTAAGGGGAAAGTAATCTCAAAGTAACTGAAAGTAATCAGATTACGTTACTGTGTTTGGGTAATCCAAAATGTACGTTACTGATTACAATTTTGGACAGGTAACGGATTACATTTCACAGAGACCTGATCTGAGTGTGTGCATGTGTGCGTGCGTGCATGTGTGCGTAAGAGAGAGAGAGGGCGGTGTACGTAAGTGTGTGTGTTTAGGCGTTGATGTTTGTGTGATTGTCTGTCTGTCTTCTGTCTTTTCGTCTCATGTAAACAGCTAGCCATTCAGCCCATCAACCTACGAATGTCTTCAAGCAACTGTTTTTTTCTCTGTCTCAGACACACACACATTAATTGTGATAAACTCATGTTTACCGGTACGGCATACCCCTATTTATTAGGCCGGGACGCCGTACCGCCTTACTTTCACCTCTGCCCGTAACATAAACCAAAACCCTAAACATAACAATAACCACTAACCCTAATTCTAACCCGAACCCTAAACCTTAAGCTTAAAATAGCCTCATGGGGACAAGGGAACATTTTCCTTGTTTTACTATCCTTGTTTATTTTAGGTAGATTGTAGGTACCCATGAGAATAGAAGAACCAACCCATACATGCACACACACACACACACACACACACACACACACACACACACACACACACACACACACACACACACACACACACACACACACACACACACACACACACACGAATCCCCACCCTAACTTTCTTTTTTGTTGTTGTTGAATTTTACCCCTTTTTCTCCCCAATTTCGTGGTATCCAATTGTTGTAGTACGGGAGTTGTCTCATCGCTACAACTCCCGTACGGGCTCGGGAGAGACGAAGGTTGAAAGTCACGCGTCCCCCAATACACAACCGCCGCACTGCTTCTTAACACAGCACTATCCAACCCGGAAGCCAGCCGCACCAATGTGTCAGAGGAAACACCGTGCACCTGGCCACCTTGGTTAGCGTGCACTGCGCCCAGCCCGCCCAAGGAGTCACTGGTGCGCGATGAGACAAGGCAGACACAAACACACACAGGCAGACACAAACACACATACACGCAGTTGCTCTATTCTGTAAGTGTAACTGAGGGCCTACCTGAGGATTTGCTCCCATGACATCACTACTAGAGGTCAACCTATTAATCGGAATGGCCGATTAATTTGGGCCGATTTCAAGTTTCCATTTCATTGGTATTTTTGGACACCGATTTGGCCAATTTTTTTTTTTACACCTTTATTTAATCTTTATTTAACTCGGCAAGTTAGTTAAGAACACATTCTTACTTTCAATGACGGCCTAGGAACGGTGGATTAACTGACTCGTTCAGGGGCAGAACGACAGATTTACACCTTGTCAGCTCGGGGGATCCAATCTTGCAACTTTACAGTTAACTAGTCCAACGCTCTAACCACCTGCCTCTCATTGCACTCCACGAGGAGCCTGCCTGTTATGCGAATGCAGTAAGCCAAGGTAAGTTGCTAGCTAGCATTACACTTATCTTATAAAAAACAATCAATCATAATCACTAGTTAACTACACATGGTTGATGATATTACTAGTTTATCTAGCATGTCCTGCGTTGCATATAATCGATGCGGTGCGTATCGTTGCTCTAATGTGTACCTAACCATAAACATCAATGCCTTTCTTAAAATCAATACACAGAAGTATATATTTTTAAACCTGCATATTTAGCTAAAAGAAATCCAGGTTAGCAGGCAATATTAACCAGGTTAAATTGTGTCACTTCTCTTGCGTTCATTGCACGCAGAGCTGACCACAGCTCATCCCCAGGCACAAACAGAGGAAATGGCCGATGCTCCTCCAGAAATGACAGTTTAGAAACCATTTCACTTTATGTGCATTCCTGTGGTGTCTGGCATTCATGTCTCTCTTTGTCTGACTTACTCTCTTTCCCCTTGAGTCTTCTTGTTCCTCGCTATCCCTTTCTCTTTCCATCTCTCTCTATCCCGGTTTCCACTAGTCACTAATTTGCTTTTTGGTCTTAATTTAAGGTTAGGGTTAGGCATAAGGTTAGCAGTCTGATTAAGGTTAAGGTTAAGGTAAGGGGTAGGTTTAAAATCTGATATTAAGAAGATAAATTGTAGAAATATGAGGGATTTAGCCATAATTACGACTTGGTGGCTGTGGTAACTAGTGACAACCCTCTATCCCTTTCTCTGTCCCTAGCTTCTTCCTACTCCAGTAGGACTCACATTAAGTACTGACCTGTCTGTCAGGCAGTGTCCTGGCCAGCTATGTGCTGAGGCGAGTCATTGAACAAGACCTGAGGTTTTACAGCTCCTGACTCATTGTGATGAAGTAACAAACTGTACTGTAGCCACAGCAGACACACGCACGCTCACACACACACATGCGAGCACACACAGACACAGACACACCCACACACACAGATTTGATGGAGAGGGCTTTTAGAGAGACAGAACACAACTTGGACATGGTCCCTTGTTTTCTTTTCTCTCTCCAAGGACATTTTTCTCTCACTTATTTCTCTCTCCCTCTCCTCTGCTCGCTTCTCTGGTTGTTTAAATAATGATATGGTTTGGTGTAAACACTCAGGTTTTGTTTTTCTCTTTTGTTGTCTCTTCCTCGTGTCCTCTAGTCTCGACTCAGTCTCGTCTTAGATTAATTCTGATCTGAGGTCAGGGCCTGTATTCATAAAACGTCTCATCGTAGAAGTGCTGATCTTGGATTCATTTTGTATTTTAGATCATAATGATTCATATTTTATGGACAGATCCCAAATCAGCAATCCTATTCTGAGGCGTTATGAATATGGGTTCTGATCTCATACAAGGACATCATCCTACTGTATCACAGATGTCTTCCATGGTTCTAATAGACACCTGACCTGGAACACTACTGTAGAACAACTTTCCCTCCAAGACTGACTGCAACAATGCTGAGAGATTATTTATTAATTTATTAATTTCAATGATAAGCATTATGTAGCAGAGTTTATTCCTCCCTGGACTGGGCTTGAACCAGGGACCCTCTGCACAACAATTATTCAAGGTCTTTGTAACGGCCGTTGGTGGAAGAAGGTGAGGACCAAAGCGCAGCGTGGTACGTGTTTGTCATTTATTAAATAGAACTGAACACTAAATACAAAGTAACAAAAAGAACAACCGAAACAGCTCCGTCAGGTGCAAAACACAAAACAGAAAGCAACTACCCACAAACTACCCACCCATATGGGCAGGAGGTACCTAAGTATGGTTCTCAATCAGAGACAACGATAGACAGCTGTCCCTGATTGAGGACCATGAAACAAAAACATAGAAAAAGGAACATAGAATGCCCACCCTAGTCACACCCTGGCCTAACCAAAATAGAGAATATATCTCTATGGCCAGGGCGTGACAGTCTTAGTACTGCAGTTGCTTATCTTGACAAGCCGTGTAATCTCTTTTCCTCACTATGAAGTTAAAAGTAAAGTCAAAGTGGATGACAGATGTACAGTTCTGTTCAGCGGGATCTGGTTTCTCCAGTGATGCCTGCTCACTAGATCTGTGCTATACAGTGATGACTGTTCAGTCAAGCTGTTTTCTACAGTAGATATATGGAGAAAATGCAGACAGGTTTGCCCCCATGGCAACTCAATCTCTGCTCCCTGTCTTTGACCAGAAATAGAGGGAGTAGAAAGTGTCAGAATTAGTGTGTGTGAGAGAGAAGGAGATTAAGCTGGTCTCGTAGTGTTTCAAACATTCTTCCACACAACACGGTATACCCTCAGACAGAGAAAAAGAGAGAGAAGAAGAATAAGTACAGTGTCTGAGGTATGCATAACAGAAATAAAATGATTCCCTCCCTCCAGACTGAATTCCCTGACAGGTGGATTGTACCAGGAATTTGGAAAAGCTCTGAGAAGGCCCTCGGGGTACTGGACAAGGCTGCAGTGTCGTTCTGGGAGAAGAGAAGGAGGGGGAAGAGTAGAGGGGGGGAAAGTGGAGAAGATTAGGTTGAGAGCAGATGAGAGGAGAAGAACAATTAACAGAATATCAAATCCAATTTATTTATATAGCCCTTCGTACATCAGCTGATATCTCAAAGTGCTGTACAGAAACCCAGCCTAAAACCCCAAACAGCAAGCAATGCAGGTGTAGAAGCACGGTGGCTAGGAAAATCTCCCTAGAAAGGCCAAAACCTAGGAAGAAACCTAGAGATGAACCAGGCTATGTGGGGTGGCCAGTCCTCTTCTGGCTGTGCCGGGTGGAGATTATAACAGAACATGGCCAAGATGTTAAAATGTTCATAAATGACCAGCATGGTCGAATAATAATAAGGCAGAACAGTTGAAACTGGAGTAGCAGCACGGCCAGGTGGACTGGGGACAGCAAGGAGTCATCATGTCAGGTAGTCCTGGGGCATGGTCCTAGGGCTCAGGTCCTCCGAGAGAGAGAGAAAGAAAGAGAGAAGGAGAGAATTAGAGAACGCACACTTAGATTCACACAGGACACCGAATAGGACAGGAGAAGTACTCCAGATATAACAAACTGACCCAAGCCCCCCGACACATAAACTACTGCAGCATAAATACTGGAGGCTGAGACAGGAGGGGTCAGGAGACACTGTGGCCTCATCCTATGATACCCCCGGACAGGGCCAAATAGGAAGGATATAACCCCACCCACTTTGCCAAAGCACAGCCCCCACACCCCCGGACAGGGCCAAACAGGAAGGATATAACCCCACCCACTTTGCCAAAGCACAGCCCCCACACCACGAGAGGGATATCTTCAACCACCAACTTACCATCCCGAGACAAGGCTGAGTATAGCCCACAAAGATCCCCGCAATGGCACAACCCAAGGGGGGGCGCCAACCCAGACAGGATGACCACATCAGTGAATCAACCCACTCAGGTGACGCACCCCTTCCAGGGACGGCATAAGAGAGCCCCAGTAAGCCAGTGACTCAGCCCCTGTAATAGGGTTAGAGGCAGAGAATCCCAGTGGAAAGAGGGGAACCGGCCAGGCAGAGACAGCAAGGGCGGTTCGTTGCTCCAGAGCCTTTCCGTTCACCTTCCCACTCCTGGGCCAGACTACACTCAATCATATGACCCACTGAAGCGATGAGTCTTCAGTAAAGACTTAAAGGTTGAGACCGAGTTTGCGTCTCTGACATGGGTAGGCAGACCGTTCCATAAAAATTGAGCTTCATAGGAGAAAGCCCTGCCTCCAGCTGTTTGCTTAGAAATTCTAGGGACAATTAGGAGGCCTGCGTCTTGTGACCGTAGCGTACGTGTAGGTATGTACAAATCAGAGAGATAGGTAGGAGCAAGCCCATGTAATGCTTTGTAGGTTAGCAGTAAAACCTTGAAATCAGCCCTCGCTTTGACAGGAAGCCAGTGTAGAGAGACTAGCACTGGAGTAATATGATCACATTTTTTGGTTCTAGTCAGGATTCTAGCAGCTGTATTTAGCACCAACTGAAGTTTATTTAGTGCTTTATCTGGGTAGCCGGAAAGTAGAGCATTGCAGTAGTCTAACCTAGAAGTGACAAGAGCATGGATTAATTTTTCTGCATCATTTTTGGACAGAGAGTTTCTGATTTTTTGACGTTTGACGTTGTCTGTAAGCTTGAGTATATTTGCACACAAAAAAATCCTACAATGATGGAAAGACCTGTGTGTTTTCCGTGTTAATGCAGACAGAGAAGAGCTCCAACTTCTTAATCATGATGATGGGGCGGTGTGTCGGAAGCAGGTGCAGGTGAAACCTTTTAATAAAACAACAAAACCAAGAACACAACACTAACATAAGGCAGAACACCGATACACAAGAACAATAACAACTGATGAGTGAACCTGGGAGAGTGACATATAAAGGGGAGGAAATGATGAAGTAAATGGAGTACAGGTGTGGGTGCGCGTAATGATGAGGGCCAGTTGTGCGTAATGATGAATCCCAGGACTGGTGGTTAGGACTCTGGCGACGTCATATGCCGGAGGGGAGGAGCAGGAGCAGACGTGACACAGCCACAATTTTGTCCCGCACATTGGATATAGTTGTGGAGAGTCCCTGTAATCCTAGATTCAGATCATTTAGGCGAGAAAAAAACATCACCCAGATAGGCCAGTCGTGTGAGAAACTCGTCATCATGCAAGCAGTTAGACAAGTGAAAATTATGGTCAGTGAAGAAAACTTTAAGCTCGTCTCTCAATTAAAAAAAAATGTGTCAATACTTTGCCCCTTAATAACCAACGCACTTCTGTATGTTGTAAAAGCGTTGCATGGTCGCTGCTCATATCATTGCATAATGCAAAAAATACACAAGAGTTCAGGGGCCTTGCTTTAACAAAGTTAAGATAACAAAACCATTTTCACTGTAGTGTCCAAAACGTCTTTTAAGCTGCCATACATTCCCTTGGCAGCAAGAGCCTCTCGGTGGATGCTGCAGTGTACCCAAGTGGCGTCGGGATCAACCACTTGCTCAAGCGTTACCACTCCACTATGTCTCCCTGTCATGGCTTTTGCGCCATCAGTACAGATACCAACACATCTTGACCACCAAAGTTCATTTGATGTCACAAAGCTGTCCAGTACTTTAAAAATATCCTCTCCTGTTGTCCTGGTTTCCAGTGGTTTGCAGAAGAGGATGTCTTCCTTAATTGACCCCCCCCCCCCCGCCCCATAAACCTAACGGACATATACCAGGAGCTGGGCCTGGCCGCCACGTCTGTTGACTCATACAGCTGTAACGCATAGAATTCACTGGCTTGTATGCGAACCAGTAATTGTGGGGCGGCAGGTAGCCGAGTGATTAGAGCATTGGGCCAGTAACTGAAAGGTTGCCAGATTGAATCCTCGAGCTGACAAGGTAAAAATATTTTGTTCTGCCTCTGAGCAAGGCAGTTAACCCACTGTTCCTAGGCCGTCATTGTGAATAAGAATTTGTTCTTAACTGACTTGCCTAGTTAAATAAAGGTAAAAAAAAAAAAAAAATTGTTTCAAAACATCTCCTACCATGTCACTGATGCGTCGTGAAACGGTGAAGGAATTATCTGTATTGTTTTTTGGGCCTTTTCCCCCAGCATTGTCCCAGCCATGTCCACGACAGCAGGAAGAATTAAGTCCTCCACAATAGTATGGGGCTTGCCTGTCCTAACCACTCCTTAGCTCACCATATAAGACTCTTCTAGCCCCTTCTTATTAATGGTATCTGTTGCTTTTATAATTTTTCATATTGTCATGTTTCATTTCTAAATGTCTGCGTAAGAGTGAAGGTTTCCCGCGAGAGAGTACCGGTTAATGTGATTGGATGTTAATCATTTGACTACAACCTGTATTGACATTGTGTTGTTATTTCACTGAACACTAGATGGTTTCATTTTATTTTTGGCAGTGAAACGAGGCTACTCAGTCAAGAAAAAAACCTCACCCAAATGTATTGCCCTGTTGGAAAATAGAAATGTACTGTTTCTAAATGTGAAGATATTTATTTGCCGTACCCCCGACGGCATTGCGCGTACCCCAGTTTGGGAATATCTGGTGTAGAGGAAAGGAAGAAAAGAGAGGAGAAGAGAGAAGACAAGAGAAGAGAAAAGAACAGTGAAAAAAATATAAATATTGATCGGTTGTTAACAGCAGACCAATAGATCACAATGGGGATGATGAAGTCACAATGTCCAGGTTATCGTGGAAAGAGATACTCTCTCATGGGACCTCTTGGTTAAATAAAGGAGAGATAGAAAAAAGAGAGCTGGATGAAGTGAATTGAATTAGTAAATCAATAGCTACCAGGCTGTGATGGTGTCTTGAAAGCCAAAGGCCTGGAAACAACTGAAAAGGGTTTTCAAATGTCACTGAAATGTAATTGTGCAATTTATTTATTTTCCAGAGAAGACTGTTCTTAGGTGTTCTATGTGTGTTGTTCATCACAGTACACACCACATAAAACGTCATTATATTATCAGCTAAGAACAAGTCGAGATTCTGAGGAGCAATTAGGAGCTACATTCAATCCAGGCAGATGATCCAGGGTAAAAGCGCGATCAACATTTAAGTATTAATGTTCCCGCGTTTTCTGAGCTAAATGCTGCATACGTGTATGTTGGCTCAATCAGAAATGACCTTAGAATGTCTATCACACTATAACGAGGCTCTTTTGTGGACCGGATTGACTCTAGCCCTGTGTGTTTTTCCATTGGGCATTGAGTCTGAGAGTCTACCCTCTGCTGGTAGGTTGTAATACTAAACCGTCACTTCAGAACCACTGATGATCAGTAAGCCTGATGCCCACTGGTACGGATAATATACAAGGGAGCGGTAATGGTGGAAACTATGTAGTAGACCTGTTGTTAATGCTGTTAGGTCTGTAATTCCCACAACTAAATTCTTGCATAATTGTGTCAGATCCTCGAGAAAACATACTAATCAGATTTGCCAAGTCTCCACCCCTCTAAATCGAAACTCTCAGACAGTTTCGGGCAAATCTATGGGCCAAATGTCCTCTCCCCTCCCGAAATTTGAACGATGCGAAATCATGTGTTGTTCAAATGATCAGTGACCAAAATTCTGCTTAACAGAACAAAGTTCCTAGTTAGTCGTCACATCCCACAATCTGTTGACAGATGCTTCTACCATTTATGTTACGTGCGTCTGTCCACGAGAGATTAGATCCATAGTAGTTGCACAAGGAAGGATTAGGTTCTCAAAGTAGCAGGGTCATAGGCGGATACCGTCTACTATTCCTAATGTAGAGTAACAAGGATAGATCCTAGTGTCCAATGGCCATAGGGGATCCATTCAGTCAGTGTAACGGTATAGATGTAGCTATCATCTGTAGTACAGGCAAACACAGTCTCCTTTCACTTCCTCTTAACTAGATGATAAATGGAGTTCATTAGTCATATAGACAGTTGTCCTGTGTTCAATGTCTGGAGGTCACAGCTCCATCTCTATTCTCTACTGTTTGCTCCATTCGCTCTTCATTCTCTATTCTCTTGCTCTTTCTCTATCAGGCTGTCTCCCTGTTTTCTCTCACTATTTTTTGCAGAGATCAGAAGGAGACTATTTAGCTCTAATGGTGTCTGCCACCAAATCCCCCTTTGAATAAAAGTCAGAAATTGAAGCGGGCACATCATGTTTTATGTATATTGTGCTTACACAATGAAAGCAGAAAGCAGAGGGGGAAGTGGGGCAAGCATTATAGCCTGGCGTATTATAGCAACAAAGCTGCTTTACCCCCCTTCCTTAGAAAATGACTGCAGCATAGCAGCAATAGTCAGAGAGGGAGAGGTTGAGGGGAGAGAGAGAGAGAGAGAGAGAAAGAAATATATTTTAGAAAAGCTATTGACTTGCAAAGCGGAAGGAACACTACATAGAAATTGCATTAGCTTGCTACTGTCTGTGTTCCATCTGTGCTACTGTAACGCTTGGGTTTGATTGAGCTTGTAGGCTACAGTGAGACTGGCTGGGTTAAGATGGAAACTAGTTAAGTATTGTGAGGGTTGATATGACAGTTATGTAAGCCATGTGCAGTGCTTCTCTCTCTCCCAGCTCTCTCCTTTTTTTCTTTTGCTCTCTTTCTCTGCTTCTCTCCCTCCTCTCTCTTTCTCTGTCTCACTCTGCCTTTCTGACTCTCACTCCTATATATCTCTCTGCAGTAACTAACCTGCATGCCCGTTTAGGCACAGGTGTTTAGTGTCTGTCTGTGAGAGGGGAGTTAGATGGAAGGATGGATGGAGGGATGTGTCTCGTTGCCCAGTGGACAGTTTGGCTAGTGATGGTTGGAGAAATGGCGCCGGAGGAGATGGTAGCCGTTTTACGGTCTCCTAACCAATTGTGCTATTATGTGGGGGGTTTTCGCGATATTTGTAAATTATTTTGTACATAATGTTTCTGCAACTGTATCTTACGGCAGAAAAGAGCTTCTAGATATCAGGACAGCGACCACTCACCTCGTATTAGACAAAGATTTTTTCAACAAGAGTAGCAAGCAGGACACACGATATTCTCCAAACACCCCACAGGGCAGACATCCCAATTATTTGCAAAAGGAAGCGACGCAGAGGACACAGAGCGGGATGCCTCATGAGGACCCGCAGAAGGCAACTAGGAAAGCTGCCGTTACCGTCAATATTACTCGCCAACATGCAATCATTGGACAATAAACTAGACGAGGTAAGATCACGAATATCCTACCAACGGGACATCAAAAACTGTAATATCTTATATTTCACGGAATCGTGGCTGAATGGGGACATGGATATTCAGCTAGCGGGATACACAGTCTGTGCATATTTGTAAACAACAGCTGGTGCACAGAATCTAAGGAAGTCTCTAGATTTTGCTCATCTGATGTAGAGTACATTATGATAAATTGCAGGCCACACTACTTGCCTAGAGAGTTCTCAGCTATACTTTTCGTGGCTGTTTATTTACCACCACAGACAGATGCCGGCACTAAGACCGCACTCAGCCAGCTGTATAAGGAAATAAGCAAACAGGAACCCACTCACCCAGAGGCGGCGCTCCTAGTGGCCGGAGACTTTAATGCAGGGAAACTTAAATCAGTTCTGACCAAATCTCTATCAACATGTTAAATGTGCAACCAGAGGGAAAACAATTCTAGATCACCTGTACTCCACACACAGAGATGCGTACAGAGCTCTCCCTCGCCTTCCATTCGGTAAATCCGACCACAACTCTATCCTCCTGATTCCTGCTTACAAGCAAAAATTAAAGCAGGAAGCACCAGTGACTTGGTCTATAAAAAAATGGTCAGATGAAGCAGAAGATAAACAACAGGACTGTTTTGCTATCACAGACTAGAACATGTGCCAAGATTCTTCCGATGACATTGAGGAATACACCACATCAGTCACTGGCTTTATCAATAAGTGCATTGAGGACGTTGTCCCCACAGTGACTGTACGTACATACCCCAACCAGAAGCCATGGATTACAGGCAACATTCGCACTGAGCTAAAGGGTAGCAACGAACCATCAAATAGGCAAAGCGTCAATACGGGGCTAAGATTGAATCATACTACACCGGCTCCGACGCTCGGCGGATGTGGCAGGGCTTGCAAACTATTACAGACTACAAAGGGAAGCACAGCCGCGAGCTGTCCAGTGACAGGAGCCTACCAGACGAGCTAAATCACTTCTATGCTTGCTTCGAGGCAAGCAACACTGAGGCATGCATGAGAGCATCAGCTGTTCCGGACGACTGTGTGATCACGCTCTCCGTAGCCGACGTGAGTAAGACTTTTAAACAGGTCAACATTCACAAGGCTGCGGGGCCAAATGGATTACCAGGACGTAAGAACACAAAGGCAAACTGCCTAAATGACTACAGACACGTCCGTAGCCATGAAGTGCTTTGAAATGCTGGTAATGGCTTACATCAACACCATTATCCCAGAAACACTACACCTACTCCAATTTGCATACCGCCCAAACAGATCCACAGATGATGCAATCTCTATTGCACTCCACACTGCCCTTTCCCACCTGGACAAAAGGAACACCTACTGTATGTGAGAATGCTATTCATTGACTACAGCTCAGCGTTCAACACCAGAGTATCCTCAAAGCTCATCACTAAGCTAAGGAACCTGGGACTAAACAACTCCCTCTGCAACAGATGGCGAGGGTAGGTAGCAACACATCTGCCACGCTGATCTTCAACACTAGAGCTCCCCAGGGGTGCGTGCTCAGTCCCCTCCTGTACTCCCTATTCACCCACGACTGCATGGTCAGGCACGACTCCAACACCATCATTAAGTTTGCAGACGACACAACAGTGGTAGGCCTGATCACCGGCAACGACGAGACAGTCTATAGGGAGGAGGTCAGAGACCTGGCCGTGTGGTGCCAGAATAACAACCTATCCCTCAACGTAACCAAGACTAAGGAGATGATTGTGGACTACAGGAAAAGGAGCACAGAGCACCTGCCCATTCTCATAAACAGGGCTGTAGTCGAGCAGGTTGAGAGCTTCAAATTCCTTGGTGTCCACATTAACAACAAACTCGAAAGGTCCAAACAGACCAGGACAGTCGTGAAGAGGGCACAACAAAGCCTATTCTCCCTCAGGAAACTAAAAAGATCCTCAAAAGGTTCTACAGCTGCAACATCGAGAGCATCCTGACCGGTTGCATTACTGCCTGGTACGGCAATTGCTCGGCCTCCGACCGCAAGGCACTACAGAGGGTAGTGCGTACGGCCCAGTACATCACCAGGGCCGAGCTGCCTGCCATACAGGAACTCTACACCAGGCGGTGTCAGAGGAAGGTCCTAAAAATTGTCAAAGACCCCAGTCATAGACTGTTCTCTCTACTACCGCATGTCAAGCGGTACCGGAGTGCCAAGTCTAGGACAAAAAGTCTTCTCAACAGTTTTTACCCCCAAGCCATAAGATACCTGAACAGGTAACCAAATGGTTACCCGGACTATTTGCATTGTGTGCCACCCCCCAACCCCTCTTTTACGCTGCTGCTACTCTGTTATATATGCATAGTCACTTTAACTATACATTCATGTACATACTACCTCAATTGGCCCGACCAACCAGTGCTCCCGCACATTGGCTAACCGGGCTATCTGCATTGTGTCCCACCACCCGCCACCAGCTGCCAACCCCTCTTTTTACGCTACTTCTACTCCAACTCCTCTTTTTACGCTACTGCTACCCACATGTACATACTACCTCAATAAGCCTGACTAACCAGTGTCTGTATATAGCCTTGCTATTCTTATTTTCAAAAAATGTCTTTACTTACCTCCAAAGGGTGGGTTTAACAGAGCAAATTAAATGTAACCAAATGTAACCAAGTCATATATTATCAATTATATTATTTAAGCCTATATAGCATTTGCGATGTCATCAACAGCTATTGTTTCAAATCAAATCAAATCAAATCACATTTTATTTGTCACATACACATTAGGCACAGGTGTTTAGTGTCTGTCTGTGAGAGGGGAGTTAGATGGAAGGATGGATGGAGGGATGTGTCTCGTTGCCCAGTGGACAGTTTGGCTAGTGATGGTTGGAGAAATGGCGCCGGAGGAGATGGCAGCCGTTTTACGGTCTCCTAACCAATTGTGCTATTATGTGGGGGGTTTTCAATTCAACTCAGGGTTCAACTACAAATAGATCATTCAAATAGGCTTAGGGTTTCTTTTTTGTTTTTTTATAATATATTTGTCATTTTTTGCACTTTTTTTACACTCCAAAATCAAACGTATATGTAACGTTGTGCATACTGGCGGCAGAGAAGTCAGGTGCAGGAGTGCGAAAACTGATTTACAACGTTGTTGTTTAATAAACATAAAACACACCGTAAACAGAACATTAAATGAATGGGTCAAACAAAACCTGGTATCCACCAGCATAACGTACACAAGCACTACAAGAAACAATTCCGGACAAGGACATGGGGGGAAACAGAGGGTTAAATACACAACATGTAATTGATGGAATTGGAACCAGGTGTGAGGGAAGACAAAACCAATGGAAAATGAAAGGTGGATCGGCGATGGCTAGAAAGCCGGTGACGTCGAACGCCGCTCGAACTAGGAGAGGGACCGACTTCGGTGGAAGTCGTGACAGTATACATACGAACAACAACTTACAGACAGACACACACAAACAATGACTATAGTACCAGTCAAAAGTTTGGACACACCTACTCTTTCAAGGTTTTTTCTTTATTTTAACTATTTTCTACATTGTAGAATAATAGTGAAGACATCAGAACTATACCAGGGAGTGATGCAACCGATGGTGCAGCTGTAGAACCTTTTGAGGATCTGTGGACCCATGCCAAATCTTTTCAGTCTCCTAAGGGTGAATAGGTTTTGTCGTGCCCTCTTCATAACTGTCATTGTGTACTTGGACCATGTTAGTTTGTTGGTGATGAGGACACCAAGGAACTTGAAGCTCTCAACCTGCTCCACTGCAGCCGTCGATGAGAATGGGGGCGTGCTCAGTCCTCTTTTTCCTGTAGTCCACAATCATCTCCTTTGTCTTGAACACGTTGAGGGAGAGGTTGTTGTCCTGGCACCACATGGCCAAGTCTTTGACCTCCTCCCTATAGGCTGTCTCGTTGTTGTCGGTGATCAGACCTCTACCACTGTTGTGTCATTGGTAAACTTAATGATGGTGTTGGAGTCGTGCCTGGCCGTGCGGTCATGAGTGAACAGGGAGTACAGGAGGGGGCTGAGCACGCACCCCTGAGGGGCCCCTGTGTTGAGGATCAGTCTGGTGGGGGGAGGCCAGTCAGGAAGTCCAGGATCCAGTTGCAGAGGGAGGTGTTTAGTCCCAGGGTCCTTAGCTTATTGATGAGCTTTGCGGGCATTCTGGTGTTGAACGCTGAGCTGTAGTTAATGAATAGCATTCTCACATAGGTGTTCCTTTTGTCCAGGTGGAAAAGGGCAGTGTGGAGTGCAATAGAGATTGCATCATCTGTGGATCTGTTTGGGCGGTATGCAAATTGGAGTGGGTCTAGGGTTTCTGGGATGATCGTGTTGATGTGAGCCATGACCAGCCTTTCAAAGCACTTCATGTCTACAGACGTGAGTGCTACTAGTCAGTAGTCGTTTAGGCAGGTTACCTTAGTGTTCTTGGTCACAGGCACTATGGTGGTTCTGCTTGAAACATGTTGGCATTCCAATCTCTGAAAGGGAGATGTTGAAAATGTCAGTGAAGACACTTGCTAGTTGGTAAGCGCATGCTCGCAGTACACATCCTGGTAATCCGGTAGGCTCGTGTCACTGGGCAGCTCTCGGCTGTGCTTCCCTTTGTAGTCTGTAATGCTATGCAGGCCCTTCCACATCCGACGAGCGTCAGAGCCGGTGTAGTAAGACTCCATCTTAGTCCTGTCTTGATGCTTTGCCTGTTTGATGGTTCGTCGCAGGACATAGCGGGATTTCTTATAAGCTTCCGGGTTAGAGTCCCGCTCCTTGAAAGCGGCAGCTCTAGCCTTTAGCTCAGTGTGGATGCTGCCTGTAATCCATGGTTTCTGGTTGGGGTATGTACATACGGTCACTGTGGGGATGACGTCATTGATGCACTTATTGATGAAGCCAATGACAGATGTGGTGTACTCCTCAATGCCATTGGAGGAATCCCGGAACATGTTCTAGTCTGGGCTCGCAAAACAGTCCTGTAGCTTAGCATCTGCTTCATATGACCATTTTTTTTTATCTAGTCACTGCTGCTTCCTGCATTTTAAGCGCATGCTCGCAGTAAAGGTCTTTACCGATTGCTCAGTTTGGCCTGGCGGCCAGCTCTAGGAAGAGTCTTGGTGGTTCCAAGCTACTTCCATTTAAGAATGATAGAGGCTGCTGTGTTCTTGGGGACCTTCAATGCTGCAGAAATGTTTTACCCTTCCCCAGATCTGTGCCTCGACACAATCCTGTATCGGAGCTCTAAGGGCAATTCCTTCGACCTCATGGCGTGGCAAGACAATAAGTTTTAAGTGCCTTTGAACGTGGCATTGTAGTAGGTGCCAGGTTCTGCCCAATAGTTTCCCGTGTGTATCAAGAATGGTCCACCACCCAAAGGACATCCAGCCATCTTGACACAACTTTGTGAAGCATTGGAGTCAACTTGGGCCAGAATCCCTGTGGAACGCTTTCGACACCTTGTAGAGCTGATGCCTTGACCAATTGAATCTATTCTGAGGGCAAAAGTGGGAGTGCCACTCAATATTAGGAAGGTGTTGTTCAAGATATCATGCAAATGTTGCAGGTCTGTGGAGTTCCCTACATTTGCTATAATAATCTGTGCAGAATTCTCGAACAGCATTGATCAAACTTGCATTATGTACTTTTAATGTAATCTCAACTGCAATCCAGGTCACTTGGTTGTGCCATTAGATGATGTCACCATTGTTGTTGATTCTAAGCAATGTTGTCCTGCTATTTTTATTGACTTGGCCAAAGCTTTTGATACGGTACACCATTCCATTCTTGTGGACTGGCTAAGGAGTATTGATGTCTCTGAGGGGTCTTTGGCCTGGTTTGCTAACTACCTCTCTCAAAGAGTGCAGTGTATAAAGTCAGAACATCTGCTGTGTCAGCCACTGCCTGTCACCAAAGAACTACCCCAAGGCTCAAACCTAGGCCCCATGCTCTTCTCAATTTACATCAACAACATAGCTCAGGCAGATGGAAGCTAACCCTGATTCAGATGACCATCCTACCCATGCTAGATTACGGAGACGTAATTTATAGATCGGAAGGTAAGGATGAAGGTAAGGCAGGTAAGGTTGCTCTCGAGCGGCTAGATGTTCTTTACCACTAGGCCACCAGATGTGCCACCAATGCTCCTTATAGGACACATCACTGCACTCTATACTCTGTAAACTGGCCATCTCTGTATACCTGTCGCAAGACCCACTGGTTGTTGCCTATTTATAAAACCCTCTTAGGCCTCACTCCCCCCTATCTGAGATACATACTGCAGCCCTCTTCCTCCACATAAAACACCCATTCTGCCAGTCACTTTCTCTCCTGATTTCCTCACTTCTGCACTGATGTAAAAACTCAGTTGAGGAATTGTACTTACACTGTCGATTTCAAGCTTGGTCATGATGACCAACACATTACAGCAGTGATGGGTTCAATGAAGAAAAAAGAAGGAACATTTCAGTTTACGTTCTGATTCAATTGAATTTAAATGGAAATGACCCCAACCCTGCATCACCATTTGTCAAACCCCAAGTCATGGTGATAGTGTCAAATAGTGGGAGTGCTCCTGTGGAGAGGACATATGCTGGCATAGCCATAATCTACCAGTAATAAAACCCAGATTCTAATCTTAACACAGCTCAGGGTTTACGTCAGAAGAGACCACTGGGTGACATGTCATCTACTGATTAGAAATCCTACAGGGGAGGGAGTGTGTGTGTGTTTGTGCTTGCGTGTGCACACACGTGCAGGGGCAGATCAGTGTCAGAGCAGAGGCCATGTTGTCCGACCTCGTTTTATGAACGTTACAACTGTAAAGCCTTCCAAAGGCTAGAATCAGGGCCAGAGCTGTGTGTGTCTGTCTTCCCTCTTCTGTTTCTTCCCTACCTCTTCGCTAGGTCCCCAAAGCACACACATCCCTGGGTCGCTCATCTTTTCAGTTCGCTGCATCTAGCGACTGGAACGAGCTGCAACAATCACTCAAACTGGACAGTTTTATCTCAATCTCTTCATTCAAAGCCTCAATCATGGACACTCTTACTGACAGTTGTGGCTGCTTTGCGTGATATATTGTTGTCTCTACCTTCTTGCCCTTTGTGCTGTTGTCTGTGCCCAATAATGTTTGTACCATGTTTTGTGCTGCTACCATGTTGTGTTGCTACCATGTTGTTGTCATGTTGTGTTGCTACCATGCTGTGTTGTCATGTGTTGCTGCCTTGCTATGTTGTTGTCTTAGGTCTCTCTTTATGTAGTGTTGTGTTGTGTGTTCTGTCCTAAATGTATATATTTTTTATTTTAATCCCAGCCCCTTTCCCCGCAGGAGGCCTTTTGCCTTCTGGTAGTCCGTCATTGTAAATAAGAATTTGTTCTTAACTGACTTGCCTAGTTAAACAAAGGTTAAATAAATATTGAAATTATCCTCTCTCTTCCTCCTCTTTTCTCCTCCTCTTTCTCTTCCCTTCCTCTCCTCTCTCTCACCCTCTCTTCCTTCCTTCCTCCACCTCTTCTCCTTTCCTCCTTTCCTCCTCTCTCTTCTCCTCTCACCTCTACAGAATAACAGGGTGGGTAGGCGTGCCCCTTATTACCTAGCTGGTTACCAAAGTTGGGGATCCATGAAAATAGGATGACAAATGGACCCCCCCCCACAGGACAGGGCTTGGCCATCTGGCTATCAGAAGGCTCCCTGCTAGGACAAGACAGGAGGACAGGCCCTTGTGTCTCCTAACTCCTCCCTTCCTTCAGGGCTGTTGAGGATGATTAGGATCATTATGAGGATCTTCTGCTTTATGCTTTTTTTTCTTATATGCAGCATATAAATAGGATAGTTTGGGGTCAAGGTGGGGGGGGGGGTGGCCTTATTATATATATTTTGGGAAACACAGACTGAAAGGGGGGTAGGGAGTGGAGCATCATTTCTTTGTTATTCTTGGTCTCATCTGTTCATCATTATAATGGATGAGTAATGAATAGTTCCAACTCGTCTTGCTCATCTCAATAAGATCAGGGTAGCCACATTAGCCTGAAAAGATGAACTTGACAGACACACCCCCATATGTGTAGCAGCTTAACCATATATCAGCATATATGAATGTTGGGCTGGTTCAGAAACACCTTGAGGGGTGCGTTAAAGCTGAGCTCTGCGAAGGTTAAACAGCGCCACTGGTCGCTTTAAGTGCATTTATTATTGTTTTTGTTTTGTTTTTGGGGAGGCGATTATTCAGCAACATAATAAGAAAACACCGTAGTACATCCATCCATTGTGCAGTGATGTGCCATTATGTCCGCGGGAATAACACAGTGTTTGCTGTTTGGTGTAACATCTTTGTTGTTGTAATATCGCAACTGGATGTGGCAAAATCAGGAGTAACCCCATATGCCCCCAAAAATTACTTGACAGACACACCCCCATAAGTGTAGCTAAAGCATATTTTACAGTTAGCCCACATGAAAAATACTACAGTTTACTATAGAGTACTAACTACTGTGGCAGACCAGAGGGTTTGACCAAGACGTTTCCACAGATCAGAGACAGATCAGTATTCACTGTAGTACTTTTGCTGAGGTTCTGCGACAACAACAAAAATATGCTAAAACACTACAGTGAATACTTATACCATAGTATACCATAGTATTTTTTTCATGTGGGAGGCTGTATCAGAAACACGCTGATAGATGCTTCAAAGCAACAAAATACTCATCTGAGAAGATCTTTCAGAACCACTTGAATGTTACTTTAAAGCAACTGCAGGAAGAGAGGTTACATATATTTTTGTCAGGTTTAATGAACTGACCCCAGTGCAGTGCTATAGGGCAAGAAGAACTAAGGCTAAAATCAATCAGCTGAATTGTATCAGTGATCAATCAGTGATCAGACTGTAGAGAATATATTGATCATTTAGAGTGGGATGGTGCTTGATAAGAGGAGGAGAAAGAGGCGAGAGAGATGGCGAGAGAGGGGACGGAGGGAGATAGGGATAGAGATAAAGGTTGACATACAGAGGTCAAAGTTGAGAGAGAGATAGAGGGTAATGGAAAGAGAGAAAGTGGTAGAGGTGAAGAGAGAGAGTGAAATAGAAAATGGGATATTGAAAGCGTAAGGGAAGAAGAGGGGAAAAGAGACAGGAAGGTTATGAAAGCAAGCTCTCAGGGAGGCCCTCCTCCCTTCTCGTTCCATTCTCTCCTCTTTTCCCTCTCTTCCTCTTGCACGTGGATCAGGGAATGCTGTTGTTTCATGTTGAGGTGACCTATTTTGGAATTCGTGAGAGAGCGCACACATCAGATGAGACTGCAGTCAAAGCTATAGATGGTCGAGATAAACAAACACAGACTGTGATATCTCCCCTCGGGTGTGTGTGTGTGTGTGTGTGTGTGTGTGTGTGTGTGTGTGTGTGTGTGTGTGTGTGTGTGTGTGTGTGTGTGTGTGTGTGTGTGTGTGTGTGTGTGTGTGTGTGTGTGTGTGTGTGTGTGTGTGTGTGTGTGTGTGTGTGTGTGTGTGTGTGCGTGCATAGGGGGTATATTCTTGTAGGAATATTAAGGTGGCAGTGTCTCAAGGGGGGCAGTGGTCTCCTCTTCTCTCCTTTCACAGAACACAGCATTTAAGGAAGTACATTTAACTCTGAATGACCAGTGTATTGTACTCCAAACTGTTACGTTTAGGATATACCATAGTGTTACAGTTTGACATGATAGAAAGCAATATAAATTGCTTTGAACATGTATTTGCTGTTCTGTCTCTGTATATGCATTACCTTCTTGTTTCTCTCTCTCTCTGTGTTTCCAGACTCCAGGTCAGGAGGTGTAGTGGAGATGCAGCCCAAGAAGTAGGGAGATTCTGGGGATGAGAAGTCCCTGTTCTCTCCCTGTCTTCCCCAGAGAACCAGGAGAACACTGGGACTCTCAAACAGGTAAAGGTCAGTGTTTGGTGGTCGTCTGCCATGTTAACATACGAATTAGAAGAAAATCGATACATAACAATTTGGTGGGTGCTTATATTTGTCCTATTTTACACATGTACAAGTGTGTATTAATTGGAAATGTGTTTTTTGCATATCCCAACTCCATTATCAACAGCAACCCTGGAGCAATTAGGGGAAGTGCCTTGCTCAAGGGCACAACAACAGATTGTTCACCCTGTTGCCTCAGGGATTCAAACTAGTGACATTCCAGTTACTGGCCCAATGCTCTAACCGCTAGGTTATCTGCCACCACGACCGCGAGGCTACCTGCCGCCACATATCAGTGTCCTGAAACAATTTGTCCAAGTCACGTAGAATGTTGTTCTCCCTCTCTTTCTCTCTCATTCAATTCAATTCAACAGGTTTTGTTGGCATGGGAAACATATGTTTACATGTCATATTATGGCTATGTACAGTGTCGTGATGATGTATAAAAAGTTAAAGTAGTGTAAATATGGGCCTCCTGGGTGGTGCAGTGGTCTAGGGCACTGAATCGCAGTGCTAGCTGTGCCACCAGAGACTCTGGGTTCGAGCCCAGGCTCTGTCCATCCGGTGTGTTTCTTGCCTATTTTAACTGCACACTTGTTGTTTGTGTTCAAAGATTTTATATATAATGTCGTATATGTTTTTTCCCCAACACCACTTTCCATCAATTTGTATAGCAGACCCTCATGCCAAATAGATTCAAAGGCTTTTTTGAAATCAACAAAGCATGGGAAGACTTTGTCTTTGTTTTGTTTTGTTTGTTTGTCAATTAGGGTGTGCAGGGTGAATACATGGTCTGTCATACGATGATTTGGTAGAAAGCCAATTTGACGTTTGCTCAGAAGATTGTTTTCACTGAGGAAATGTACGAGTCTGCTGTTAATGATAATGTACAGGATTTTCCCAAGGTTGCTGTTGACCCATATCCCACTGTAGTTATTGGGGTCAAATTTGTCTCCACTTTTGTGGATTGGGGTGGTCATTCCTTGGTTCCAAATATTGGGGAAGATACCAGAGCTAAGGATGATGTTTAAGAGTCTTAGTATCGCCAATTGGAATTTGTTGTCTGTATATTTTATCATTTCATTGAGGATGTCATCACCACAGGCCTTTTGTTGGAAGGTTTTTATTTTATTATGTCGTCCATTCATTCATTCATTCATTCATTCATTCTCTCTCTCTCTTTCTCTTTCTTTCTCTCTCTCTCTGTCTCTCTCTCTCTCTCTCTCTCTCTCTCTCTCTCTCTCTCTCTCTCTCTCTCTCTCTCTCTCTCCCTCTGTCTCTGTCTCTGTCTCTGTCTCTGTCTCTGTCTCTGTCTCTGTCTCTGTCTCTCTCTCTCTTTCTCTTTCTCTTTCTCTTTCTCTTTCTCTCTCTCTCTTTCTCTTTCTCTCTCTCTCTCTCTCTCTCTCTCTCTCTCTCTCTCTCTCTCTCTCTCTCTCTCTCTCTCTCTCTCTTCTCTCTCCCCCCCACACACACACACAGACACAGACACAGATGTAAATTGAGGTCTCGCCAAAGGCTTTGAAGGTGCTGTTTGAGATAAATTTAACTGATGAATAGCAGTGACAGCGGAGGAGGACACACACACAGACACACACACATACTTAAAGTGTGTGATAGCATAGGGACGAAGGGTCAGGGGTCATGGCTAGTTCTGTGTCACTGCGGGGGAGAGGGTGGGGGTGACACTGCCGGAGAGTAAGTAAGTGAGAGAGCTTTTTAAGGTGCTCCTGGTTATAAGGATTGAATAGCTTGTGTACTCATTAGCTAGATCAGTTGGGATTATTATGCCACGTTTGCCCTCTCTAGTACAATCCCCTTATAGTGACTAGTGGGTGTTGGGCTCCTAGAGGGGTGGGGGAGGGGAGGTGAGGGTGAGCAGAGAGATAAAGTTCGGCTCCCCATCTTGTTGCAGCTTCAACCCTATGGCTCCAGTTTGTGTGGTGATAGTGGTGTGTGGTCTTCACAGCTGCTGTCCTTTCCTCTTTCCTCTGTCTCCATTACCAGGTTTCGCCTCTCCTGCTGTCCCCTGTCACTCGCCTCAAATTTTCCCTCTTCCCAGCCCAGCTGTCCCCTTCTCTCACAGGCTTCTGTGTCTCTTTCTGTCCTCTGCCTCTTGTTGTCCCTCTCTCTGGTCCCTCCTGTCTCTCTTCATACACTCTCTCTGTCCTCTACCTCTCGTTGTCCCTCTCTCTGTTCCCTCCTGTCTCTCTTCATACACTCTCTCTGTCCTCTACCTCTCGTTGTCCCTCTCTCTGGTCCCTCCTGTCTCTCTTCATACACTCTCTCTGTCCTCTACCTCTCGTTGCCCCTCTCTCCGTTCCCTCCTGTCTCTCTTCATACATCTTCATACAATCTCTCTGTCCTCTACCTCTCGTTGTCCCTCTCTCTGTTCCCTCCTGTCTCTCTTCATACACTCTCTCTGTCCTCTGCCTCTCGTTGTCCCTCTCTCTGGTCCCTCCTGTCTCTCTTCATACACTCTCTCTGTCCTCTACCTCTCGTTGTCCCTCTCTCCGTTCTCTACATACGCTCTCTCTGTCTCTCTTCTATCTTTCTCTTTTCCATGTGTCTTCCTGCACCGTCTCTCTTTCTCTTTCTGAAAAGAGAGGTAGAAAGAGAATGAGCAATGGAGAGGGAGAGTGGGCTGTACTGCTGGGACTTAATGAAGCTAATGGGCAGAGTAAACACACCATTGACCTAAAGTGGACAGATTTATGCCTATTCGTGTGTGCATGCCTGTAGGCTCTGTGTGTTTGCGTTCATGGCTGTGTGTGCGTGTGTGCGTGTGTGTGTGTGTGTGTGTGTGTGTGTGTGTGTGTGTGTGTGTGTGTGTGTGTGTGTGTGTGTGTGTGTGTGTGTGTGTGTGTTTAATGGTGGACGCTTGTTAGGTCTTAGCTCTGTCTCATAAATCCAGTTATAATAGGGAGTTGTGTGTCTGAGTGATATGCAACCTGCTTCCTTCTATTGTTCTGGCCAACACTGGGACTTTCTCTCTCTCTCTCTCTCTCTCTCTCTCTCTCTCTCTCTCTCTCTCTCTCTCTCTCTCTCTCTCTCTCTCTCTCTCTCACACACACAACACTCCACCTCTCTCTCTCCATCTCTCTTTCTCGTTCTCCATCTCTCTCTCTCTCTCTCTCACACACACACACACACACACACACACACACACACACACACACACACACACACACACACACACACACACACACACACACACACACACACACACACACACACACACACACACACACACAGACAGACACACACACTGACCACAACTTTCCATCTTGAGTTCTATTTTTAGCACTGAGAGGTTGCTGATGCTAGCAGTAGGAATGTGCCATGTCACAGAGTTGAGGTTAGTTCAGCTCACTCCCACCTCACTCCCTGTTACCAATACCTTTGGAGAGTGGGGAGTTCCTTTATTTGAGAAATATTGGCTGGAAAGAGGAGAGAGATTGAGGGAGAAAGAGAGAGAATGGGATAGAGAGAGCAGGATGAGATGAAATAAGAAATGGTGGGTCAGATGAACTTTCTTCATTAGAAGTATACTGACCCTCGTGTGTCTCACTCTCTGTCCATCTGTCTGTCTATCTGTCTCTCTCTCTCTCTCTCTCTCTCTCTCTGTCCATCTCTCATCCCTCTCTCCCATTCTCTCTCTGTCCATCTCTCTCTCTCTCTGTCCATCTCTCTCTCTCTCTCTCTCTCTCTCTCTCTCTCTCTCTCTCTCTCTCTCTCTCTCTCTCTCTCTCTCTCTCTCTCTCTCTCTCTCTAGTGTTCACTCATTTCTCTAATTGCTTTTCCATGGCAGCTCACACAGCAATAAAACTAGATTTGTTTAGTTCATAGAGGCCGGTGTGGAACACACACACACAAATACACACCCATTATACTAAAATGTCCACTCATGCAGTCTGTGTGCTCTAATTCTGTGCAGATGGACGTTTATTCACAGCTGTGTGTGTGTGTGAGTGTATGGTATGTGTGCATGCATGCGTGTTATGTAACTCTACTCCCTTTCCTCTGGGTTAATTAGGTTCACATATCTCTTCTTTTCCCGCTCTCTTTCCATCCCCTTCCTTTCTCTACCCCCCTCCCATCTCTACTTCTTTCTCTCAATCTCTCTCCTGTCGCAACTGTAGTTCCTAAATTATAACCTGTTTTGTAATGAAAACAGTCAGTGTTATTTACTTTTCAGGGCAGGTTCCGGGGAGGTAGTCCAGTCCCATAGGCCTGAACACACACACACACACACACACACACACACACACACACACACACACACACACACACACACACACACACAAACAAGCACACGCACAGAGAGATAGAGTAAAGGAGAAAATGACATGAGAAAGGAGAGTGGAAGGGATTTCGGTATATGAATGAAGGTTTTTGATGGATTTCAGTAGGCTGATGGTATATCAGTTCAATTACAGATGGAAATACTGTATCTAGTCCCCAGTTCGGCAGGGTGTTTAACCACCATATCAGGATGAGTGGATAGAGAGGCTTACTGTGGTATAATCCACTTACCATCTATGGTTACCACAGGCTTTGATTGGGACAGGATTTGTCACCAGGGGGTTAAAGCTGGTTAAAGGGATGCTGTAGATCACCCCCAAAATAAAAGTTAGAGACAGTCAGAGGTAAACTGAGAACGAGAGAGAGAAAAAAGAAAGATGCAGGAGAGAGCATGCAGACAGGATTAAAAAGAGGAGGGAAGTTGGGGGATCTGTGTGTGTGTGTATTTGATTTTGTATTTTCTATGGATCCCCATTAGCTGCTGCCAAGGCACAGTGTGCCAAGGCAGCAGCTACTCTTCCTGGGGTCCAGCAAAACATTACAATATATTCACAGATTTCACAACACACTGTGTGCCTTCAGGCCCCTACTCCACCACTACCACATATCTACAGTACAAAATCCATGTGTACGTGTGTGTATAGTGTGTATGTTACCGTGTGTGTGTATGCATGTGTCTGTGCCTGTTTGTTGTGCTTCACAGTCCCTGCTGTTCCATAAGATTTATTTGTATTTGTTTTTGAAATCTAATTTTACTGCTTGCATCAGTTACTTGATGTGGAATAGAGTTCCATGTAGCTGTGGCTCTGTGCTCTGTACTGTGCTCCTCCCATAGTCTGTTCTGAACTTGGGGACTGTGAAGACACCTCTGGTGGCATTACTTGTGGGGTATGCATGGGTGTCCGAGCTGTGTGCCAGTAGTTCAAAACAGACATGTCAATACCTCTCATAAATACAAGTAGTGATGAAGTCAATCTCTCCTCCACTTTGAGCCAGGAGAGATTGACATGCATATTATTAATATTAGATCTCTGTGAACATTTGAGGGCCAGCCGTACTGCCCTGTTCTGAGCCAATTGCAATTTTCCTATGTCCCTTTTTGTGGCACCTGACCACATGACTGAACAGTAGTCCAGGTGTAACAAAACTAGGGCCTGTAGGACCTGCCTTGTTGATAGTGCTGTTAAGAAGGTAGAGCAGCACTTTATGACTTCTCCCCATCATAGCTGCTGTTGTAACCATATATTTGGACCATAACCGTTTACAATCCAGGGTTACTCCAAGCAGTTTAGTCACATCAACTTGCTACATTTCCACATGATTTATTACAAGATTTAGTTGAGGTTCAGGGTTTAGTGAATTATTTGTCCCAAATACAATGCTTTTAGTTTGTAACTAACTGCAGCTCTTTGTTAACTGTTCCAGTGATTTCAGTCTCTGTAGCAGCTGACATGTATAGTGTTGAGTCATCCGTATACATAGACACACTGGCTTTACTCAAGGCCAGTGGCACGTCGTTAGTAAAGATTGAAAAAGTAAGGGGCCAAGACAGCTGCCCTGGGGAAATCCTGATTCTACCTGGATTATGTTGGAGAGGCTTCCATTAAAGAACACCCTCTGTGTTCTGTTAGACAGGTAACTCTTTATCCAATATAGCAGGGGGTGTAAAGCCATAACACATACATTTTTCCAGCAGCAGACAACGATCGATAATGTCAAAAGCCACACTGAAGTCTAACAAGACAGTCCCCACAATCTTTTTAGCATAGATTTCTCTCAGCCAGTCATTTGTGTAAGTGCTGTGCTTGTTGAGTGTCCTTCCCTATAAGCGTGCTGAAAGTTTGTTGTCAATTTGTTTACTGTAAAATAGCATTGTATCTGGTCAAACACTATTTTTCCCAAAAGTCGATAACAGGCTGATTGGTCGACTATTTGAGCCAGTAAAGGGGGCTTTACTATTCCTAGGTAGCGGAACTATTTTTGAAGCCCCCCAGGCCTGGGGGTACACTTTCTAGTAGGCTTAAATTGAAAATATGGCAAATAGGAGTGGCAATATCGTCTGCTATTATCCTCAGTAATTTTCCATCCAAGTTGTCAGACCCTGGTGGTGTGTGTGTGTGTGTGTGTGTGTGTGTGTGTGTGTGTGTGTGTGTGTGTGTGTGTGTGTGTGTGTGTGTGTGTGTGTGTGTGTGTGTGTGTGTGTGTGTGTGTGTGTGTGTGTGTGTGTGTGTGTGCATATTTGTGAACGCGAGAGAATAAGAAAAAGCGAGGAGGGAATTGGAGGAAAGCTGTGTGTGTGAGAAGTAGGGGGGGCCAGCAAACAAAGTGAGAGAGCAGAGGGAGGAGGGGAAAGTGGAGGAGGGGAAGGAGGCGGAGCTAAGACAGACAGCAGGGAAGGAAGAAAAGCAGAGTAGGGGGAAAGAGAGGAGAAGAGATCAAAGGGGAGAAGGAAAGCTTCCTCTTAAAACTCCTCACAGTGGTCTGTGGAATATAGGAAAGTTAGAGGAGAACGAGAGAGGAGAAACAGAGAGAAAGAGAGGAAGATTTGAGTTTACGAACTGGGACCATAGTGATTTTCTTCAGGAGAGACGGAGACAAGTGGAGGCAGCAATGCAGGCGTTTCACTGGGGTGAGTGTGTGTGAGAAAGCCACAGCATGGTTCATGATCAAACTTACTCTGAAGTGTGTGTGTGTGTGTGTGTGTGTGTGTGTGTGTGTGTGTGTGTGTGTGTGTGTGTGTGTGTGTGTGTGTGTGTGTGTGTGTGTGTGTGTGTGTGTGTGTGTGTGTGTGTGTGTGTGTGTGTGTGTGTGTGTGTGTGTGTGTGTGGGTGTGTGTGTGCTCACATGCATGAGTGTATGCTTAGGAAATATTTTACGTTTTCTCTGTTTAGTCAATCAAAGTTACCAATTGGAACTTTAGTCACTCGAGGCGGTGTGGGAAAGCAGTTCCATCAATGGAAGGTGTGAGGTGATAATGCTATCCCACATTTTCCAACTCCAGGTATATAGACCATAGGAAAATCACTATGAGTGTGTGTGTATGAATGCTCGCCTACCTAAACAGAAAGACAGAACGTTACAGGGTAGGAAACTACTCTAGAAATGCCACAGTAAGCCAGGCTGTTTTAGCTAAATGCAGCCTGGCTTATTGGCAGTACAGGCTGACTCCAGATCAGTTGATACTGGAGTTAATATCGGGACAGAACAACAATAACTACAACTCAGTTGCTAGGTTTTTTTCTGAGGGCAGTTCCATAGTAACTGGATATTCTGATGTGTGGGTGTTTGATGTGTGAGTCTTAAGTCAAGGGTGGGTGTTTGGGGTGGTTTAAGGGCTAAGGTGGGGGGGTTGCATCAAAGTTGGAAAGTGAAGTGGGATTTTAGGTTGATGGGACTCAGGACTTTGGGATAACGGTTTAGTGTTGGGGTAGGTGAGACAGGTTTTTGGGGGTGGAGTTATGTTTTGGCAGCCTGTGAATTGTAGTTATTGGATAATTGATATTCAGAAATTGGCTGTAGGTTATTGATCTGTGTTCTATGTCACTGAGGTTGTGGATAAAACCTGTTACCCTTCTGTCTGACAGCTTGCCAGGAGAAAGGAGTTATTCAGTCTGTCCACAAATACATACAGTACACATACACACCCACACCCACACACACACACACACACACACACACACACACACTAAACTAACCACTATATATGAGGCGCAACAAGTTGTAAACACAAACACAGTTTGTCTTGATGCGAGAGTAGAGAACAGAAGTGGTCACTGTTGTGTAGTCGTCTCTTTTTAATGAGCTGTTTCTTCATCACAGGAACATTGTCATTTTTCCTCCGTGGTTAAACCAAACCATAACAACAGTGATTCCGTTTGGAATCTAAATTCAGCTCAACTTCATATTCTAGATTTTTGTTTGGCCACAACGTTTTTGTTGATGATCTATCTGAGACATACAGTACCAGTCAAAATGTTGGCTCACCTACTCATTAAAGGGCTTTTCTTTATTTTTTACTAATTTCTACATTGGATAGTAATAGTGAAGACATCAAAACTATGTCTTCACTAGAGAATGCCGAGAGTGTGCAAAGCTGTCATCAAGGCAATGGGTGGCTACTTTGAAGAGTAAAAAATGGTAACACTTTTTTGGTTACTACATGATTCCATGTGTGTCATTTCATAGTTTTGATGTCTTCACTATTATTCTACAATGTACACTGTAATTGTCTAGACTGGTTAAACTGTGATAAGGGTAATGGCATATTTCACTTTGTATGACAACCTGTCAGGATAAAAACAAAGATTGGTTTAGAGAATATCTGAGGGAGGGAGGGAGAGGGAGGGAGGGGGGGAGGGGGAGGGAGGGAGAGAGAGGGGGGAGGGAGAGAGAGAGGGAGAGAGAGAGAGAGAGGAGGGAGAGAGAGGGAGAGAGAGGGGAGAGAGGGAGGGAGAGAGGGAGAGAGAGGGAGAGAGAGGGAGGGAGAGAGAGGAGAGGAGGGAGGGAGGGAGGGAGGGAGGGAGGAGGGAGGGAGGGAGGGAGGGAGGGAGGGAGGGAGGGAGGGGGAGGGAGGGAGGGAGGGAGGGAGGGAGGAGGGAGGGGGAGGGGAGGGAGGGAGGGAGGGGAGGGAGGGAGGGAGGGAGAGGGAGGGAGAGAGGGAGGGAGGGAGGGAGGAGAGGGAGGGAGAGGGAGGGAGAGGGAGGGAGAGGGAGAGGGAGAGAGAGGGAGAGGGAGAGAGAGAGAACAGTGGAAGAGGTGGAAAGGATGGTTACCTCATATACTTTGGAACAAATCAGATGAGGTACTGTAAATGTGTGTCTCATGCTGCTGCGGGTCTCGTAACCCTTTCCACATCGACCTAATGTTGACTCACACTATAGGTAGCCTAGCAGTTAAGAGTGTTGGGCCAGTAACCGAAAAGTTGCTGTTTCCAGTCCCTGAGCCGGAAATGTGACATATAACATGATGTATTTTTCTGTCCTTCCCAAACCTTCATAACATCTCCTTTTCTCCTTTCCTATTCCCTATTTTCCCTCCTCCCCTCTGACTCTCTCTCTTCTTTCTGTTGACCCCTGTGCCAGGCCTTTATATAAGGTTTGAGTGAGAGGGGGGATGGAGGGAAGGGAGTAGAGAGAGGTGTGTGAGAGAAAGAAGAGCTTAAAGAGAGGGCAAGAGCGCTCATTAAAGTAGGTTTGGTCTCAGCTCACTGCGCTGAATCAGTGTTGTCTGTCTGTCTGTCTGTCTGTCTGTCTGTCTGTCTGTCTGTCTGTCTGTCTGTCTGTCTGTCTGTCTGTCTGTCTGTCTGTCTGTCTGTCTGTCTGTCTGTCTGTCTGTCTGTCTGTCTGTCTGTCTGTCTGTCTGTCTGTCTGTCTGTCTGTCTGTCTGTCTGTCTGTCTGTCTGTCTGTCTGTCTGTCTGTCTGTCTGTCTGTCTGTCTGTCTGTCTGTCTGTCTGTCTGTCTGTCTGTCTGTCTGTCTGTGTCCGTCCGTCCAGTCGTCCGTCCGTCCGTCCGTCCGTCCGTCCGTACGTCCGTCCGTCCGTCCGTCCGTCCGTCCGTCCGTCCGTCCGTCCGTCCGTCCGTCCGTCCGTCCGTCCGTCCGTCCGTCCGTCCGTCCGTCCGTCCGTCCGTCCGTCCGTCCGTCCGTCCGTCCGTCCGTCCGTCCGTCCGTCCGTCCGTCCGTCCGTCCGTACGTCCGTCCGTCCGTACGTCCGTCCGTCCGTCTGTACGTCCGTCCGTCCGTCCGTCCGTCCGTCCGTCCGTCCGTCCGTCCGTCCGTCCGTCCGTCCGTCCGTCCGTCCGTCCGTCCGTCCGTCCCCGTCCGTCCGTCCGCCCGTCCGTCCCGTCCGTCCGTCCGTCCGTCCGACCGACCCGACCGACCGACCCGACCGACCGACCGACCCGACCGACCGACCGACCCGACCCGACCGACCGACCCGACCGACCGACCGACCCGACCCGACCGACCGACCCGACCGACCGACCCGACCCGACCCGACCGACCGACCACGACCGACCGACCGACCGACCGACCGACCGACCGACCGACCGACCGACCGACCGACCGACCGACCGACCGACCGACCGACCGACCCGACCGACCGACCGACCGACCGACCGACCGACCGACCGACCGACCGACCGACCGACCGACCGACCGACCGACCGACCCGACCCGACCGACCGACCCGACCGACCGACCGACCGACCGACCGACCGACCGACCGACCGACCGACCGACCGACCGACCGACCGACCGACCGACCGACCGACCGACCGACCCGACCGACCGACCGACCGACCGACCCGACCGACCGACCGACCGACCGACCGACCCGACCGACCGACCGACCGACGACCGACCGACCGACCGACCGACCGACCGACCGACCGACCGACCGACCGACCGACCGACCCGACCGACCGACCGACCGACCGACCGACCGACCGACCGACCGACCGACGACCGACCGACCGACCGACCGACCGACCGACCGACCGACCGACCGACCGACCGACCGACCGACCGACCGACCGACCGACCGACCGACCGACCGACTGGGTCTGTGTGTGTATAATCACTTTTGTACTTAGGTGGTTTCCCCCTACTCACTCAGACTCTGGGCTCTATTTTAATAAACCTAACACAATGGGAAATCTTAGCGCTGGTGGTAGCGCTATAGGTTCGGGCGTCTCCAAAATAGTTTTTTGCTATTTTCACAGCCGGAATTATGATCACAGTAGCTGGCAGTGGAGCTAAAGGGCTGGGTTTTGATGAATTAACAAGTTGTAAGTGTGTCGAGGCTTGACCCTTCACTGGTCAATCAGTACTTGCACTATGGCTAAATATGTGGTTGCTTTAAGTTGTGTATTTATGGTATGTTATATATTGCGTTATCATCAACTCCAATATGAATGTTATCTGTTATAGCCTAGTTTTTTAAATAGCCTGCAGAAACAAAATGACAAAATGTACTGTATGTAGGCCTATCCCATCTTTGCTAAATATGTTGAACATGTTTACAGTCGACATTGTAAGAAGCCTAATTGCATGGCTTCAATATGGAAAGATATTGTTAAACAGCATCTAAACTGATATAGGGGCTAGGCCTACTGTAAATTGCATTGTGTCTGCCATGTCTGAGCCATGGACATGCCAAACGTTGTTAATAAACTAGATTCAATTCACTAATAAGGCTTAAAAAGAGAGTGAATAATTCAAATCAAATTCTAATAAAACAATTAAGGACACATCTTAAATGTTGCCAGACAGGTAAATTACCGAATCTGGCGTAAGGGGTGGGAAATGCCAGTCTGGCAGTTTTTACATTACAAAATTGCAAACGAATGTACGTTTGACACTTGCGTCTCCTTAGCGCCATCTGAAAATAGAGCCCTCTGTCTCTCCACGATGAGTTATCTTGAATTATACATTATAGTTATCCTGAATTACACACTGCCTGGCACAGTTGGACTTAGGCAGCACTGCTTATGTAACAGCTGGTGTGGAATTAATTTGTGTGTGTTTGTGCCTGTGTGTGTGTCTAATCCTACCAACTATGCATTCTGCTTGAAGTCAGCAACGAGGAAACTACTAATGATTAATTGGATGACAGTTCAACTGTCTCTAACATAACTTTAGCTTTGTTGAAATCTTGACTGCCGAGCAGAAGCAGACAACATTTTGTGATAGTGTGACCTAGTTTCTCCTGGTGAAGCCTAGGTGTGGTAGTTATCCTCTCCCCAGAAACAGGGTGCTATTACTGGGCTTACCTATCCTCTTTCTGCCCCCTTCTCTGGTTCATGGCAGAGTGGGGTTGTGTTTAGAGTGAAATAACACATTGGTTTATTATCTATTTCACTTGATTTGGCAATGTAAACAATGTTTCCCATGCCAATCAATCCCTTTGAATTGAATGAAATTGATTTAACTAACACCCCCGCCTCTGTCCTTGTCGTCTTTAACTCTGAAACAATAGCTCTTCACTTACTATAGAAACAATACCACAGAAGGGAAGGGGAGTTTGGGAGGGGAGTTTCTCTCTTTTTGTTGCTTCTTTCTCTCTAGTTTTCTGAGCTCCTCGACAATTATTGCCAGAGCAGTCAGAGTTGGTTGTAACAGACCCTAAGGGGATCATTTTAACCAGAATACAGGACTGTGAGCTACTTGTCCCATTGGTTTACAGCAACAAAACGACACAGTGTAGCTAAGGCTTTTGTTCCAGACCAGTACCAACACACTGGATTCAACTAATCAAGGGGAGACGTCAAGGGATTGATTTGGGACTGGTGTCTGATGGACCGTAGCAGGCTGGCAGAGTGGTGCCGAGTCTCTCCACACACCCACAACCACCAGCACCAGCGGTATTCACATTATCCCTGTCTGCCTGTCGGACCGCGAGCCGCAACCCCCTCCCACACACACACACACGCAAGTGTCTGTCTGTCTGACCACCGGCCACTGCTAAATAACCATTAGTGGTTGGAAATTTCCGACTGGACTTTGAGAGCAAGATTCAACTCAGCCATTTCCCCTCACATACTTCCAATGCCTTCCCTCCCCATTCCCAGACCTGCTGACTGAGGACCAACTGTCTGTTTACCTCATCTGTCCAGAGCTGTCTCCTACTGTATACCTTATGCCCTGACCCACAGAATAAATACAATAGAATATAATAGAATAAAGTGGAATATAATTGAATAGATTATAGTAGTGTAGACTAAAGTAGAATAGAAGAGTAAGCAAGAGTTACACTGGGAAGATATGGAGCCAGTACTGATATTTTTTGCTATTAGACAAAAGGGTTAGCGATATGTGTCTGATATTGTATGGATGTTCTTAAATAAACAAGGCTTCTGATGGAGCACCTCCCTCTCTCTTTCTCTCGCTCAAGTCCTCACACTCGATATTTCTCTTCTCCTGGCATTGTTCTTCTCCTATACTGTTACTCTTTTATTCTTCCTTCCTTCCTACCTGTATGTTTCTGGCAGTGTATGATTCTCTAAACTGTTTAACACAGGGCGTTATGAAGCAGGGATTGTAGCTAATACCTGATTAATCAATCCCTGTAGCGATTATAATGACCAGCCAAGACCTGATTAATCAAACCTTGTAGCGATTATAATGACCAGCCAATACCTGATTAATCAAACCCTGTAGCGATTATAATGACCAGCCAAGACCTGATTAATCAAACCCTGTTGTGACTATGATGACCAATGCTGCATACAACCACCATTGTCTCACTGTGTAACTTTGGGAGCATCTTAACACTCCTGTTATGCCCATACAGTGAACTCCACCTGCTGTGTGTGTTCCTCTGTGTGTGCGTGTGTGTGTGATTCAGTCTTCAGCCCTCTCTACAGTCTGGCCATAATGGAGCCCAGATGCTTTGAGATGCTAAGGAGCCAACCTCCCCCCTGTCAGACTGACACACACACACAAGCAGACACTGACTCACTCATTCACTCTCTCTTTCTCTCTTTTTATTATTTTACCTATTCCCGGTATCTTCTTTCATTCTTTCTTTCATTCTTTCTTTCTTTTGTTTTTCTCCTTTTCATTTCTTATTTCTCTTATTCCCACCCTCCCTCCCTCCATCTCGTTCCACCCCGGGCATGAAACATGTAGGCCTCTCTGGTGCCATGGCAACCAATCCAAACAGAGAGAGCAGCTGAAGTCTGCAATAGCAACCGGTTGGCCATAAAATTAAAAAAACGAAACTGGCTTTTGTTGCCAGTCTCTAGCTGTGTTTGATCTGTGTGTGTGCGCATGTGCATGTTCATGTGCACGTGCATGTATTCTGTGTTACAGCATAGAAAGCCTGCTTTAATGAAGTGGGTCAGTACCTGGTGGCAGCTAGGTACTTCCCAAACTAAACAAGGAAAAATTGGCTAACACAGAAGCCGACTGGCAGCCATAGTGGACACACACACACGCGCTACAGGGCTTCAAGCCATGTGAGGGAAGGTGACAGAGACATCAGACAGACAGTCACTGTGTAGGAAGGTAAGGGCAATTAAAAACTAAAACTATGTTTTACAGTGCCTTCAGAAAGTATTCACACCTATTGACTTTTTCCACATTCCTGAATTTAAAATAGATTAAATTCAGATGTTGTGTCACTGGCCTTCACACAATCCCCATAATGTCAAAGTAGAATGATGTTTTTAGACATTTTTACAAAATAATACAAAATTAAAAGCTAAAATGTCTCGAGTCAATGTTGCATGGACTCACTGTGTGTGCAATAATAGTGTTTAACATGATTTTGAATGACTACATCATCTCTGTACCCCACACATACAATTATCTGTAAGGTCCCTTAGTCGAGCAGTGAATTTCAAATACAGATTCAACCACAAAGACCAGGGAGGTTTTCCAATCCCTTGCAAAGAAGGGCACCTATTGAATATCCCTTTGAGCATGGTGAAGTTATTAATTACACTTTGGATGGTGTATAATACACCCAGTCACTACAAAGATACAGGCATCTTTCCTAACTCAGTTGCCGGAGAGGAAGGAAACCGCTCAGGGATTTCACCATGAGGCCAATGGTGACTTTAAAACAGCTACAGAGTTTAATGGCTGTGATAGGAAAAAAACTGAGGATGGATCAACAACATTATAGTTACTCCAAAATACTAACCTAAATGACAGAGTGAAAAGAAGGAAGCCTGTGCAGAATAAAAATATTCCTAAACATGCATCCTGTTTTGTAAAGAGCACTAAATTAAAACTGCAAAACAATTGGAAAATAAATTAACTTTATGTCCTGAATACAAAGTGTTATGTTTGGGGCAAATCCAACCCAACACATCACTGAATATCACTGTTCATATTTTTAGGCATGACCTACAAAGCCCTTCATCACCTTGCCCCAAGGTACCCCCCTTACCTCTCAAACCTTCTTCTCCTCCATCATCCCACACATGCACTCTGTTCGACCACAGCAGGCCACCTTGTCATCCCCAGGTAGAAGCTCCAGAACTTCGGCGACAGGGCCTTCTCCAGGGTTGCTCCTAGGCTCTGGAACTTATTCCATCAGTGACTTGGATTCCATCACTATCTTTCAATCCCTCCTAAAGCCCCACCTCTTTGCCAGTGACCTCACAATATGATATGATCGCGATACTTACAGTAGGTGTCAATACTATCCCTCAACGTAACCAAGACTGAGGAGATGATTGTGGACTACAGGAAAAGGATGACTGAGCACGCCCCCATTCTAATCAACAGGGCTG
This sequence comes from Oncorhynchus keta, assembly GCF_023373465.1. Taxonomy (NCBI): domain Eukaryota; kingdom Metazoa; phylum Chordata; class Actinopteri; order Salmoniformes; family Salmonidae; genus Oncorhynchus; species Oncorhynchus keta. The sequence continues at coordinate 27,292,681 of NC_068422.1, forward strand.
TAGTGGGGCAGGTTGAGAGCTTCAAGTTCTTTGGTGTTCACATCACCAACAAACTAGAATGGTCCAAACACACCAAGACAGTCGTGAAGAGGGCACGACAAAGCCTATTCCCCCTCAGGAAACTAAAAAGATTTTGCATGTGTCCTCAGATCCTCAAAAGGTTCTACAGCTGCACCATCGAGAGCATCTCATCTCTGGTTGCATCACTGCCTGGTACGGCAACTGCTCGGCCTCTGACCGCAAGGCACTACAGAGGGTAGTGCGTACGGCCCAGTACATCACTGGGGCTAAGCTGCCTGCCATCCAGGACCTCTACACCAGGCGGTGTCAGAGGAAGGCCCTGAAAATTGTCAAAGACCCCAGCCACCCCAGTCATAGACTGTTCTCTCTACTACCGCATGGCAAGCGGTACCGGAGTGCCAAGTCTAGGAGTGCCAAGTCTAGTTTTTATTTTTAGCACTGTTGTTTAGAGCCTGTAAGTAAGCATTTCACTGTTGTATTTGGCGCACGTGACAAATAAACTTTGATTTGATTTGTAATACGATATGCCTATTGCAATTCTCTTCTCATGATTCTATATTCCAACATATTGTTCACTATATGTCTGCTTGCAGAGAGACAAGAGAAAAACAAATGTTGGAAACATGTTGGCTCACAATTTAACCCATAAGAGTCTAAGCTGGGGGAGGTACTAAGCTATATGGAATTGTTTTAAGAAGGTCATACCAAGAATCATGCCATTTCATTTTGAATTTTAAGACCCCTTGAAGTATAAAAATGTGTATAAAAAAATTATTTGCTATTAGAACATATATTTGCTATTAGCCCATAACGCATTAAATAAGAGATTCACTACATGGAACAACAGATAGTCACAAAACAAATCTAAATGTTTGTTCTGATTTCTGTCCAATATCTGAGAGATCAGGAAACAGTTGTTATTTTTTAACATATTTAACCCCTTATTGTCACTAAACAGTCAACATATACAGTACCAGTTAAACATTTGGTCACCCCTACTCATTTAAGGTTTTTCTTTATTTTTACTATTTTATACATAGTAGAATAGTGAAGACATCAAAACTATGAAATAGGTCAAATGTACGGAACAGCGCGATGTACTAAAGTCGTTAGCTACCGTTACTTGCATAGTGGAGTATTTTGTTTAGACATGTAGCTAGCTAGCTGGGTAAACAATGAACCATAATCCCAACTCATGATGTTACTACCCTGCATGAATCTGCAGGTAGCTAACCAACCAGGTTCAATGTTAGCTAGCTAACATTATGCTATAACTAGCTAAGTAAATGGCTCTGAGATACGAATAATAAGATCAAACATGTAATGGTAGCTCGTGAGCCAGCCAGCAAAATGGATTTCAAATAGCCTTTTAAAATTATAAACTTGGATTAGCTAACACAACGTGCCATTGGAACACAGGAGTGATGGTTGCTGATAATGGGCCTCTGTACGCCTATGTAAATATTCCATAAAGATCAGCCATTTCCAGCTACAATAGTTATTTACAACATTAACAATGTCTGCACTGTATTTCTGATCAATTTGATGTTATTTTAATAGACAAAAATGTTGATTTTCTTTCAAAAACAAGGACATTTCTAAGTGACCCCAAACTTTTGAATGGTGGTGTACGTGTTCGTGAGAGTAGAGCAAAATGGAGAACAGAGAGAGTGAGAGTCTCATCTTTCCATAGAGGGTTCATAATAGTTTGTAGGCCAAACGCTACAGACAATTTTGTGAGAAGACCGATTTTTGGGATGTCTTATGGTCTGACAAACACTGTCACCTTTCACCGTATAGGCGGAAGTGTTACATACTGTAGGCAGATGTGTTGTATTTAGACACATCCAATAATAATAAAAAATATATCTTAAACTGACTGATATTTATGGGGATTTTTTGATTATGCTAATAAGATTTCCTCGCGGGCATGGACTTCGACCTGGAGAACAAGCTATAGGAGGAAAAATATTGGAGTTTTGGCGGAGGTACAGCCGACTACCACTAGCAAAAACATTTATAAATCAAAGTGTCAATATAATATTGTCCAAAATAATGTAAGAAATTCGTAACTGTATACATTTTTCGCCCATCTTTTACAAATCGATATTTAGAGTCAAACTATCGATATAATAAATATGCAACTGTATCGGTTTTCCCCCCATCACTAGTCTATTGTGCTTCAAACAATGTGTAGGCAGGTTGCTTAGGATTCAAACCTTTTCAAACAGCCTAATTCATACTCTTAGAGGAGGTGCTCCCACAATAATGTGGTTTGTACCACATTAATAAAAAAATAAAGTATTACATGCTTTCCTTCTCATACTTAAACATTATCCCATTCCACTACTTTTTTAACTTTTGAAATTATATGAAAGTTACCTTTGCTTTTATAAGACCATCAGGCTTGATTGATCAAGCTTTTGTGTCTTGTCATAATTTCTGTGGTACCTGCCTGTTGTTCTTTGCTGTTTAAATGGTAATTTATTTAAACCTTTATGTAAGCAATACATGTCATTGAGAAAAATCTATATTTCATAATAACGTCCTTTTTTGGTCAGTGGGTGTGCAACATAACAACAGGTGGTGGTGTGTTGAACACAGTCACTCATATAGATAGAGAGGTCTATAGAGCCTGTCTGCATTCCTGCTTTCTATTACTGTTAGCTAACCTGTGTAATATTCACATAAGCTCAGAACCACTTGTTTTGCAAACATGGTCCTGTTTTATCAATTACTGTGTTGATCAATGGATAGTTCGTTACTTCTGTCAAATTATTATGTAGCTTAAAGTTATGTTTGTAATTGTTTTTGCAGTAAAGATGGTGACGGTACAATAAAACACATATACAATAGGCCTACATCTAAAAATACTAATGTATGTACATTATACCTTGAATCTTTTCTTCCGGGCCGGGAAATCTGCTCCTTTTACTCTCTGTTCTGAACGCACAAGTGACCAGTTCTTTTAGCCTTTAGCCATAGCCTTATCCTACTCCTCCTCTGTTCCTCTGGTGATGTAGAGGTTAACCAAGGCCCTGCAGTACCTAGCTCCATTCCCATTCCCCAGAAGCTATCATTTGTTGACTTCTGTAACCGTAAAAGCCTTGGTTTCATGCATGATAACATTAGAAGCCTCCTCCCTAAGATTGTTTTATTCACTGCTTTAGCACACTCCGTCAACCCGTATGTCCTAGCCGTGTCTGAATCCTGGGTGAGGAATGCCACCAAAAATCTTGACATGTCCATCCTTAACGATAACATTTTCCAACAAAATAGAACTGCCAAAGGGGGCCGGATTTGCAATCTACTGCAGAGATAGCCTGCAGAGTTCTGTCATACTATCCAGGTCTGTGCCCAAACAATTCGAGCTTCTACTTCTAAAAATCCACATTTCCAGACACTAGTCTGTCACCGTTGCCTCTTGTTATAGACCCCCTTCAGCCCCCAGCTGTGCCCTGGACACCATATGTGAATTTATTGCCCCCTATCTATTTTCAAAGTTCGAACTGTTAGGTGAACTTTGAAGATGCTTAACACCCCGGCCGTCCTACAATCTAAGGACGATGCCCTCAATCTCACACAAATTATCAAGGAACCTACCAGGTACAACCCTAAATCTGTAACCATGGGCACCCTCTTAGATATCATCCTGACCAACTTGCCCTCTAAATACACCTCTGCTGTCTTCAACCAGGATCTCAGCGATCATTGCCTCATTGCCTGCGTGTGTAATGGGTCCGCGGTCAAACGACCACCCCTCATCACTGTCAAATGCTCCCTTAAACACTTCAACGAACAGGCCTTTCTAATCGTCCTGGCCCGGGGATCCTGGAAGGATACTGACCTCATCCCTTCAGTAGAGGATGCCTAGTTGCTCTTTAAAAGTGCTTTCCTCACCGTCTTAAATAAGCATGCCCCATTCAAAAAATGTAGAACTAAAAACAGATATAGCCCTTGGTTCACCCCAGACTTGACTGCCCCTTAACCAGAACAAAAACATCCTGTGGCGTTCTGCATTAGCATCAAATAGCCCCCACGATTTTCAACTTTTCAGGGAAGTCAGGAACCAATATACTCAGTCAGTTAGGAAAGCTAAAGCTAGCTTTTTCAAACAGAAATTTGCTTCCTGTAGCACTAATTCCAAAAGGTTTTGGGACACTGTAAAGTCTATGGAGAATAAGAGCACCTCCTCCCAGCTGCCCACTGCACTGAGGATAGAAACATTGTCACCACCGATTAAAGCTACGATAATCGAGAATCAATAAGCATTTGTCTACGGCTGGCCTTGCTTTCCACCTGGCTACCCCTGCCTCAGGCAACACTCCCTGCAGCAACTTGCCCAAGCCCCGCCCCCCCGCTTCCCCTTCACCCAAATCCAGACAGCTGATGTTCTGATTATCCTGGGCTAGACAATCTGGACCCTCTCTTTCTAAAATTATCCGCTGAAATTGCAACCTCTTGCAACTGATAGATACCTACCCCAAGCGACTTACAGCTGTAATCGCAGCAAAAGGTGGCGCTACAAAGTATTAACTTAAGGGGGCTGAATACTTTTGCACGCCCCAATTATTCAGTTTTTGATTTGTTAAAAAAGTTTGAAATATCCAATAAATGTTGTTCCACTTCATGATTGTGTCCCACTTGTTGTTGATTCTTCACAAAAAAATACAGTTTTATATCTTTATGTTTGAAGCCTGAAATGTGGCAAAAGGTCGCAAAGTTCAAGGGGGCCGAATACTTTCGCAAGGCACTGTATTAACAGACTGGATCAAACTTGCTTATAACGGGATTATACTTCCCAGTCACGGATCCCATTCCAGTCACAGTCATATCACTCAGGAAGGAGACGCGTTCTGTCTCCTAGAGATGAACGTACTTTGGTACGCTGATGAACGTACCTTGTGAAGATGCTGGAGGAAACAGGTACAAAAGTATCTATTATCCACAGTAAAACAAATCTTATATCGATATAACCTGAAAGGCCGCTCAGAGAGGAAGAAGCCACTGCTCCAAAACCGCCATAAAAAAGCCAGACTACGGTTTGCAACTGCACATGGGGACAAAGATCGTACTTTTTGAAGAAATGTCCTCTGGTTTGATGAAACAAATATAGAACTGTTTGGCCATAATGACCATCGTTATGTTTGGAGGAAAAAGGGGGAGGCTTGCAAGCCGAAGAACACCATCCCAACCGTGAAGCACGGGGGTGGCAGCATCATGTTATGGGGGTGCTTTGCTGCAGGAGGGACTGGTGCACTTCACAAAATAGATGGTATGATGAGGAGGGAAATTATGTGGATATATTGAAGCCACATCTCAAGACATCATTCAGGAAGTTAAAGCTTGGTTGCAAATGGGTCTTCCAAATGGGAAATTAATCCAATCACACTTCCAAAGTTGTGGCAAAATGGCTTAAGGACAACAAATTCAAGGTATTGGAGTGGCCATCACAAAGTCCTGACCTCAATCCTATAGAACATTTGTGGGCAGAACTGAAAAAGTGTGAGCAAGGAGGCCTACAAACCTGACTCAGTTGCACCAGCTCTGTCAGGAGGAATGGGCCAAAATTCACCCAACTTATTGTGGGAAGCTTGTGGAAGGCTACCAGAAACGTTTGACCCAAGTTAAACGATTTAAAGGCAATGCTACCAAATACTAATTGAGTGTATGTAAACTTCTGACCCACTGGGAATGTGATGAAAGAAATACAAGCTGAAATAAATAATTATCTCTACTATTATTCTGACATTTCACATTCTTAAAATAAAGTGGTGATCCTAACTGACCTAAGACAGAATTCTTACTAGGATTAAATGTCAGGTATTGTGAAAAACTGAGTTTAAATGTATTTGGCTAAGGTGTATGTAAACTTCTGACTTCAACTGTAGCTACCAAAAGCCTTGTTTTGTGGTTGGCCCACATACAGTATGATGTACTTTCTCAAACGTTTCTGTTGAATAAAAATTATTTCTACATTCTATATGAGTATACAGTTTTATTGAGAACAGGTGACATGGCCTTGAATACTTACTACATAGTTTGTGCTTATTAGCCTCTAGTATTTATAGTTCTTAAGTAACAAATACTTGTTTCTACATAACAACCAGGAAAATGTGGCACCCTTTATATTGTTATTTAGCAGCTAGATACTAACTATGAACAGGCTATTACCCTGTCATTACTGTGTTTCTCGGTCGTTTCCTGTTATTTCCCTGCCGTTACCCCTTATTTCATCACTGAAGTGCAACCCAAAATCGTTTGGCACTTTGCTTAATGTTTAAGGTGTTTTCTATAAAGGAATACTTCTATAATACTCATACTTGAAAATGTGTTAAACTGCTTTACATAAGCTTCCAAAGAAAGAGAGACTTGGATGTTTTTTCGCATGTTTTTGTGTCATGCTTCCAAATCACCCTATGCTAGTTGCCTTCACTGCCTCTGAAGCAAAGGAGCGCTCACCCACTTTCTCAGCATGTTTTGGAGAGGAGAAGGTGGAGGGGGTGTTGCATTTTTGCTCAGTCTGACTAGTGAAAGAGAAGGGGGCAGGGAATGTGTGTGTGTGGGAGGAGGAGTTGCATGCGAGGGAGGAACTTCATAACTTTAGAAATAAGCAGTGAACAGAATCAGAGGGAAATGAAATCTGGGGCTTTGTATCCCAGAGCAGCAGGAACAAAACCAGGCTCCTGGAAGTCAGGGAGGAGAGAGTAGGGAGTCTGCCCAGCTACGTCCCACTCCTGCTGTGGTCACAGGGTTAGGGCTGGGGGGGATCACCTACCATCCCGGATGGTCTACTAATGCCATTATCCCAGGCAGAGTAGACCTTGGCTGGGGCTGAGGAGAGGGGTGGGGGTGGATGGGGGAAGGTATATGGAGGACATGATCCATGGTGATTCTGGTCTGGGAAATGGTCAACTTCTTGCATAACACACACACCGCTGAATTTTGCTTGCATCTTCATATGTGCACACACACACACACACACACACACACACACACACACACACACACACACACACACACACACACACACACACACCTCCAGTGGAGAGTCATTGAGGTGTTAGAGAGTGACCAGTAATTGATAGAGTTGTTGAACAACCCTGACACTACTCGGTTATTACTCCCTCAGTAGGTGTCCTCCTCAGAACCTAGGAATCCCCCATTTCTTTCTCCTTCTCTTTGTCCTCATTTCTCCACCTATATTTCCTCCCTCTCTCTCTGCTCCCTATCCTTTCTCTGACTGTTGGCTGAATATGGCCTGTGTTCCCTGCACTCGTGTACTGGACGCTTGGTATCCTGGGCAAAAACACTAATTAAATTTGGCATAGAGTTGATGGGTGTCCTGCCTGGAAGCCTCAGGGAGGACTGGGTTTGAAGTACTATATGTGGGACAGTGAGTGTGTGTGTATAATATGTCCCCTCTCTGTCCCCCAGGCAACTCACACTAACATAATACTGTCTGGAAATTAAATGCTTGTTTTTTTATTTATTTTACCTTTATTTAACCAGGCAAGTCAGTTAAGAACATATTCTTATTTTCAATGACGGCCTGGGAACAGTGGGTTAACTGCCTGTTCAGGGGCAGAACGACAGATTTGTCAGCTCGGGGGTTTGAACTCGCAACCTTCCGGTTACTAACCCAACGCTCTAACCACTAGGCTACGCTGCCGCTTAAACATGAAGCACACAAACACACGCACAATTCTACACATTTTTAAAAACGTAATATTTTGAATGTTGAAGGGAAAGGATGGGAAATATGTTTGACTGTGACCTGTAACAATGATCAGCCTTAATAATGTCCCAATGAAGTGTACTTAAAATTAAACTTTACTTCCCCTCTCTCTCGGTGCAGAGTGTGTGTTCAGTGTATGTCCAGCCTTGTCCAGGTACCATGGCTCTGGTTCAGACCCTGCCTGTGTCCACAACTGACCACCCCAAGCCTCCTACCAGCCTCGACATCATCTCCCTCTCCCCCGTGGTTGGAGGGCCCTGTGGCCCCGGAGCCACCATGGGCTCCGTCAGCAGCCTCATCTCTGGCCGGACCTATCAGGAGCAGCGACACTGCCGGGCCGCCAGCGAGTTCAGGTAGGGTGCTACTCATTAGTCGTGGCCGGGTGCCAGTCTGTTTAAGTGCTCTTACCTACTTTATTGTTGTTCTGGTCAAGCCAAACATGGTTGGAAAATAAGTGACAAGGAGTTGGCATGATAGCACAAACAGACTGACACTCAGGCTATATTGGTCGTGGATGAGATGATTTCCTAGCCTGGGTTCCAGTTTTTTACCTTGTTTCTGCTCTCTTGCCAACTCCTGGGATTGTCATGCCAAACAAGAGCACAAACAGATCTTGGACCAGGCTAGTGATTCCTCCCTTACTGGCTCCTGAGTGGCGCAGCAGTCTAAGGCAGTCCTCTCAATGCTAGAGGTGTCACTACAGACACCCTAGTTCAAATCCAGGCTGTATCACAACCGGCTGTGATTAAGAGACCCATAGGGCGGCGCACAATTGGCCCAATGTCGTCTGGGTTTGGCTGGTGTAGGCCGTCGTTGTAAATAAGAATTTGTTCTTAACTGACTTGCCCAGTTAAATAAAGGTTACTTTTTTATACAATGGAAAATAGCTACTATAAATATGCTATATACTGTAATTCCAATCAATTATTATTAAAAATTATTTTTATTTCAGCACTAAGACACGCCATAACACCCCAACCACCAGCTGTTTCAGGCTCCAGGGTGATAGCAACACCCTGCACAGCGCGAGCTCCTTGGAACAACTACTGGTCATCAACAACCAGACCCAGATCCAGATCACACAGCTCCAGCCCCCGCCACTGCCCACCAAGAAGCAGCCCCGGGCAGGTAACTCTGCTGGTGGGGCAGGGTGTGCGGCTGGAGGTGGTGGTGGTGCGGGGAATGGAAACTATGGGTTTGTGACTGAGGTGGTGACTGTAGGAGACTGGAATGATAACCATGTGGTGGCGGTCGGGAGTCCGTGTAGCGACTCGGAGGAGCAGAGGGATAACCGAGGTCTCAACGGGAATATTGGCGGTCCGCCGCCCAAACTCATCCCTGTGTCGGGAAAACTGGAGAAGGTGAGTGTCGGAGGGGGATTCCCAAAATGTCAAGTGGTTCCCGAGGTTGTCGTATCTGTGTATCCCGAAAAGGCCAAGTCAAGAAAAGACCATCCCAACTTCCCTTTGATAAGGCCCATACATTTCATTGTGTTATCATTACTATGCTTTTTTTCTTTCTCAGTTGTAAGTTTCATTTGTAAAATCCTCACTAAGCTAATATACAGAACATAGAATCTAGCTAGCTAATAATACTTCTAGCTAATGGTGTAGTAAACATTCAGTACCTCACTATTACCTAACTACTCCCAGCTAAAATAAGCAGCACTGGTGGTGAGGTGCTAGGCCAACTACAGTACCAGTCAAATGTTAGGACACACCTACTCATTCCAGGGTTTTTATTTATTTTTATAATGTTTCTACAGCGTATAATAATAGCGAAGACATCAAAACTATGAAATAACACATATGGAATCATGTAGTAATCAAAAAAGTGTTAAACAAATCAAAATATATTTCACCCCCCGTCCCCCCGTATTTTTAAAAGTATGTGGACACCCCTTCAAATTGGTAGATTCTGCTATTTCAGCCACACCGTTCCTGACAGGTGTATAAACTTGAGCACACAGCCATGCAATCTCCATAGACAAACATTGGCAGTGGAATGGCCTCAGTGACTTTCAACGTGGCACCGTCATAGGATGCCACCTTTCCAACAAGTCAGTTGGTCAGATTTATGCCTTGCTTGAGCTGCCCCGGTCAACTGTAAGTGCTGTTATTGTGAAGTAGAAACGTCTAGGAGTAACAACGGGCTCAGACGCAAAACGTACGGGACCGGCGAGTGCTGAAGCACGTAGCACGTAAAAAACATCAGTCCTCGGTTGCAACACTCACTACCAAGTTCCAAACTGCCTCTGGAAGCAACGTCAGCACAAGAACTGTTCATTGAGAGCTTCATGAAATGGGTTTCCATGGCCATGCAGCCGCACACAAGCCTAAGATCACCATGCGCAATGCCAAGCATTGGCTGGAGTGGTGTAACGCTCACCCCCATTGGAATCACGCTTCATCATCTGGCCGTCCGACGGACAAATCCTGGTTTGGCGGATGCCAGGACAACGCTTCCTACCCCAATGTATAGTGCCAACTGTAAAGTTTGGAGGAGGAATAATGGTCTGGGGTTGTTTTTCATGGTTCAGGCTAGTCCCCTTAGCTCCAGTGAAGGGAAATCTTAACTCTATAGCATACAATGACATTCTAGACAATTCTGTGTTTCCAACTTCGTGGCAACAGTTTGGGGAAGGCCTCTCCTGTTCCAGCATGACAATGCCCCGTGCCCAAAGCGATGTCCATACAGAAATGGTTTGTCGATATCGGTGTGGAAGAACTTAACTGGCCTGCACAGAGCTCTGACCACATCTAACACCTTTGATGAACTTGAACGCCGACTGTGAGCTAGGCCTAATTGCCCAACCTCACTAAGCTCTTGTGGCTTAATGGAAGCCAGTCCCCGCTGCAATGTTCCAATATCTAGTGGAAAGCTTTCCCAGAAGAGTATGTAGCCTGTTATAAGAGCAAAGGGGGGTCAACTCCATATTAATGTCCATGATTTTGGAATGAGATGTTCGACGAGCTGGTGTCCACATGCTTTTGGTCATGTAGTGTATATTGACTAATTTCATATAGAAATCTAGTTTCTTGAAAGACTAGATTTAATTGATAATAGTCTGATGGGTGAGAGTATTATCAATATGAAGAATCTGATGAACAGCGGCAGCTTGTTATTGACACAGAGGCTGGTAAATGGAGTGCAAATCGTGACTTTTAAAAATTCCCCTACAGAGTCACATGCAGGTAAATGTTTGAATGTCTATATAGTATCAGAAAGTACAGATTCTGCAGTTCCACATTGAATATTCTTGCCAAACAACTCTTAAAAATTACCTGTTGAGCTCTATTTCCTAAACTTTTTGCCAGAATTACCATGATTCCAAACTTAAAATATGCCATTCTTTTCTTTTGAAATGTATTTTCTTAAATGCATAACGTTCCTTAAGACCTGCCCTTAATGAATGAATTGTGAATGATCTTTGTGATTGTGTTTATTTAATGGATTTGAACATTTGAATTGTGGTGTTTCAATGTTTTTTCGTTTGTACATACAGTACATTCGGAAAGTATTCAGACCCCTTCCCTTTACAGCCTTATTCTAAAATTGATTACATTTTTTAAAATCCTTATCGCCCTACACACAATATCCCATCATGGCAAAGCGAAAACAGGTTTTTAACATTTTTCGAATGTATAAATAAAATAAACAGAAATAGCCTATTTGCATAAGTATTCAGACCCTTTGCAATGAGACTTGAAATTGAACTCAGGTGCATCCTGTTTCCATTGATCATCTTTGACATGTTTCTACAACTTGATTGGAGTCCACCTGTGGTAAATTCAATTGAGTGGATATGGAAAGGCTCACACCTGGCTATATAAAGGTCCCACAGTTGACAGTGCTTGTCAGAACAAAAACCAAGCCATGAGGTCAAAGGAATTGTCCGTAGAGCTCCGAGAGAGAATTGTGTCGAAGCGCAGATCTGGGGAAGGGTTCCAAAAAATGTCTGCAGCATTGAAGGTCCCCAAGAACACAGTGTCCTACATCATTCTTAAATGGAAGAAGTTTGGAACCACCAATACTCTTCCTAGAGCTGGCCAAACTGAGCAATTGGGGGAGAAGGGCCTTGGTCAGGGAGGTGACCAAGAACCTGATGATCATTCTGACAGAGCTTCAGAGTTCCTCTGTGGAGATGGGAGAACCTTCCAGAAGGACAACCATCTCTGCTGCACTCCACCAATCAGGCCTGTATGGTAGAGTGGCCAGACGAAAGCCCCTCAGTAAAAAGCACATGACAGCCCACTTGGAGTTTTCCAAAAGCCACCTAAAGGACTCAGACCATGAGAAACAAGATTCTCTGGTCTGATGAAACCAAGATTGAACTCTTTGGCCTGAATGCCAAGCGTCATGTCTGGAGGAAACCTACTGTGAAGCGTGGTGGTGGCAGCATCATGCTGTGGTGATGTTTTTCAGCGGCAGGGCTGGGAGACTAGTCAGGATTGAGGGAACTATATACAGACCAAAGTACAGAGAGATCCTTGATGAAAACCTGCTCCAGAGCTCTCAGGACCTCAGACTTGGGCGAAGGTTCACCTTCCAACAGGACAACGACCCTAAGCACACAGCCAAGACAATGCAGGAGTGGCTTCTGGATAAGTCTCTGAATGTCCTTGAGTGGTACAGTCAGAGCCCGGCCTTGAACCCGATCGAATATCTCTGGAGAGACCTGAAAATGATGGGGTATTGTGTGTAGATTGAGATTTTTATTTGATTTGATCCATTTTAGAATAAGGCTGTAACGTAACAAATGTGGAAAAAGTCAAGGGGTCTGAATACTTTCCAAATAGCCTGCAGTTGCATAAACTAATGAAATTGCTATTGTGTTCCCTGAAATACATTTTCTTTCATATTCTAATGTTACATTCATAAACAGAAACCAATTGTCATTTTTTCAATAGCATGTGAAATCTATTTATTAGACTGTTAAAATGTTGACGTTTGTTCAAAATACCTTTTTGGCCCGAACGGGGGCCCAGTGAGGCCAGGCTTTTCAATTGTTAACAATCAATCACCTCACACCTTATAATCAATGTCAGAGCTGTCTTACATTCACTGACACACTCACTGACGCCTGAGGGAAATCATTCAGAAAACTGCTTACCGGACCTGCGTGTATAGAGCTGTCTTTTTCTGTCTCTTTCTCCTTTCTTGATCTGTCCCCCCCTTCTCTCTCTCTCGCCTTTCTCTTCCTGCCTCTTTCCTCTCCCCCTCTCTCTCCCCGTCTCACTGTATTTCTCTTTCTATCTTTCTCCTCTCCCTCTCTCTCTTTTCATCCACCCTCTCTCATGTCGTGACATATTCAATGAGATGTGAGAAAAATCATTAGGAAAACTGCTTACTGGAAACCAATAAATAAAAATTAAACCAATCAGAGCCTTCGGAATGACCTTCCACCCTATCAGTGTCCCTGTCTTTTTGGGAGGAGACCAGGCATTCCTAATTAGCAATGCTGATATCACTAACGTCAGTTTCTTTTATATTTCCTTTGTTTTATCATACCTTTATTTAACCGGAAATCCCAATCAAGGGTTGCCCAGGGCTGTGGTTCTATGTGCGTTCGAGAGGGCCTTGATTAGATTCCCTTTGATAGGGCCTATCAGGCAATAATGAAAAAAACAAACACAATGTAATGATGTCTGTACTTTTCTGTAAGAACCATTAACAAATACTGTCTTCCATTACAGAACATGGAGAAGTTTCTGATCCGTCCCACTGCGTTCAAACCAGTGGTCCCCAAGAACCGTCACTCGGTGCAGTACCTCTCCCCGAGGCCAGGGGGCAGCCTATCTGAGAGCCAGGGCAGCCTCAACCTCCTCCTGCCCCTACCTATCAACGGGAATAACGGAAATACTGTGGTCAACAGCCCGGGGAGCTACGGAAATGTAGTATCTCTGCTCTGCTCCTCCTCTTCCTCGGACAGCAAAAGGAACTCGTACAGCGGAGGACGCAATGCTCGCAGCAGCCAGTCCTGCTCCATGTCAGACTCTGGCCGTAACTCCCTGTCCAGCCTCCCCACTCACAGCAGTACCGGCTACAGCTTGGCCCACAGCGAGGCCTCTGGGTCTGGAGGGTCCGGGGTGGGCCTGGAGCCTGGGGCTGGAAGAACTACTACTACCAACGTAGGAGGGTCGGTGACCCACGGAGTTCACAGTCACTCAACCTCCCACGGTCACTCTAACTCGGACAGCGGGCGTTCGTCATCCAGTAAGAGCACGGGGTCGGGGTCGCTGAGCGGGCGCGGCCAGCCCCTGTCAGACAGTGGGTCGTGTGGGCACTCACCCCCGCCTCTGGAGGGGTACGAGGGCGTGATGAGGGAGCTGGAGGATAAGCTGAGGGAGAGGGATTTGGAACTGCAGCAGCTCAGAGAGAACCTGGACGAGAACGAAGCCGCCATCTGTCAGGTGAGAGGGGAGTTTTTTTTACTTAGTAGTTGTTCAGTAGACACCAAGGAGAGGATAATTGACTGAAACAGGGAGGTCCAATAACAACCCCTTGTTTTTGTTTTCAGTTGAAAGCGCTTTATTCACTTTTTTTCTTATGGTTTACCCTAATTAACACGAGTCACACAATCCTGGTGTGGCTCATGTCTGTGTAATGTCAGGGGTTTAAGCAGGCCTAAAGTGTTGCCTCGAGGACCAATATGTATAAAATGTTTCTGTTGTTTCTGCTGTTTCTATTGACTAAGCTAAATTATTCCATAGCTTTTCGAGCCGTAATAGTGCTGGTTCACAGTTTGGCCTCTGGATGTGGTATCTGTATGTAAACTCTGACCTCTAACTCCTGACCTCCTGTGCTGTAGGTGTACGAGGAAAAGCAGCGTCGCTGTGAGAGGGAGCTGGAAGAAATGAGACAGAGCTGCTCTTCCAAGATGAAACAGGCTACACAGAAGGCCCAGAGAGTACAACAGGCCTTACAACTACAGGTACAATCTACAGTATAGATAGACAGAGACAGATACAGTATACAGAAACATGGATATACAGAAGGCCAAGAGAGTACAACAGGCCTTACAACTACAGGTACAATCTACAGTATAGATAGACAGAGACAGATACAGTATACAGAAACATGGATATACAGCGACATAGATACAGAAACATAGTATACAGACAGAGCAGTTTTTCTAAGATGAAACAGGCTCACAGAAGGCTCAGAGAGTACCACATGCCTTACAGCTACAGGCAACAGACAGAGATACAGAGATAGTTCAGTCAACTTCATTTGGGAAGTAGGACCCTGTTTTGTATGACAGCAAGTTACTATTGTTTGTACTATTTGTACTATTGTTTGAAATGTTGCTGCTATTTTGGTAGCATCTCCTGATTTTGGGACTGTCAAAATGCGACCCTAACTGTCTGTGTCTCTACTTCAGGTGTTCCAGCTGCAGCAGGAGAAAAAGACACTTCAGGAGGACTTCTCCTCTCTGCTACAGGACAGGGAGGTGCTGGAGAGGAGGTGTGCTTCCATACAGAGAGAACAGATCCAGTTGGGACCGCGCCTAGAGGAGACGAAGTGGGAGGTGAGACACTGAGGAGGAGAAAGGTCAGGAGTTTAGGGGTCATGGGTTAGGGTAAGTGTGAGGGTCAACGTTGATTCATGTACACAATTTCAAAGTAAGAGAATATTCACAAAATATGCACCCTCCCACCCAGGTGTGTCAGAAGTCAGGTGAGATATCCCTGTTGAAACAGCAACTGAAGGAGATCCAGTCAGAGCTGAGCCAGAAGGGTGGGGAGCTGGTGGTCCTGAAGTCCCAGCTGAGGGAGGCCAGGACCGACCTCCAAAACAGCCAGGCCAGGAGCCAGGAGGCTGGTTCGGCCCTGCGGACACGCTCTCTGGAGCTAGAGGTCTGCGAGAATGAGCTCCAGCGCAGGAAGAGCGAGGCTGAGCTTCTCCGCGAAAAAGTCATACGCTTGGAAGAAGAGTCGGCCCAGCTTCGAGGTGCCCTGGCCAATCAGGGAGGAGGCCAGACGCCGGCTAATAAGGGCCAGTGCATGAGCCTGCCCCTCCCCCAGGGCCGTGTGGGTGTGGAGGGTGGAAAGGGGGGCCCCAGCCCCTCTATGGGTTACCGTGAGGCGGAGGAGGGCAGGCTGGTATGGGGAGGGGAGAGTGATGAGGCCAAGACTCAGAGGCAGAGTGCTGAAGCTGTGCTTGGACTCAGGCAACAGGTGGGCTCCAACGATGTTTAGACATTCTTTTGTTAATTTATTATCTGCAGAATGGTGCTTGAATAATACTCGTTTTTGCACTGATCTGTTGTGTATTGCTGGTTTTCAGTCAATTAATGAATCAATCACTTCTCTGTCAGGTGGAGAGGCTGAGGGCAGAGCTGATGTACGAGAGGAGGAGTAGTGAGGAGCAGCTGGGAGGATTCGAGGAGGAGAGAAGGGTCTGGCAGGAGGAGAAGGAAAAGGTGATCCGCTACCAGAAGCAGCTGCAGCAGAACTACATCCAAATGTACAGGAGGAACAGAGATCTGGAGAGGGTGATGAGAGAGCTCAGTCTAGAGCTGGAGAACAGAGACATAGAGGACTACGACATCCACAGCGGTAGCAACGACATCCACTTTGAGGAGATGACCGCTACTGAGATCTAGAGGCGAAAACAACAGGGGTGTCCTCTCGCCCCATTGAGATTTAGAGACCAGACAGAGACGTTGTCTAACCCCAGTGATATCAAAATCAAATCAAATTGTATTGGTCACATACATATGTTTAGCAGATGTTCAATGCTTGTGTTTCTAGCTCCAACAGTAGCATCTCCTGATATTTAGAGACAAGGGTGTCCTCTCGCCCCCATGACTGTTAATACCAGCACCCTGAAATTATCTGATTTCCCAATCACTGCTACTGAGAGGACTGCGTCCAAAACGGAACACTATTTCCTATGTAGTGCACTACCATTGGCTAGAGAACAGGGTGCCATTTGAAATGTGCATCTAGGATACCGAGGGTATATCTGAACTTATTCCCCTAACCACAGTACAAGCACTCTTTACTTCCCTATGGACCGTTTGCTGTCATGGACATTAAGGGAGCATCTCTGTTTAAGGGTGGATCCGCTCCACTAGACATTGGGAGGCACCCTCCTCCTGGACCACACAGGAACAGCTGACTACCTGCAGTCAGAAAAGACTCCATCACATCTTTATTCAGACTTAAAAGAGAGGTTAGTGTGTATCTCAATAGTTTAGAGTGTCTTCCTCTCCAGAGTAAGATTCACCCTCAGACCAACACATGCTCCTTGCCTCCTCACATGGGTTTGATTGCCCAGCTATAGTACCAGCACTCTTTGGGACGTATATGACTTTTGACTTGAGAAACAAGCAGGTACCACTCAAACCTCGCTCAAATCAGTGTATTGAAAGCAAAGGGGAGAATCGAGTCGAGTATAATCACATCTGTATGGCGCACACAGGTGTGAGTACCTGACCACCAGCACATAATGATGACATTAATATAACGATGACATCATCACCGCTCGACTGTGTTTTTCGTTCGTCCACAGGACTTTGTGCACCTTTGCACTAAAGCAATGATATAATAACACTTTCACAATTTGTGCTGTCAATGTTATGTATACAGTGTTCAGTGGATCAGCAACTCATCAAGAAGTAGTACAGAAAGGACAAGAAATAATCCACTGGCCAGGAAATATGGATTTATATTCGGTGGAATTGGACCATGTAGTATTTTGATGGGATGTATAAGGACTGTTGGCACAAATAGCAAATGCAACTGTTCAGTTTTCAGCACTGGCTATGAAAGGAACTGTAGTCTACATTCTTCCTTGTTCATGGAGTCTTCAAACATCCTGGATTTCTATCATTGGCTGCTTGCAGCTAACATGTCAACATTCTCTTCTGTCATTGGCTGAGCCATATCTGTCAGTTGATATTGACTCTCAGCTCCCCATATCAGACTGAGAGATGTGGTGAGAAGGAAGAGAAAACCAAAAGAAGACATCAAAGGCTTAATGTGAGTGCTGTGTTGTGCTCCTCCTCTCTCTAAAGCCAATAGTCACCCTATTGTATCTTCTCTACAACCTCTCTCATGTGAATGACACAAACAGAAGCAAGTAGCACTATGAGGGAGTGATGAGCATGGGAGATATCAGCACAAATGCAACCGCTTCCCTTCTCTCTCTCTCTCTCTCTCTCTCAGCACAAACATATCAGAGGAAGAAACACACCTTAATTGGTCAACTCAAGCTGCCCGTCAAAGATATCGATACTGCATTGGCTGCTGGGATTGTTATGGAGCCGTATTGGATCAGTGAGCATATGGTGTCACTTTTCCTTATGGTATCACAGTGAAACCAACAAAACATCCCTGTTCAACAGTTCTGAGCTCCCCCCTCCCTTGGCCTCTCTCACTGTCGCAAACACTGGACTGTGAATACTCTACTAACGTTTTACTTTTTATTACTAGACCCCCCCTTTCCCTCACTCTCATCAAAAAGCCAAGTAACACTTCCTAGACTTCCTGTCCCTTCTGGCCAGTGACTGTGAGGCTCACTCACTGACACCTAGATAATGTGGATGGCAAAAGTCTGTCAAAGTCTGGGAGAGGTAATGTAGGGCAGGGTTCCCCAACTGGCAGTGATTTTATTTGGCCACCGAAGTTTTCTGAGCAAAAAAACATATATATATATATATATATATATATATATAATTCTATATTTTTTAAACGTTGTTGGATATAAACAACTAAAAACACCAGCAAATCAGCTCCAGGTGATTTTAATTTTGGAAATCTGTTCCAACGCATAATAGTGAAACATACATGTGATCGTATACAAATGTAAACAAGGTTTGAAATAATTGTTTAAGTCAAATATATCTGTTTGGGCATTTTGCATTCAATTTGCGGTCTACAAATTATTTGTAATTATGTACCAGTCCGCTGACCATCCGCTCAAGAAAATGTCAGCTTGCGGCTAAATCTAGTTGATGATCCCTGATGTAGGGGTTTGTGCTGGACAGTGCATGATATATTAGCCTAAGGCATGACAAACAGGTCATTATGGAACTGTTACAGTGGTTATATCAACATTTTGGCAACCACTGCCATAGAAATATCATTAATAGAATGTAATTCTATTTCTATGTGGGGAACCATAGATAAATATTAGAGTCTTCAGTTGTGCTTCCTCATAAGAAGGGATTAAACTAGAGCTCTGGTCTTTTATATTAGAGGTAAACAGAGTTTATAAAAAAGGAATCTAACAGATAAATGGAAATCAATATGATCAATGATGATGATGTATATTTTTTTTTATGTAGCAGCTGAAGATATTTTGTGGTAACACCAGTACCATGGGGTTTAATGTACAAAGTATAATAAAGCGTTCTATATATCTTTCCAGTACCACACATATACCAATGAGATGATTCAAAACCATTGGAAAGGGTCTGGGAAGAGTGGCGCGAACATTGAAACTCCACTCTTTGTTGTTGACCAAGCTGCATTATGATTTAACAAACATACAAAAATATGGGAAATATCCAGCTTTTAGCCAAAAGGTTTACATTGGTCAGCACATTAATAGTCATCCTTGTTCAATGCGAATGAGTTTTCATTTTGGCGGCCATTATCATCATCATCATCATCATCATTATCATCTATATCACCCAATATCATTGTCATCGTTGTGTTTGTCATCTTCAGACTTATTAACACACAAAGCATTTAATCCAAATAATATCTCAACTAAAAATGTGTTCATCTCATATGGTACAAACATTCATCTTCAATTTAGTCGTATAGGTCTACAAAGTTACCATTTTACAACATTCAAGATGTATCTTTAAGACAGGAATAGAACATATTATGTTCCAGTGTGGATGTACCATCATCTGTAACACAGTCAGGTGGAAAAAGCAGCTCAGGTGTCATTCTTTTAGTTGAACCTTTATTTAACTAGGCAAGCCAACTAAGAACAAATTCTTATTTACAATGACAGTCTACCACAGCCAAACCCTAACCCAGATGACGTTGGGGCAATGGGACTCCCACAGCTAGCTGTGATATAGCTCAGAATCGAACCAGGGTCTCCAGTGACACCTCTAGCACTGACATGCAGTGCCTTAGACCGCTGTAATGACTAACACAGTAGCACAGGTGTAATGGTTAACACAGTAGCACAGGTGTAATGGTTAACACAGTAGCACAGGTGTAATGGTTAACACAGTAGCACAGGTGTAATGGTTAACACAGTAGCACAGGTGTAATGGTTAACACAGTACAGTAGCACAGGTGTAATGGTTAACACAGTACAGTAGCACAGGTGTAATGGTTAACACAGTACAGTAGCACAGGTGTAATGGTTAACACAGTACAGTAGCACAGGTAAAGTGAACTGAAAGGGACCCCAGTGTTAATTTTGGCACTCTGTAACAGATTTAGTCATTTTGACTTAAATATCATCAAGTCTGATTCACATTTGAATAATGATTTAGTGTAGTTATTGTCAAAATGACAAAAAGAGGGGTCCATTTTTGTCAACTTTCATTTTAGTCGTTTTTATTGCCTCAGTAACTTATAGTAAACATAAATCACTGACTTCCATGTGCACAAACATACATACAGTAGTAGCCATGTTCTACTAACATATTTTTCTGCATAAAATCCTATTCTCATCCCAACAGCAGAAATATGACAAACATATATAAGAATTATTTGGCCTCGGTCGCGTCATTTCCATTTATCAACGTTCCACAGACGCCGCAGCCACATGTCCAAAAGTAGAACGGGGCACAGACGTCAGTTCAACGTCTAGTTTTGATTTACATTTGGTTGAGTTGTCAACTAGCCTGAATTCAATGTGAGATCAGCATAAAATGTCATGTCATTGGATTTAGGATAAAAGTTGGGTGTAAAAAAGACAACACTTCCTTACGTTGATGACTTTTTTCAAATCCAATCAGTTTTACACTTTGATTCAACTTCATCACATTAAATTATTTTTGTTGAAATGACGTGGAAACAATGTTGATTCAAACAGTTTTTGCCCAGTGTGTAATGATTTAGAACAAGAGGGAACTAATGCCTGTTTTGCCCAGTGGGTAATGATTTAGAACAGGAGGGAGCTAATGACTGTTTTGCCCAGTGATGTAGTTGATTAATTAAACCTCGAAACCTAATCCCAACTAAGTCCCAACTAAGTCCCCTGTGCTCGAGTCCAAGTCAGAGTCACCAATGGTCGAGTCACGAGTCCTGGTCCAAGTGCTCAAGTCTGAGTCACCAATGGTCGAGTCACGAGTCCTGGTCCAAGTGCTCAAGTCTGAGTCACCAATGGTCGAGTCACGAGTCCTGGTCCAAGTGCTCAAGTCTGAGTCACTGGCTCCACTCAAAATAAAGCCATTTACCCTGTCAGAGGTAGTGTAGTGTCAAGATGAATTTATTCAATAAATTGTTTGCTATTCCTTTTCCTTTCTATCTATGCTACCAAATGTTTGCATAGGCTACTGGTAATGTTACCAGGGCCACGTTCAGTTGCAAAACGTTGTTGAACGTTGCAGATAGAAATCCCATGAATAGAGCCAACGTTATTCCTTATTCAACATGTCAGATAGAAATGTGCTATGTAGAACAAACATGCCTATCAGAGCTTTCCGTCCTGCTGAACACGGCCCAGGTTGTTAGCTATAACTAGCTAATGAGGTAACATGACTGAACAAAGTGTAGTCTAAATAGATGGTTACTTGTCCGGTCCTAGTTTTAGAACAGATATGCTTTATGAATGTTAAATGCTCCCCGCCAATGCATGATAGAAAGAAAAAACGTAGCGTCGGTATTATGGTTCAAACCTTTAGAACGGTAATCTCAAGACGTTTTCTTAAACCGTGTCTTTTTCCTGCAGTCTGAACAGGCAAAAACCACAAAGGAATCTGATAATTCAAGTCACATTTCAAACCACCTTCGTAGATGGCTTGAAGTCAGATACAAATCTGATTCCTGGTCAAGTGACTTGTGTCTGAACGGGAAAATCAAATTTATTTGCCCTCAAGTGATTTTGAAAGTTGGATAATATTTTCCTTTGAGGCTATAAAGTGTTCCTACACTATGATTTTGAACATTCAAAGCAACTGGGAAACATTCTACATAACTTCTGAGTGATGAGGAATCATGAACACCACCACAGATCAGTTCTAAAAACTATTGTTCAGTCCCACTTAGTAGTCAGACTTGAGATCATTTAGTCTCGTCTTGTTTTAGGCAACTGAAATATATTTTTTTGTTTAGTTATAGTTTTTTTCTGGTCTATTTAGTCAGTTATAGTCTAGTCAACTGCCACTGAAAAAGTAGGTGTTTTGACAAATATTTGAGTCCTTATTTTTGTTGACTAATGTAACTGTGAGGAACCCCCTCGGTGAAAGCACAGTGCACTCTGAATACCCCTTTCCACATTTCTCACTTTTCTTCATAACCCCATAATAACAATTTTCTGTGTAAATACAGTCAGTATCTAACTGAAAATGGCATACAGGTAACTGCCAAAATAAAGGAAACACTTGTGTAAATGAGGGATACAAAGTATATTGAAAGTAGGTGCTTCCACACAGGTGTGGGTCTTGAGTTAATTAAGCATTTATCATCCCATCATGCTTAGAGTCATGTATAAAAATGCTGGGCAGTCCATTATTTTGGCTACCATGGCTATGCTCCCCCCATAGGATTACAAGGCCCTGGTCACAGGGCACAAGTGATCACTGAATGGTTTGATGAGCATGAAAACCAGATCTCAACCCAATTTAACACTTATGGTAGATTGTGGAGCGGTGCCTGAGACAGCGTTTTCCACGACCAACAAAACAACAGTGTTTTCCCTCCAATAGAGTTCCAGACACTTGTAGAATCTATGCCAATGTGCATTGAAGCTGTTCTGGCTCGTGGAGGCACAACGCCCTATTAAGACTTTGTTAGTGTTTCCTTAATTTTGGCAGTTACTTCTACATTGAGTGACATTCTAGTCCTTTACTCAGACCAAAATATATATTTCAAATGTAGCCACTGTGACTAGACCAAAGCAACGTAACACGTTTGTTTGCATTTGTCTTGTTTCTTTTCTTCCTTAGTGTGCATAAGTATACAATTATATTTTAGTGTGTTTAGGTGTTCTGTTCCTTTATTAATCCATGGTGTTTGTAGTCATTCATGTATATTTTCATGCTGTAAATTTATTGTACAAAAGTATGTTTGTTTTTAATTAAAGATACAAAATGTCACCGTGGAGTAATGGTTGTTGGAATTTACACTGATGCACGGGTGAAAAGAAATATTCTGAAGTGATGAAGGCTTTTTGGGGTGAATCCTAACTCCCTCAAATGTTCACAATCTGCCATCGCCATTGAACAAATTCATCCCAGCCTTAGTGAAAATCTGACTTAAGTGGAAGTGAAGATTTGCCCCTTCATATTTATCAGTTGACAACCAAACTACTTCCTGTAGCTACTTCCATTAATATTACACGATCCAGAGACACAGACAGACGGTGTAGTGTCAATAAAACATTTATTGTGGTAAATTAATACGATAGCTCTGAAAACATTTTGGATGTACCTTATTGTATGTTTATTACATGTATATTATGCTTAATTACACACACACACACACACACACACACACACACACACACACACACACACACACACACACACACACACACACACACACACACACACACACACACATACATACATACATATATAAACACATATACATATATATAAATAACAGAAGCTTAGCCGACCATACTGCCATTGAGCTTTACAGCAGCATTTGTCACCAGCCAGACATTCTAGCCCTACAGCAAGTCATATGTAAGCACCTCTCAGGCCCTCTGCCGCTCATAAAGGTCAGGAACTATACGTGGTGCACTGTACACTCTGGTGATTCCAGGGAGTTAGGGACCTAAACTTAACCTAATATTAACCCTTGACCTAACATTAGCCCTTCATCCACCCTTCCCAGACCCAGACAGTCCCTCTCTCTTCACCCCAGTCTTAGCCCCTCTGCCTCTCAACCCAACCTTAGTTTAAGCCACTGGTCCTCACATCCTGTACATCATTTAGGTTTTCCTCCATCTCCTCCACATGTCTGTTCAGGCTCAGTCCACAAGCCTATGTAATGAAGCATCTAAAGTGGCATCCTGCTCCAGAGACATGACCTCTGTTTGCCAGAAATACAGTTTTAAACAGAGCTGCAATTTGTACTAATCCCCTAGACATCCACTAAACCACAACTATAATACAGAGGCTTAATCTGGACTATAAACCTCATGACGTTGAACACAGTAATAACTCTCTCTCTGGCAGGACCGTGGTGGACTGAAATGGTCCCTGGAACTGTGCGTATAGGGGGGGTTATACTTCCTGCGTGCGAGTGGTGAGAGACATTGCTTGCCTGCATTTTGTTTTAGCAGTATTTCCTGTTTTCTATGGAAACATTGTCCCTTTTGCCCTAGAGGAGAAGCAAGCGTATTGGTCAGTGTAAGAGGTACCTTCCGCTCCTCTGTGAGTAGACCATTCCCTTCCATTCCGAACCATCTGCATCAGACGAATCCTCATCTTCTGTAAATCCACATACTCGTATCTGACAACGTTCTGGTTTGAACACCAGCGTTTCATTCATTTCCATTTCAAGACAAAGTGGGTTGGTGAACTGCACCTCGGAGCATCCTTTTTGACAGGCCTGTAGTACTCAGGTTGTAGTATTTATGTAAGCCTGACAGTGGGCTAGTCAGCAGGGCTCTTTGGGTTCTTAGGGCCCCTTGGGGACCTTGACGATGAACACCATGGAGTCTTTGGCCTTGTTGCTGAACGCCCGGCGAATTACGTCCACCGCATGAAGATGGGTCACACGCTGCAGAGACTCACCGTCCACCGACACCAGCTCATACCCAGCCTGGAGAGATACACACACAAAGAGAGAAACACACACATACACACACACATATGCATGCATAGACAAAACACACACAAACCATACACACACACACAAATACAGGTTAGAGGTGATATACACACACATAGGCTTACACATGCTTACTGTGCATCCCACTTAGCGTCTTTTTCTCTAATCTCCATACTCATATCCCAGTAGATGAAGCCCAAGGTTATGTTGAAAACACACACACCAACCACACTTAATGCCTCCCCCTGCATTGTTTCCTGCAGGAAGTGAACAGAGCACTGCCGAGTTCTGGAACCCCGAGGAGAGGAAGTTCCTGTGATGTCATCAGTGCACACCGAGGATGCACCTGGCTGACACTCACAACACAACCCCACTGCATGGCTACAACATAATCACACACATAATCTATTTTACCCAAACCTGCTGGAACATCTCCCTTCATGAAACTGTTGTCCAACAAAATATTTTATCATGTTTATTGACCCAAAACATTCATGCCCTTCCTCCCATGATGCCAGTATCAAAAAATGTTGATCCATTAAACTAAAGAGCAGATTAATACAATTAATTTTGAATATTAAACATAATGTCATTCATCCTCTTTGGTAAACATTTATGGATGTTATTTTTGAGGCTTCCTCTCTCTCTGTCTTTCTCTAACCAACAGGCATCATCCACTAAAGTGTCCTCCCTACTGAATTAGATCTCTCTATTGTAGTCTGGTTTGACATTACAAATACAGTATCGAAATTAAAAACAGTTATTTATTGTTATACTTTAAACCTATTCATGTGGATTATTCAGCTATGTGCATTGGTCTTCATTTCTAGGCAGTGGTGGTAGTGGATACCTATCCAGACTCCAGGCCATATTTCTGGAGAGAGCAACACTAGAACACTAGGACCGGTTAAATGGTATAATCATCTAGTTTTTAGAGTACTGATAAGTACACACCCTCCAAACAATAATCAGTTGTTAGCATGTCCCCAGAATGTCACAAAATTGTCTCCTAAAGTCGTCAGGACGTTGTTTCATGGTCCCCGAAATGTTTTGTCTAGTTCCCGGTTGGTCCCGAGATGTCCCCAAGGAAGTTTTTAGGACATTCTTAGGACATTGTGTCATGGTCCAATGGATGTTTTTGTCTAGTTCCCGGGTTTGTCCCATGGACATCACCTGATGGTCCCAAAGAAACGTTGTCATCCCCCACGCGCAAGCTATTTTCATTACACATCACCCCTTGCTACTGTTGCCAAGCCCATCAAGGCCCTGATTGGTGAACCAGAGTGCTTTTAACATACTGTTTTCTACTTTCATACTGTAATTGACACACGTTAAAATACATGATTCAATTGTGTATGTTTATTCCAACAGTAATTATTACTTAACATGTCCTCAACTAGGATTTGAACTCACAACCTCTTGGTTCACGGCATTCCAATTCAGGTGTAACATTAAAACAAAATAACACGCCACTCCAACATTAGACAACTATACAAAAAACACAAACTCAAATTACTGAAATAAGTAAATTAAATCAACGACACAAATGTCAGTTTAAATGATAACTATAAAGCAGATGGCACTCTTTTGCTAAGTGCAGAGATGTATTATAGGGGCTGAATGTGTAGAGTACTTCTGAACTTCTACAGACTTTGTGGTGCAGCAGAAAGATCAGCATACCCCAAATCTAGAGGTTGTGCATTCATTGATAAAGAGCTTACCTTAAAACCCCCATGCAATTTAATGTATTTAATTATAGTGGTTTGTTACACCAGGGACCATAACGTGGCAAAAACCTCCAGGGGACAATGACACAACGTCCCAAGGACGTTCAGGGGACCATGACACAACGTTCCAAGAACGTCCTAAAAACACTCTGGGACAAACTGTGAACTACAAAAAAGTCCCCTAGAGAACGTTCCCTTCGGACCATCACACAACGTCCTAAAGACTAGTTAAATAAAAGTCCTGGAAAATTTCTTAAAAAGGTCCTGACATGGCCCTCAGTGACGTCTTGGTAACTTACAGGGAACTACACAAAGGTCTACCAGAGAACGATCACGCAGCGTTCTTAGAACCTCTTCAGTGGGATAGCATCGCACCGAAACCCTTAAGGGACCTAACGGGAATGTCGCCGAATGTCCACAGGACATCCCCTTTTTTCTGGGCAGCGGTCTTACTGAGCAGACTGGTATTCTAATGGGGGATCTCAGCTAATAGCCCAGATGGAAAGGATAGATAGTGAGAGAGAGCAGTAACCAGCACATGGCACGGATATACACTGTACACACATTCATTTACACACCTTGTGTCAACCATGCATACTCACACACTTCATGTCTAGATGGGATACAGCTTTTGTCAAACTGATGTCAAAAGTTGATTTATTTAGCATTTTAGCTAACCCTAACCATTTTAAAAAGAGTAATATAATTATCCTAACCTGCTATGTTAATGCTCCTAACCTGCTGCTTAGGTTCTCCTAACCTGCTACAAAAAGTCAATTTTGACAAAAGCTCTATCCCTTCTAGACAAAACCGTCAAGCAGGGCCAATAGCAAGCGTGACACACACACACACACACACACACACACACACACACACACACACACACACACACACACACACACACACACACACACACACACACACACACACACACACACACACACACACACACACATATACAGACCTGGTGGCTAGCTTAAAGATAGGCGGTTATCAGACAGGAACAAGGGGATAGGATGTGTGTGAACAGTCAGTCTGGTGTAGTAATCCGACTTCCCCCTGCTCTTAGTGTGTGGCAGATACACACAAGTTAGGGACAGGCTATCAGGCTATGCCTAGGAATTAAGGGGCTAGAGCAAACCAACCACGTCTAGCTCCGTCTACATCGTTCTATCTCTCGCTCTCTATTTCCCAAACAATTCTCTCCCTCCTTGTCCTCCCCTTCCTCTCCTTCACAAAGGTCTCTGTCACGTTTTTGTATGCATGCATGTCAGTGTGTGTGTGTGTGAGAGAGGGGGGGGACTCATGGAAACTGAAAGGCTTAGCCGACACCAGATCCCCAGTGTTTGACACTCGAGTCAGGGCCCTATCGAACCTGGGAAGTGCTGTCACCTGATATGCTCACGGCAGCAACACACCCACAAACACTCCTGATTTTGAAACTTCGACCTAGTGTCTAGAGATCGCTACAGTAGGGTTGTCTCAGACATTACGCCCTTCACCACACTGTAACCTCTAACCTCTGACCTCATCCCCCTGCTTCATTCAGTATCTCTTCCCTTCTATTAATACACTCTGGCTGAGTCATATTACCCATACATTACCTGGCCCAGCCCATGTACCTCATCAGTCATACTGGAGATATAAAAACACACACACACACACACACACACACACGCGCACGCGCACGCGCACACACACACACACACACACACACACACACACACACACACACACACACACACACACACACACACACACACACACACACACACACAAGACCAAGCTAGAGTGCCATTTACAAATGTCACAGACCAAAACTGCTAAACACGTCACGCTGTTTCATCGGGCGCAGCTCTGATTAAAACATGAGCTGCCCTAATATTGCTAAAGAAGCTTACCTTCAGAACATCACTGGTAGAGGCAGCTCCTCCTGGAAAGATCTTCTCTATCTTGATCACAGGCTGCACCTTGGACTCCATCCCACCTGAGATACTGATACCTATAAAGCAGAGATAGAGAGTTTATACACAAAGGGCCGGTGGAGGTGCAGGCTATTGTTCCAGCCAATCAACTAGTAATCCTAGTCTTCAGTCAAGACTTAGTTTATGTATTTATAGGGGTATTTATAGTGCCTTCAGAAAGTATTTACAACCCTTGAGTCTTTCACATTTTGTTGTGTTACAGCTTGAATTTAAAATGGCGATTTGGTTTCACTGGCTTACACACAACACCCGATAATGTCAAAGTAGATTCGTGTTTTTAGACATTTTTACAAATTAATTTAAAAAATGTAAGCAGACATTGAATATCCATTTGAGCATGGTGAAGTTATTAATTACACTTCGGAGGGTGTACCAATACACTCAGTCACTACAACGATACAGACGTCCTTCCTAACTCAGTTGCTGGAGAGGAAGGAACCCGCTCAGAGGTTTTACCATGTGAAATAAACTCAGCAAAAAAATAAACGTCCTCTCACTGTCAACTGTGTTTATTATTTGTAACTTAACATGTGTAAATATTTGTATGAACATAACAAGATTCAACAACTGAGACATGAACTGAACAAGCTCCACAGACATGACTAACAGAAATGTAATAGTGTGTCCCTGAACAAAGGGGGCGTCAAAATCAAAAGTAAGTCAGTAATTACTGGTGTGGCCACATTAAGTACTGCAGTGCATCTCCTCCTCATGGACTGCACAAGATTTGCCCGTTCTTGCTGTGAGATGTTACCCCACTCTTCCACCAAGGCACCTGTAAGTTCCCGGACATTTCTGGGGGGAATGGCCCTAGCCCTCACCCTCCGCTCCAACAGGCCCCAGACGTGCTCAATGGGATTGAGATCCAGGCTCTTCGCTGGCCATGGCAAAACACTGACATTCCTGTCTTGCAGGAAATCACACACAGAACGAGCAATATGGCTGGTGGTATTGTCATGCTGGAGGGTCATGTCAGGATGAGCCTGCAGGAAGGGTACCACATGAGGGAGGAGGATGTCTTCCCTGTAACGCACAGCGTTGAGATTGCCTGCAATGACAAGAAGATCAGTCCGATGATGCTGTGACACACCGCCCCAGACCATAACGGACCCTCCACCTCTAAATCGATCCCGCTCCAGAGCACAGGCCTCGGCGTAACGCTCATTCCTTCGACGATAAATGCAAATCCAACCTTCACCCCTGGTAAGACGAAACCGCGACTCATCAGTGAAGAGCACTTTTTTCCAGTCCTGTCTGGTCCAACAGCGGTGGGTTTGTGCCCATAGGCAACGTTGTTTCCGGTGATGTCTGGTGAGGACCTGTCTTACAACAGGCCTACAAGCTCTCAGTCCAGCCTCTCTCAGCCTATTGCGGAACAGTCTGAGCACTGATGGAGGGATTGTGCGTTCCTGGTGTAACTCAGGCAGTTGTTGTTGCCATCCTGTACCTGTGCGGACATTGCAATTTATTACCCTGGCCACATCTGCAGTCCTCATGCCTCCTTGCAGCATGCCTAAGGCACGTTCATGCAGATGAGCAGGGACCCTGGGCATCTTTCTTTTGGTGTTTTTTCAGTAGAAAGGCCTCTTTGGTGTCTTAAGTTTTCAGAATTGTGACCTTAATTGCCTCCCGTCTGTAAGCTATTAGTGTCTTAACGACCATTCCACAGGTGCATGTTCATTAATTCTATATGGTTCATTGAACGAGCATGGGAAACAGTGTTTAAACCCTTTACAATGAAGATCTGTGAAGTTATTTAGATTTTTACTTATTATCTTTGAAAGACGGGGTCCTGAAAAAGGGACGTTTCTTTTTTTGTTGAGTTTATGAGAAAATCTGAGAGATATAAGAAATATTTTTTTTTACGTGTATTTATCCCTTTATTTTTGACACTAAACTATCTCCATGTATACTTCCATTCATTTTTTAAAACTGGTACCGGAGACCTTCAGTCCTAGAGCAAAACGGAGAGACTCAGGTTTCCACAGAGGGGTCATGTTAGTAAGTAGCCCAAACGGTTCGGAAGCTGTAGACAGAAGTTGGCAGAAGAGGCTGTACTGACTTCAGACAAGACTTGTCAAACCAACGTTTTTGGGAGAAGACGTCTCATGGTCTGACAAACACCGCTGTAGCTCTGCCACTGTTCACTGCAGTTGCAGAAGGGCGATATTGGCGGTTGTGGTGGATTGATATTTCTAGCTTAAACAGACAGACTTTGATGGGGAATTTTGTATTATGTTAATTAGATTTCCGCAGCGGCGCGAAAATTGTAGGCTAAGATGGACCAATAACATTGTAGTTACTCCACCATACTAACGTAAATGACAGAGTGAAAAGAAGGAAGCCTGTACAAAATAACAATATTTCACAACATGCATCCTGTTTGCAATAAGGCACTAAACTAAAACTGCAAAGAAATGTGTCCTGAATACAAAGAGTTATGTTTGGGGTCAACAATACATCACTAAGAATTGTACCACTCTTCATATTTTCAAGCATGGTGGTGGCTGCATCGTGTTATGTGCATGCTTGTCATCGGCAAGGACTAGGGAGTTTTCAGGATAAAAATACACAGAATAGCACTAAGCAAAGGCAGAATCCTAGATGAAAACCTGATTCAGCCTGCTTTTCAGCAGATACTGAGAGACAAATACACCATTCAACAGGACAATAATCAATACAATATCAAATATACACTGGAGTTGCTTACCAAGACAACATTGAATGCTCATGAGTGGCCTAGTTACAATTTTGAATTAAATCAGTTTGAAAATCAATAGAAAGCCTTGAAAATGGCTAACATTCCAACTGATGGAGCTTGAAGAATTTGGAAAATAATAATGTGTCAATATTGTACAATCCAGGTGTGCAAAGTTCTTAGAGACCAAGAAAGACTCACAGCTGTAATCGCTGCCAAAAGGTTATTATAACATCTATTGACTCAGCGGTGTGAATACTTACAGTGCATTCTGAAAGTATTCAGACCCCTTTACTTTTTTCACATTTTGTTACATTATAGCCTTATTCTAAAATTGACTAAATAGTTTCTTATCAATCTACACACAATACCCAATAATGACAAAGCAAAAACCGATTGACAATTTGAAGCACCTTTGGCAGCGATTACAGCCTCAAATCTTCTTGGGTATGGCGCTACTTTCATGTTCGTCATATGAATCGGACCAAGGCGCAGTGTGGTATGCATACATTCTTTATTATTATAAGAATGAACACTGAACAAACTAACCAAAATAACAAAACGAAACGTGAAGCTATACAAAATGAGCACTGACAGGCAACTACACGTAGACAAGAACCCACGAACACAAAAGGGAAAATGGCTACCTAAATATGATCCCAAATCAGAGACGACGATAAACAGCAGCCTCTGATTGGGAACCATATCAGGCCACCATAGACATACATACCTAGACCTGCAAAACCCTTAGACATACAAAAACCCTAGACAATACAAAAACTAGCATACCCACCCTCGTCACTGACCTAACTAAAATATAAAGATAATAGAGATATCTAAGGTCAGAGCGTGACAGCTACAAGCTTGGCACACCTGTATTTGGGGAGTTTCTCCCATTCTTCTCTGCAGATCCTCTCAAGCTCTGTCAGGTTGGATGGGGAGTGTTGCTGCACCGCTATTTTCAGGTCTCTCCAGAGATGTTCGATCAGGTTCAAGTCCAGGCTCTGGGTGGGCCACAAAAGGACATTCAGAGACTTGTCCCAAAGCCACTCCTGCGTTGTCTTGGCTGTGTGCTTAGGGTCATTATCCTGTTGGAAGGTGAACCTTTGCCCCAGTCAGAGGTCCTGAGCTCTCTGGAGCAGGTTTTCATCAAGAATCTCTCTGTACTTTGCTCCGTTCATCTTTCCCTTGATCCTGACTAGTCTCCCAGTCCCTGTTGCTGAAGAACATCCCCACAGCATGATGCTGCCACCACCATGCTTCACTGTAGTGATGGTGCCGGGTTTCCTCCAGACGTGATGCTTGGCATTCAGGCCAAAGAGTTCAATCTTGGTTTCATCAGACCGGAGAATCTTGTCCCTCATGGTCTGGACTCCATTGTTTTCTTGGGGACCTTCAATGCTGCAGAAATGTGTTGGTACCGTTACCCAGATCTGTGCCTCGACACCATCCTGTCTTGGAGCTCTATGAACAATTCAGTCGACATCATGGCTTGGTTTTTGCTCTGACATGCACTGTTAACTGTGGGACCTTATATAGACAGGTGTGTGCCTTTCCAAATCATATCCAATCAATTGAATTTACCACAGGTGGACTCCAATCAAGTTGTAGAAACATCTCAAGGATGATCAATGGAAACAGGATGCACCTGAGCTCAATGTCGAGTCTCATAGCAAAGGGTCTGAATACTTATGTTAAAGTATTTCTGTTTTTTATTTGTAATACATGTGCAAGAATGTCTTAAAACCTGTTTCTGCTTTGTCATTATGGGGTATTGTGTGTAGATTGATGAGAAAAAAAATATTACATGTTTTATTCAGACTGTAACATCAAAATGTGGTATAAGTCAAGGTGTTTGAATACTTTCTGAAGGCAGTGTGTGTACATGTACAGTATGTGTGAGTATATGCTTGAGCATTTATGTCAATCTTAGAAAATGTGCACCTTCCCTTCCAATATTCTAGGATTTGGTCCTTCTGTGGCTCAGTTGGTAGAGCATGGCGCTTGTAACGCCAGGGTAGTGGGTTCATTTCCCGGGACCACCCATACGTAGAATGTATGCACACATGACTGTAAGTCGCTTTGGATAAAAGCGTCAGCTAAATGGCATATATATATATATCTTTTTTAACACTATATGATGATCTATGAGAACGTATGAACTGCTTTTGTTATGTAAAGTGCCATATTTATTGCATTTATTGCATTTGTTGACGGTAGAGCTGGGGGGGATATCCAATAAGAATATATGTAAAAATAGAACAACAAAAAAAGACAGTTGAATCAGATGTGTTACACTTTGTATACAGCCTTACAAGGGGTTTATTTTATACAGGGCCATTGTTATGTAATAACACTGATCTCTACTGGTAAGGTAGAGTACTAGCAGGCTGCAGATTAGTTGGTGACTCTCAAATAGGCCTACTCACCCAGAGACTGTTTTGATTTGGAGATGGTCACCGTGGTGATCTCATACTCCTGAATGGCTCCAGGTGTTGCGTTTCCATGGTGACCATTCTGCGACCGTCCTGGCGAAAGTCTGTTCGCTTGCTTCACCTTCCCTCTCTGGCCTTGTCCCACCCTCTCCCTCCCTGTCGAGGGGCTTCGGTCCTGTGGGGGAGGCTCAAGCACCTGAGCCTGGGTGGGTTGAATGTTCCTGGGGGGTAAGTGTACTCTCACCTCCATGTACCCCTCGGCCATCCCTCGCTTCCTCTCAGGGCCGCCCTCCCATTGGTCCCTCCTGACCCTTCCATTATGTTTGTTCCTCACCGGCGACCTCCCCCGCTCCAGAGTGGTATCTTCCGACAGCAATGAGGTCTCATCATAGTGCCGGGGCCAGGACAAACCATTGTCTCGCCTATTTGGAGAGTGGCTGGTTTGGGGTTGGCGTCTGGTAGTGTGTGGGGATTCTGTGAGGAGCCAGTTGGGGGGTGAGGGGCTCGGAGAGCGTGAGCGTAGGGTGTGGTGGGTGTAGCTGTCCATGGGGACATCCAAGAGGGGGGTGAAAGCGCGGGAAGGGGGCAGGAGACCATCCTGGAGGCCAGACACACGTAGTCTCTCTAGGTCTTCCATCAGCTGATGGTCTCTCCCCAAGTCCTTGGCTGGCTGAAGCTGGAAACCACCATGGTAGTCTGGAGAGGAGATATACAGTGGGGCAAAAAAGTATTTAGTCAGCCACCAATTGTGTAAGTTCTCCCACTTAAAAAGATGAGAGAGGCCTGTAATTTTCATCATAGGTACACTTCAACTATGACAGACAAAATGAGAAAAAAAATCCATAAAATCACATTGTAGGATTTTTAATGAATTTATTTGCAAATTATGGTGGAAAATAAGTATTTGGTCAACTACAAACAAGCAAGTTTTCTGGCAGACCTGTAACTTCTTCTTTAAGAGGCTCCTCTGTCCTCCACTCGTTACCTGTATTAATGGCACCTGTTTGAACTTGTTATCAGTATAAAATACACCTGTCCACAACATGAAACAGTCACACTCCAAACTCCACTATGGCCAAGACCAAAGAGCTGTCAAAGGACACCAGAAACAAAATTGTAGACCTGCACCAGGCTGGGAAGACTGAATCTGCAATAGGTAAGCAGCTTGGTTTGAATAAATCAACTGTGGGAGCAATTATTAGGAAATGGAAGACATACAAGACCACTGATAATCTCCCTCGATCTGGGGCTCCACGCAACATCCCACCCCGTGGGGTCAAAATGATCACAAGAACGGTGAGCAAAAATCCCAGAACCACATGGGGGGACCTAGTGAATGACCTGCAGAGAGCTGGGACCAAAGTAACAAAGCCTACCATCAGTAACACATTACGCCGCCAGGGACTCAAATCCTGCAGTGCCAGACGTGTTCCCCTGCTTAAGCAGGTACATGTCCAGGCCCGTCTGAAGTTTGCTAGAGAGCATTTGGATGATCCAGAAGAAGATTGGGAGAATGTCATATGGTCAGATGAAACCAAAATATAACTTTTTGGTAAAAACTCAACTCGTCGTGTTTGGAGGACAAAGAATGCTGAGTTGCATCCAAAGAACACCATACCTACTGTGAAGCATGGGGGTGGAAACATCATGCTTTGGGGCTGTTTTTCTGCAAAGGGAAGAATGATTGGGGCCATGTATTGTGAGATTTTGAGTGAAAACCTCCTTCCATCAGCAAGGGCATTGAAGATGAATCGTGGCTGGGTCTTTCAGCATGACAATGATCCCAAACACACCAACCGGGCAACGAAGGAGGGGCTTCGTAAGAAGCATTTCAAGGTCCTGGAGTGGCCTAGCCAGTCTCCAGATCTCAACCCCATAGAAAATCTTTGGAAGTTGAAAGTCCGTGTTGCCCAGCAACAGCCCCAAAACATCACTGTTCTTGAGGAGATCTGCATGGATGAATTAATTCTTCACCTTGTGAAGACTTACAGAAAATGTTTGACCTCTGTCATTGCCAAAAAAGGGTATATAACAAAGTATTGAGATAAACTTTTGTTATTGACCAAATACTTATTTTCCACCATAATATGGAAATAAATGCATTAAAAATCCTACAATGTGATTTAATATAATAATAATAATATAATATATGCCATTTAGCTGACGCTTTTATCCAAAGCGACTTACAGTCATGTGTGCATACATTCTACGTATGGGTGGTCCCGGGAAGCGAACCCACTACCCTGGCGTTACAAGCGCCATGCTCTACCAACTGAGCCACAGAAGGACCACCATGGATTTTTTTCTCATTTTGTCTGTCATAGTTGAAGTGTACCTATGATGAAAATTACAGGCCTCTCTCATCTATTTAAGTGGGAGAACTTGCATAATTGGTGGCTGACTAAATACTTTTTTGCCCCACTGTACATGTTATCACACACATATTAACACACACACACAGACACTCACTCATTCCCTTTAACCACAGAAGACCCACTGTATTGTACTATAGTTCTAAACCTTCCTAGCACTGGTCAACCGTCTGTTTGGCAGTGACACTGTGTGGGAGTTTACAAAATGGAGTCCATTCACCAAAGGGCCCAATCTGCATATCTCTATCGGAGGTCATCACCCTGACTTGTCAGAACTCACTGGCTGTGTTTGACATGTTCGTTTTCTTCCGCCCTGGTGGAGAGCTGACCTTTCAACCCCTTAACCCCTCACCTCTGAGCGCTAGATGGCCGGGGTCATTTACTTCTGTGGCGGCGGTAGAAAATGCCTTCCCTCTGCGTTTTTTACTCTTGAATGGAGAGAGAGTTTGAGAAGCTTTTAAGGTATGCACACACACATGCACTGTGTCTGACTCTTGAATTGGTCTAGTTTGAGAAAGGCTTCAAAGGCTCCATGCAGTCAGCCCACGCATGTCTATGACTTAGCACTGCTCCTCTCTGGCTTTTGTGTTTCTCACAGAGACGTAAGAGGCCTGTGTGTGTGTGTGTGTGTGTGTGTGTGTGTGTGTGTGTGTGTGTGTGTGTGTGTGTGTGTGTGTGTGTGTGTGTGTGTGTGTGTGTGTGTGTGTGTGTGTGTGTGTGTGTGTGTGTGTGTGTGTGTGTGTGTGTGTGTGTGTGTGTGTGTGTGTGTGTGTGTGCAGGGCCGGGGCTGGGCTGGGCCTAAGCGACATAAGCGGTTGCTTAGACCCCGGGGTCTCAAGAGCTCAGTCGGGGTCTTACTGTTAAAAAGTTAAAGTAGTAGAATACACAATGTGCAATTTCAAAATGTTGTTGTACATCAGCCATTTTTCTTTTGTTTATGTCAGT
The DNA here is from genome assembly GCF_023373465.1 of Oncorhynchus keta. Lineage (NCBI taxonomy): Eukaryota > Metazoa > Chordata > Actinopteri > Salmoniformes > Salmonidae > Oncorhynchus > Oncorhynchus keta. Next base: position 27,329,530 of record NC_068422.1, read on the forward strand.
CACTGGCAGTCACTCAATTAGCTCAATTAACCCATGCATGTCAGCTAATATTTTTAGTCAGTTAGTTTAGCTAGCTATATAAACTTGTAGTAATCATGGAGTTATCAACCAGGCTCGAAGTGCACATGCCCAGGGGCCTTGACCTCCAGGGGTCCCCCATTGATTTTGGTAGTCACTCTCACGCAAATATCATATTAACATGACATAGGTTATGGCAAAATGTGTAGAATTTCAATAAATTTGTTAGAATATATCTAAATCTTCTTTCCGGCCCTTGCCAAAATGTGTAGAATTGCAGGAAATTATCTGTCATGTAGCGAATTTATCCCACAGACCCATTGGCAAAATGTGTAAATTTACAGCAAACTTGCTTTGAAACTGCAACATTTTCTCTGCACCTCATTGCAAAATGTGTTGAATTACTGTAAACTCTAAAACAAACCTTTTTTTCTTTCTGCCGTCAAGACGGGGGCCACTAAAAGGTTTTGACCTCGAGGTGGGGGGCCCCCCAACAACATTTTGTTTAAGGACCACCAAAACTCTAGGGCCGTCCCTGTGTGTGTGCTGCATGTGTATGAAATGGATATTGGATATTGAGCAGGTGTTTCAGTCAGACAGGATATGAGATGTACTGGAAAAAGAGGGAGGCAAGAGGAGATATGAAAAGAGGAGAAGAAGAAGAGACAAGAAGAGATGAGGAGGAGGAGGATAAGTTCTCTGGTTATATAATATCCTATTGGGATCAGGCAGAGGAGAGCGGTTAGAGAAAGAGAGTTGGTGAAGAGAGAGAGAGAGAGAGAGAGAGAGAGAGAGAGAGAGGGGGATGGGGGAATGAGGGGGCATTACACACACACACACACACACACACACACACACACACACACACACACACACACACACACACACACACACACACACACACACACACACACACACACACACACAGAGAGAGAGAGAGAGGGGGATGGGGGAATGAGGGGGATGGGGGAATGAGGGGGCATTACACACACACACACTAGGTATCACACACACACACACACACACACACACACATACACACACACACACACACACAGAGAGAGAGAGAGAGAGAGAGAGAGACCTGGTATGGGGGTGATGAGGTGTCGTCGAGGGGTTCCACTGCGACGAGAGCGCAGGACAGGAGACCTCACTGAGGATGAGAACACAACAAAGATATAAACATAAAATACTAGAATAGAAAACATTACCCCCCCCAACAAAACTCTCCCTCCACTCTCCCCCAACCCCTTCCCACCACCATGCCTCTGTCCACCAATGCACCAACAAAATGAACAAAAGACAACAACTAAGGAAAACAACAATGCAAACAAACAAAAGACATCAAGGACAACAAAAATCAAAACAGCAAGGCCGACTGTATGTGTTTGAGTGCATGTGTGCCGCTATTTACATATGTGTATGTGTCCGAGTGTGTGCACATGAGTGCGTTTGAATGCATGTGTACACACATACAAGCACCTGCTTGTACCTCAGCCTGAGGCAAACAGGCATGGGATATAACAGTCATTCAAAACATATTTCTTGGGGGGGTTTATTTTGACATTTATCTTTGACCGTCAGAAACTCCACTCCCACTTGTCTCCAGTTCCACATCCCAACCCTCAGCTTCTCTCTGCCCCTCCCACCTATCTCTGCTGGCCACCCTCTTCTGATTTCTACGAGCCATATATCTTTCAACTATGCTGTGATGTTTAACATACAGTACAATTTGAATGTATCTAATCGAATAGAATCCACAGGTTATTAATGGTATTAGTATATTAGCAATTGACTGACCAAGTCTCTCCAGATCTCTCAACAATGCTATTTCTAGGGTCAATTTTAGAATAATGTTATGCTTTTTTAGCCATTCCTGAACCTGAGACCAGAAACTGGCTACCTGAGGGCAATACCAGAACAAATGGTATATTGATTCTGTATCCTCACAACAAAATCTGCAGAGCTGCGATGGTTGCATGCCCCAAATATTCAACATTTTGTTGGTGGCATCACATTCCTAGTGGGTCAGAAGTTTACATACACTAAATTAGTATTTGGTAGCATTGCCTTTAAATTGGTTAACTTCAGTTAAACGTTTCGGGTAGCCTTCCACAAGCTTCCCACAATAAGTTGGGTGAATTTTGGCCCATTCCTCCTGACAGAAGCTGGTGCAACTGAGTCAGGTTTGTAGGCTCCTTGCTCACACATGCTTTTTCATTAAAAAAATAAAAAAATGTTCTATGGGATTGAGGTCAGGGCTTTGTGATGGCCACTCCGATACCTTGACTTTGTTGTCCTTAAGCCATTTTGCAACAGCTTTGGGAGTATGCTTGGGGCCATTGTCCATTTGGAAGACCCATTTGCGACCAAGCTTTAACTTCCTGACTGATGTCTTGAGATGTTGCTTCAATATATCCACATAATTTCCATCCTCATGATGCCATCTATTTTGTGAAGTGCACCAGTCCCTCCTGCAGCAAAGCACCCCCACAACATGATGCTGCCACCACCCATGCTTCACGGTTGGGATGGTGTTCTTCGGCTTGCAAGCCTCCCCCTTTTCCTCCAAACATAACAATGGTCATTATGGCCAAACAGTTCTATTTTTGTTTCATCAGACCAGAGGACATTTCTCCAAAAAGTCTGATATTTGTCCACATGTGCAGTTGCAAACCGTTGCCTGTCTTTTCTATGGCAGTTTTGGAGCAGTGGCTTCTTCCTTGCTGAGCGGCCTTTCAGGTTATGTCGATATAGGACTCGTTTTCAGCATTCAGCATCTTCACAAGGTCCTTTGCTGTTGTTCTGGGATTGATTTGCACTTTTTGCACCAAAGTACGTTCATCTCTATTCGACAGAACGTGTCTCCTTCCTGAGTGGTATGACGGCTGCGTGGTCCCATGGTGTTTATACTTGCGTACTATTGTTTGTACAGATTAACATGGTACCTTCAGGCGTTTGGAAATTGCTCCCAAGGATGAACCAGACTTGTGGAGGCTTACATTGTTTTTTTAGGAGGTCTTAGCTGATTTCTTTTGATTTTCCCATGAAGTCAAGCAAAGAGGCACTGAGTTTGAAGGTAGGCCTTGAAATACATCCACACGTAAACCTCCAATTGACTCAAATTCTTACTCAATTAGCCTATCAAAAGCTTCTAAAGCTATGACATGATTTTCTGGAATTTTCCAAGCTGTTTAAAGGCACACCCAACTTAGTGTATGTAATCTTCTGACCCATTGGAATTGTGATAAAGTGAATTATACGTAATTTGTCTGTAAACAATTGTTGGAATTATTTTTGTTCCTCTGCCAGTTTTGATCCTTTATATTGGGCAGACAGACCAGTTCCCTACCTCCTCCCGCTGCCACCTGCCTCTTCTATAAGGAGTTAGCACTAGAGCAGAAACAGACTGCCGCCCCGGATATTTTTGATGTTCTTACATGAGCGGCTCTTCAGTATGTCGTAGGCCTCCAGTTCAAAGGGCATGACAATACTGTCAAAACGGCCCAGCTCTGTAGGAGGGATCAGCATCCTGGAAAGACACAGAGAGAGGCTTGGTGAGAGGAACTACACATGCAGACACACACACACACACACACCTGCTTTGTCGTATCATAGTAGTGACACACCATGGAGTACATTAACCACACTAGCATATAGCACACACACACACACACACACACACACACACACACACACACACACACACACACACACACACACACACACACACACACACACACACACACACACACACACACACACACACACACACACACACACACTCATACATCCCACATGGAAACACACGCATGGACGGACGGACATACGCGCGCGCACACACACACACACACACACCTGATCTCTCGTATCAGTAGTAGTTTCTCAGGTCGGTCCAGTATGGCCAGTAGAGGGTGTACTAGATCCTCCACCACACACTCCAACATAAACTGATACAGATAGAGAGAGAAAGAGAGAGGGTTCATCTTAATAGTCTATAATAAATAATGATGTTTTCCTTTCCTACATCTGAAACAACTGGACAGGTGAGAGAAGATTCACGGTATTCATCTTAAAAAATGTACCCCTCGGTCAAGCCTCTATTCCCTTCCCTCTACCCGCTATGCACGTGTGTGGATTTTAGACAAGGTACAGATGATGCTACCCTGATAGCTTATGCAGAGTTCTGAAGGAAAAACTGAGGAGTTGACCATTTTGGTGTGAGGAGTAGAGCGAGTGAGTGTGACGGATAGAGGGAGAGAGAGAGAAAGAGAGGAGAGGTTTATTTAGAAACATACATACACTATCAGACACATATCGCTAACCCTTTTGTCTAATATCAAAAAAATATCACTAGACTGGGAGAGCGAGATCAGATGATGATGATGATATTTGACCCTTGTCATACAGATGTTGGGTCTTAATTTCATCACTATTTTGTTGCAGATAGGAAATTCTACTTGTAGTGTATTTGAGTTTCAGATGTACGTATCAACCCCTACAAAAATGTCCATTAATTATAATCCACATAATAATTCACATTTCCTGTTGCTGCAGGATTCTTTTTCTGCTGTCGCAAACTGGCTCAAATTAAGATCCTACATCTATAAATGACGGGGAAAATCTGTCTTTTGTCTGAGACGCTGGCGGACACACCGATCATTGTCAGACATTCAGACACACACAGGAAACCATACTTTACATGAAACTCATCAGTCTACAGTACTATGGGTACAGTCTGTTCACTATTAACTGCTCCGAAAGTGGTAGGTACTGTATGTCTGAAATTGAGAGGAACCAAGCTGTGCGCCAGAGGCAAAAATAACTGATCCCTGCCATGAAGGCTGCCAGAAAGCATGCGAACGTTGCTTAAATCCACTAGACAGGCTCATCCCAGCTAACAATTCTAGGGAGAAAACGTTTTTATTATGTTACCTGTTAATGTTCCCCTGATGTTGGAGTGTCCAGTTTTCCGTTAGTTGGGGGAACATTCTATGTATGTTAGTTAAAACCTCCTAAGAAACTATTTAGCATGTTTTGGTGTTACAGTTTGGTGTTAAAACCAAACATTCACTGACTGTTCTCAGAATATAACATGTTAGACATGTTTCATTGGAACATTGCAAGAACACACCTGAACACTTTCTGAGGGCTAGGAGAATATTCCCATCAATGTCACACCAAACATACACAGAACATGGTTGCTATGTTATCAGAATATAAAATAATAATATTCAATTACTGTATGAATAAACATACACAAGTGTGTCAAATATGTAAGTTAAAAGCTTTCAATGTCAAAAGACAGCGAGCTGTGACTGGATCAACAGTTCACCAATCAGGGCTTTGATGGGCTTGGGAACAGGGGCTGATGTGTAATGAAACTAGGGTGTGTGTGCCCTGGGTAGAACTTCTTTTTTATTGGGGGCGTTTCTATGCAACCATCAGGTGACGTCCCAAGGACAAACTGGAAACTGGACAAAAACCTCCACAGGACCATGACACAACATTACAAGAATGACCTGAAAAAACTAACCGGGAACAAGACAAAACGTACTCGGGCGGCCATGACACAACGCACCAAGAAAGTCTTAAAAACGTCCTCAGGGACGACCCCAGCACCAACAGGGAACTACTGTAGACAGAACCTCTAGGGGACCATGACTCAATGTCCTGACGACTTCAAGGGACCATTTCGTGACATCCCGCCCCGCATCCAGCCCCGCATCACACACACACACACAAGTGCCTGATTGAAATAATGTTTATTTACCTTGCTTTGTTATTTTTGTTTCTGTATGTCTGATTCCTTCATTTCTACGGACATCAAAGTGATAGGGTCTAGGAAGAGGGGCAAGGAATTGTTTCTGGATTGGCCCTTGCACTGTTTCAGACAGCCATTCCGGCTCAGTAGCTCTGCAGTGTCTCACTCAATATGCTGTTTTGTTTCATGAACTCACTTACCTGCATTGTCTTATGACAGTCATTACAGCTCAGCATTTTCCCTCTCCGAGTGTCTCAGTCTGCCATTTTGGTTCAGAATTTACTTTTAAAATGTCTCCATTAGCCATTACAGCTCAGAACAGCCCCCATTTACAGTGTTTCACTCAGTCTGACATTTTGGCTCAGTGACTCACCCGCTTACAGTGTCTCATGACTGCAGTGACCTCGTCCTGACTGAGCAGTTTCCTGGCCATGTTCTCCACTTCTCCCAGGGTCTCAGGGTGAAGCAGGGGGCTGCTGTCCTTCAACCCAGCACGGGTCTCCCTTGGAGACGTCAACAGCTGGAACGGACGACCCCTCTCTTTATCTAGCAAGTCAGGGGGGCAGATATCCGGGGGTATATAGAACAACATGATCACACAATGAACGTTGACATTGGTCAAATAACACAGCGACAGAAAATGTGCTTGTTCTCTGAACCACAAAATTACAGAGCTACTGAGTGAGTAGTAGTAAATGCTAGTAAAATGCTAGAGAGTGATTAGGAGACATCTGTTTAACGACGCTAGCGAGTTGGTAGAGGTAAGGGTGAGGTATAATAGCCAGTGGGGTTAGGTTAAAGAGGGTTTCTGTTTATGCTGGTATCACACCTTGGGTTGCACAGTGAGGTTAGTGTTAGGGTTGTGGTTGAGAGTTAGGGTTGAGGCTATGGTTAGGGTTAAACCGGGATGTGGGCATGAAGCTAGGGTTAGGGTCGTGTCTATGGTCAGTGTTGAACAGGGATATGGGCGTGAAGGTCTCCAGTCTGAGATGGAAGGACTGGTGCTTTTGTGTGTCTGATTGCTAACATGCATGCATTCATGTGTTTGTGTGGTTGTCCAAGTGAATGTAGGATGTGTCTTTCTATAAAGTTGTGCCAGTGTATCTTGGTCCTCTCACCCTTGTCAGCATGGTGGGAGGGTGATTTAAATCGACCCCTGTGGGAGTCCCCTGTCCCTGTCTCTCTACTGTCCCGTGATGTGTCTCTCTCTCTCCTGTTCCCGGACATGTCTCTCCGTGCATCTCTCTTAAAAAGGAGGCTGACGAAGGTCTTGGAGCGCTGCAGGGTCTTGCTGCCCTCTCTCTCTCCTGCACTCTTCTCCTTTCCCTGCTTCTTCTTCTTCTGCTTGTCCTCTGAGGGAGCAGCATGGATAGAGATCAAGGTTAATGCACCACCTCATGAAGTGACATCATAATATACTGTATTAATTTATTTGATACTGTTGAGTTTGAATACTAGATCTGACGTGATTAGCACTCCCCCTACTCTTCACTTCTTCTGCAGCTGTTGCTTGTCCTTTGGTGGGTAGGGGGAACGGTCAAATCAAGTAAGGCCCTGCGATCCCCAGGAAACTTTGGTGTGGGCCTTAGGTCAGAGAAAACTGACAGAAAGCCTGGTCACCCATGATACAAGTCAGTATTCGACATCCATCCATGTCTGAGGATGTCGGGAGATGACGTGGAAACCAGCCACTAGGGGCAACAGTGAGCACTGTTACCTTCAAGTATTTTTTTTTTCAGATGTTGTGGATGGGAATGGCACATGGGTGTAATCATCTGCCTCTGATTCCAAAGGTTGAAAGTTAAAATCCAGTAATACAATATATTTTGGGGATTTGGGTTTTAATCCTATCCCAAACCTTAACTCTTACCTTAACCATTTGGAGTTAATGCCTAAATTTAAGATTCTGGAGTTAATGCCTGAACTTAACTTTAAACACTTTGCAACAACTTCAACATGGGTGAACATCTAATTCTGACGTGAGACTATGAGAGCTAGTTGGACATAGGGCTTCTATCATAGGTACATAGATGCCCTATCAGAATTACATAGGAGCCCTATCATGGGTACATAGATGCCCTATCATGGTTATATAGTTGCCCTATCGTAGTGTGATGGAACATTTTATGTTTTTGCTTTTCTAATAAGCAATTTCTGTATTCATGCAAGTGACTGAACGACTCCTCACTATCAGTATCTGTAATTTGGCAGTACGCCCAGACCATTGTCTTGAGAACAAAAAATCTCAGTTTCAAGGTCTCAGCTTAGAGAAGAAACCTCGTGAGGTCTTGGTCTGTCACATGCATGACCCAGTATTGGTTGGTCACATGAATGAAGCAAACTTTAATGATTTATTAATTATGAGTGATGAATAAGCAAAGTCCTGCAAATATAACCTGTCTGTATATAAGAGAACTAACGGGACTACCCCAGGTGGAGCTCCTGATTGACATCTGTACTTGGTGCATTGAGTTGGTTGGAAACTCTCCAGCGTGCTGATAATAAAGGATGATTCATTCAAGATTGACTTTGAGTGTCCCTGGTGGTAATTTCCACAACAATTTGGAGTCAATGATGATTGGTCAGGATGATTGATTCTGCATGTGGAGCTTTCCAGTGGGGGTCTGCAAGGAAAACCAATGGCGCATTTTATGAAGCTTGAGGAAAATTCCCATCTGACCAAAAACTGTGATCTGCCTGGAGGAGACACAACATCCGCAAACAATTGAGGGACACGGCAACTGATTTCAGTAAGTCAATTTAAATGAATTTGTATAAAAATAGAAAAAAAACTATAATAAAATCAATAAAACGAAACCTCAAAATTGAGGAGGGTACCACTAGTCTTAAGTCAAGTAATAGCATGAAGTGAATGTGGATGTGAGATGTGTGAGTATAGTGAATGTTTATGTGAATGTTGTGTGAGTGTGGAAAGTATTAAGCTGATTGAAATTGGGATAATAACAGCATTGACATTTGGCTATTAAGTTGATTTGAAATCTGGATATTAAAATATTGAAACACTGCCGATTTTGCAGGTTTTCCTACTTAAAAAGCATGTAGAGGTCTGCTGTCATTTTTATCATAGGTACACTTCAACTGTGAGAGACGGAATCTAAATCAAAAATCCTGAAAATCACATTGTATGATTTTAATGAATTAATTTGCATTTTATTGCATGACATAAGTATTTGATACATCAGAAAAGCAGAACTTAATATTTGGTACAGAAACCTTTGTTTGCAATTACAGAGCTCATTCGTTTCCTGTAGTTCTTGACCAGGTTTGCACACACTGCAGCAGGGATTTTGGCCCACTCCTCCATACAGACCTCCTCCAGATCCTTCAGGTTTCGGGGCTTGTAGCTGGGCAATACGGACTTTCAGCTCCCTCAAAAGATGATCTATTGGGTTCAGGTCTGGAGACTGGCTAGGCCACAGATGCTTCTTACGGAGCCACTCCTTAGTTGCCCTGGCTGTGTGTTTCAGGTCGTTGTCATGCTGGAAGACCCAGCCACGACCCATCTTCAATACTCAATACTCTTACTGTTGGCCATGATCTCGCGATACATGGCCCCATCCATCCTCCCCTCAATCCGGTGTAGTCGTCCTGTCCCCTTTGCAGAAAAGCATCCCCAAAGAATAATGTTTCCACCTCCATGCTTCACGGTTGGGATGGTGTTCTTGGGGTTGTACTCATCCTTCTTCTTCCTCCAAACACGGCAAGTGGAGTTTAGACCAAAAAGCTCTATATTTGTCTCATCAGACCACATGACCTTCTCCCATTCCTCCTCTGGATCATCCAGATGGTCATTGGCAAACTTCAGACGGGCCTGGACATGCGCTGGCTTGAGTAGGGGGACCTTGCGTGCGCTGCAGGATTTTAATCCATGACGGCGTAGAGTGTTACTAATGGTTTTCTTTGAGACTGTGGTCCCAGCTCTCTTCAGGTCATTGACCAAGTCCTGCCGTGTAGTTCTGGGCTGATCCCTCACCTTCCTCATTATCATTGATGCCCCACGAGGTGAGATCTTGCATGGAGCCCCAGACCGAGGGTGATTGACCGTCATCTTGAACTTCTTCCATTTTCTAATAATTGCGCCAACAGTTGTTGCCTTCTCACCAAGCTGCTTGCCTATTGTCCTGTAGCCCATCCCAGCCTTGTGCAGGTCTGGTGCAGGTCTACAATTTTACCACTGATGTCCTTACACAGCTCCCTGGTCTTGGCCATTGTGGAGAGGTTATACAAGTAACAAGTTCAAACAGGTGCAGTTAATACAGGTAATGAGTGGAGAACAGGAGGAATTCTTAAAGAAAAACTAACAGATCTGTGAGAGCCGGAAGAGAATAATTGAAGAGGTACATGGAGTAATAAGGGAGATTACTGAGTGTGTTTGGGAATAGTACTAAGTGAATGTGGATGTGAATGTTGTGTGAGTGTGAAAGGATGTGTTAAGCTGATTGAAATTTGGATAATAAAAAGAGTGAAATTAGGATAGTAAGACTATTTAGTACTGAGTGAATGGGAGCTGTCAGGGGACTAGCTTGGGTGTGAAAGAGGTAATATGGGAGATTACTGTGCGTGTCTGAATGAATTCCCCAACCAGTTCTATTAGCTGAGTTTTCCAATCTATTACGTTATCTATGGTTATTATAAATGTATAGGAAGTAGCGTCAAGCTAGTCTTAGGAGAAGGCTAGAGTGAGGGCAGGAGGCCCCACTGACAATTGTCTGTAGGCATTTATAAGAGACGTGTCTATGTGGTCGAGAAAGCACAAGGAACCGTTGAAGATACATATAGTGAACACCACCGGCCAACGATCTACAGGTAGTGAGCAATGACACGAGAAGCCATTGAAATGTTTGAGAGGGCAACAGCTGAGATGGACAAGGGCTGGAAACAATGAAGTTCATTGATGCCCACGGACACTGACATTTCCTGGAGAACATGATATGTGTACCTCTCGGGCTGCTGCGCTGTGATCGTTGTAGGTGGTGTGGACGTGAATAACTAAAGATGTATAATGTTAAATAGGGATTCTGTATGGAGATACGAAAGAAGAGAGTATTATTCTGAATATGCTGTTAAATAGAACACTAGAGTGAATATTTAAACCCCTGTAGGACTGGAACACTGGTGTAGAGGAGGAATTTGTGATGTAACACACATGTATAATGGGTTACTAGAGACAAAGTAACATAATACTGATTGGAATGGGTTACTAGAGATGATCAAGTAACAATATAAATAATAATAATCAACTTGCACCCCCACTCGTAGACGTAGGTAAGTGGTGTAAAGTAAAAAAGTATTGTGAGAAATGTTCAGGGTCCATCACGGATCATGTGATAAAGATAAGGTTAAAGCATTGTACGGGACTTGACTTACCCGTAACCAATACTATAAACTATTATGACATTTTCACCACACTGGTAATACATTTTGAAATAATTCAATAAGTATGAATAAGTATGAAACAGAAAATGTGATCAGAGTGTATAAGATTGAGAAGGTCTTCCTATTGGGAAGGGAGTCCAAGTTGAGGGAAACAGATATGGAGACTAGTGAAAGTAACGAAGTGAATGGTAATTGGCTTTCAGATAGCACTCTAATAATGCAATGTCTTAGTATTTTGAAGAAGTAAATGCTTCAATACAAGGTCACATGACAAACAGAAGGATAGAGCATTGGTACTGATATTAAATTAGAGGCCGCTGTCTGGTGTTTGGGTTGGATATAAGCTTCCTGTGGAACAATAGATAGCCACCAGTAAACACTGAACTCAAACAGGCTGTAAGGGACACAGTGGAGAAATTTGTGACAGAGGTATGAATAATTAATTGAATAAGACACGTTTTTGACAATTTCCAATTATTATTACTCAGTTCTATAGTTTGAGTAGCACCAGTGATTTAGGTAAGAAGGTAATTTCATAAAAAACAATCATCTGTTTCCATTACATAGAAATGTGTCCATTGGTTTAAGTAAGTAATGTCATCTAAAACAATCATCTGTTTCCATTACATGGAATTGTATCCAGAATAAGTAGATCCAAGTAAATGTTTTTAGTAACAAATATTGTGCTGATAATCCTGCACCAACCTTTTGAAGGTCCTAGCAGGTTTCATATTTTGACTAGTTTATGTACCGGGGACAGTTTGTACAGAACTGTATGTGAATGCAACAGGTAAAATGGCAATGATTACAAGAGAGGAGCTCTGGGGCTGTTTACTTTAAAAGGTGCCTATTCAGCTTGACGGGACACTGTATCATCTGATGTGTCTGAAGTATAATTCTGTATGCGCATGGGTTTATCAAGACTTCATGCCCAAGATGCAGAAAACTCTCCCAGGATGTATGGAATGTCCACAACCAAGTCTTTTTTATACAATGGGTAGAACAAGTATTTGATACACTGCCGATTTTGCAGGTTTTCCTACTTACAAAGCATGTAGAGGTCTGTAATTTGTATCATAGGTACACTTCAACTGGGAGAGACAGAATCTAAAACAAAAATCCAGAAAATCACATTGTATGATTTTTAAGTAATTAATTAGCATTTTATTGCATGACATAAGTATTTGATCACCTACCAACCAGTAAGAATGATGTTTCCACCTCCATGATTCACGGTTGGGATGGTGTTCTTGGGGTTGTACTCATCCTTCTTCTTCCTCCAAACACGGCGAGTGGAGTTTAGACCAAAAAGCTCTATTTTTTGTCTCATCAGACCACATGACCTTCTCCCATTCCTCCTCTGGATCATCCAGATTGTCATTGGCAAACTTCAGACGGGCCTGGACATGCGCTGGCTTGAGCAGGGGGACCTTGCGTGCGCTGCAGGATTTGAATCCATAACGGCGTAGTGTGTTACTAATGGTTTTCTTTGAGACTGTGGTCCCAGCTCTCTTCAAGTCATTGACCAGGTCCTGCTGTGTAGTTCTGGGCTGATCCCTCACCTTCCTCATGATCATTGATGCCTCACGAGGTGAGATCTTGCATGGAGCCCCAGACCGAGGGTGATTGACCGTCATCTTGAACTTCTTCCAATAATTGCGCCAACAGTTGTTGCCTTCTCACCAAGCTGCTTGCCTATTGTCCTGTAGCCCATCCCAGCCTTGTGCAGGTCTACAATTTTATCCCTGATGTCCTTACACAGCTCTCTGGTCTTAGCCACTGTGGAGAGGTTGGAGTCTGTTTGATTGAGTGTGTGGACAGGTGTCTTTTATACAGGTAACGAGTTCAAACAGGTGCAGTTAATACAGGTAATGAGTGCCCGAATCTAGCTGTTGCGGTAGCTCCTAAATTAAGTAAGGAATGGCCATTTAATTTGTTTTTATCTTACAATTTTTACCATACACACACCAGCACGCACACACAACCCACCTTCATAAGAAATGTACTGAAAAACCCCATGTAAATCAGATACACAAAATGTTTGAAATATCTTTCAATTATGTCTGAGGACCGTGACCCAGGACTACCTGACATGATGACTCCTTGTTGTCCCCAGTCCACCTGACCGTGCTGCTGCTCCAGTTTCAACTGTTCTGCCTTATTATTATTCGACCATGCTGGTCAGTTATGAACATTTGAACATCTTGGCCATGTTCTGTTATAATCTCCACCCGGCACAGCCAGAAGAGGACTGGCCACCCCACATAGCCTGCTTCCTCTCTAGGTTTCTTCCTAGGTTTTGGCCTTTCTAGGGAGTTTTTCCTAGCCACCGTGCTTCTACACCTGCATTGCTTGCTGTTTGTGGTTTTAGGCTGGGTTTCTGTACAGCACTTTGAGATATCAGCTGATGTACGAAGGGCTATATAAATACATTTGATTTGATTTGATTTACAGGGAAACAAACAATCACTTAATGGGCTTGAATGACCTCTGTTCTGACCTGATCTGACCTGAGACCTGATCACCCTCGCTAGAAAGACTAGAGCCATTGGGTGAGATTTAAATGGGCTGTGTAAACACTAGAAAATGAGGAAGAAGTTTAGAATTTATCAACAGTCCTGTGTGTGATTCGGGAACAAGAGAAAGAGAGAGAGTGACTACTGCCCCTGAATATGGGACACCTGTCTCTAGTCTTTTTTACTATTCCTTGAATTACCATATGGGTACAATTAAGTTAAGATGGAGTCATCACGGGTTGTAATTCTAATTATATTTGTTATTTTGATTTAACAGGCAGTGTTGTGTTTTGGGGATGCGTAAATCACGATGTAAGTCATGTGTCCAAAGGGGGCATTACCAGTCCCCTGGGGGCCTTTGGTAAATATGCTAATTGATTTTGTTCACATGCCTGCCTATAAAAATAAGAAATATGTTGGTAATGGTTGACAGTTACTCAAAATGGATTTAAGATTTCCCCATCTCAAGTGATATATGAAGTATATCGAGTGATATATAAAGAAGTATATTGCTTTTGTTTTGTTTACTTTGTTTTTGTCTTGCTTCAACAAAAAAGGATTGGCCCTCTGCAGTGAGATTGACATGGATTTTAGGGAAAAAAATTGTTTCAACTGTGTGTTGTTTTTCTCTTTGACATTTGACTAAGACATTTGTATTAAGAATATTGGTAGTAGTAATAATTTGTCATACAGTGAAAAATGTGTCATAAAGTAAATAATTTTCTTGATTTCCTGAATCAGAAATGCCCTAAACTAAACTGTTGTTCTGGTCTGTCCTCTCTCGAGGTTATGGTGAAGGTGACCACAGATGGTATTTAAATGCATGAAGGGATAAATCGTCTGAGAACAGTGTGAACCTCACCCCCTCGAACTGGCTGAAGTAATGGTGACAATGGTGTTCACTATAGTCCTTCCTCACTTCTACTGTGAGACCTGAGTCCATGCCAGCAGCCAGTACACCGCATCCAATCAAAGCTATCAACTGCCTTTTCTCTCATGCCTCTCATGCCACATGAGTCCACGTGGAGTGAGCATGGAGAGAGATCCCGTCCAAACTTCTCTCATGTTGCTGGTGTACTATTAGGAAAATTAACAAGACATAATGGACTGTAAAGGACAGTGGTGGCTCAGGTGAGAGAAAATCGGGACATTATCAAGGGCCATCCACTTTTAACATGTGCCATTGGGAACAACTGAAATGGCAGAAGAATGAGTGCCGGGAGGCAGGGGGGTGGACAACTGTGCCCTTAACTGATTTTGAGGTATCGGGATGATTGTGCAGGTCTGCACGCTGCGAAATCTATTGTACTTTAGACTATAAATGCATTGAGATACCGATCTGTCATTAACGTGACACTCACGACAAAAGCTCCAGCGGGAAATGTCATTGCCAGAATCCATCAATGAAATTGTGTAATGAAGCATATGTGTAACTGTATGAAGTGAATGTCTTAAGCCATGGTTTTACAAGAAGAATTATACAAAACAGAATGAAGGTTTTGAAATTATGAATTGTCTTGTTTTATGTGTCGATTTGCCTTACTTCAATAAAAGTATAGAACCTTATGATAGAAGCTATAAGCTAAGGCTTACCTATAAAATGTCATGATAATTATTACAGATTGAGTGATAAGAGGAGGGAATATGATGGAAAATGTTTTGTTTGTGCTTTTCTAATAACTAATTCCGATGTTCATGCAAGTGACAAATCCTCACTATCAGTATCTGGAATTTGGCAGTATGTTTTGAGAACGAAGCAGTTTCAAGGTCTCAGTTTAGCGAGAAGAATGACCCAGTATTGGTCAGAATGAAGCAAACATTGATGAATAGGGCTGTTGCGGTGACCGTATTACCGCCACACTTGTGGTCATGAGTCATGAAAGCTGTCAAATTCCATGTGACCATTTAGTCACGGTAATTAGGCTTCTCTCTGATGCTGCTGCTGGAAACTTCTTAGGGCTAGAGGGCAGTATCCTGAATTTCCGCCTGACTGATGTGCCCAAAGTAAACTGCCTGTTACTCAGGCCCAGAAGCCAGGATATGCATATATAAATATTGGTAGCATTGGATAGAAAACACACTGACGTTTCTTAAACGGTTCTTAAACAGTTAACATAATGTCTGAGTGTCACGCCCTGGTCGTAATACATTGTGTTTGTCTTCATTTATTTGGTCAGGCCAGGGTGTGACATGGGTTTATTTTGGTGTGTTTTGTCTTGGGGTTTTGTGGGGTGTTGGGTGTGTGGCTTAGTGGGGTTATCTAGCAAAGTCTATGGCTGTCTGGAGTGGTTCTCAATCAGAGGCAGGGGGTTATCGTTGTCTCTGATTGGGAACCATATTTAGGCAGCCATATTCTTTGAGTTTGTCGTGGGTGATTGTCCTTAGTGTCTTTGTTCCTGTCGCTGTGTTAGTTGACACAAGTATAGGCTGTTTCGGTTTTCGTTTCGTTATTTACGTTCTTTGTTTTGTAGTGTTTGTGTTCATTCGTGTTTACGTTGTTCATTAAACATGGATCGCAATCTACAAGCTGCATTTTGGTCCGACTCTCCTTCACACCTAGAAAACCGTTACACTGAGACTATAACAGAATTGATAGGGCAGGCGAAAATCCCAAGAAAATCCAACTAGAATTATTTTTTTCAGCTCCCAGGCTCTTATTATGGAAACCTGTTGGAAACCCCTATGTCTGTCACCCAAATTGCAATTCCTATTGCTTCCACTAGATGTCAACAGTCTTTATTCAAGGTTTCAGGCTTCTTTTCTGAAAAACGAACAAGTATTTTAAGTTTTTGTTGGGAGAGCACCTGGACCAAATCAGTCTTTCAGCGAGGGCAAAGGCGTGCGCTTACAAATTTTCCTTTCCTATTGAACATAGTATTTTCTGTGTTAAACATTACAGTTTATTTACATTGTTTGACTTGTTTGGACAAAGTTTACCGGTAGCTTTTTGGACTCCTTTGTCTGCATGTTGAACGAGTGGATTACTGAAATCAATGGCGCCAACTAAACTGGATTTTTGGCATATAAAGAAGGATTTTATTGAACAAAACAACCATTCATGTTGTATATGGGACCCTTGGGATTGCAAACAGAAGAAGATATTCAAAGGTAAGTGATTTACTTAAACGCTATTTGTGATTTTGTGAAGCCTGTGCTGGTTGACAAATATGATGATATCCTCAGATAATCGCATGGTATGTTTTCGCCGTGACGCCTTTTTGAAATCTGACGATGCAGTTGGATTAACAAGAAGATAAGCTTTTAAATGATATAAGACACTTGTATGTTCATAAATGTTTAATATTACACATATTTATTTGAATTGCATGCCCTCCAATTTCACCGGATGTTGTTGGCTTCAATCCCGCTAGCGGGACACCTAGCCCCAAGATTAATAGCCTACCAAACTTGCTAACTGCCTGGTCCTTAGCACTCTATTGTCCCTCTAATCACTCTGATGTCAATGCAAATGTAATCGAAAATCTAATCAAACACTTCATGAGAGCCCATGAGCTCATGTTGCACAACATTTCTATAGGCTATGCATTTGCGCGAGAAAACAGAGTAATGGCATCTACTAAAAAGAGGAGGATCCAATCAGCTTTCTATAGGCTAGGTCTACTATATTTATTTCTCACCTTTCCTAATATTAAGCACATTGCTTAGATTTACAACAGGAGCATAGCCTACCGCCCTACATTCTATATATTCAAGTGCATAGATGACATGTATTGCCAGTTTCAGTGCAGGTGCATGATAATGGTCCATTCTGAATTTTAAAAAAATGTCACACATATTATTTAGTATATGTAAAGACAAGATTAAATCAGGAATAGTCTGATGGGTGACAATATTAGCCTATCACTTGTGAATGATGCCAAGCATAAGAAACAATGCTTTTCTTGCGACTTTTTCAAATCATAGTTGCACACCTCATGTAGCCTAGCTGATAGGCCTATATGGTTTTGACAAGGTTTGTATCACAACTGAAGTGGCCAAATAACTTCTTAATATAATAAAGCTCATTAATCCCCTTTACAAGTGGTGTAGAGCAAACTGGCATACATAAGCAGCGGTTGAGTAAAGTTTGGGGAAGATCATTTTGTTTGTCACTCCCTGTTCGGACGGCGCTCGGCGGTCGTCGTCTCTGGTCTACTAGCTGCCACCGATCCTTTTTCCTTTTCTTTTGGTTATGTCTGTTTTGTGTTTCACCTGGTTTCAATTTGGTTAATTAGGGGGGTATTTAATTAGACATTTCCTTTGGGGTTTTGTTCGGGATTGTTTTCGTTTGAACTGTCAGTGAGTTTGGGTTTCGTTTTATTAGCTCATGTTTTACAGGTGGGTTTTCCCTGGACTGAGTCTGAGTGGGGTTTTCGTGGCTATTACTGTAGTCCGGTGTCCTGTTGTTTTCGGAGCTAGTTAAATACATCTCCTTGGAGAGATCTGACACATTTTCTTCACAAAAATGCACCTTTATAATAAAAGCATAACATGCATAATTGCTTTTGTGGTCACTTTTAATAATGGTGTTTTCAGCAAATGGAACATTCTGCTTATAGCCTACTACCATGTGCGCATTGCTGTGCTTATAATGTGAAGAATTAGCCTAATAGTTTGGAAACATTTCAAGCTAAATGTTCTGATCTGTTATGTCAGCCACATTGCAAAAAGCGTTTTTTTTATGCTAGTGGTTGTATTCCTTTGGGATCTATCGCATCCCACAACTGTCCCAGACTATGTTTGAAGACTATGTTAGCCTTCATTTCTCAGAAAAATAATAGACTGATGAGTTTCAGAAGAAATGTCTTTGTTTCTGGCTATTTTGAGCCTGTAATTGAACCTACAAATGCTGATGCTCCAGATACTCAACTAGTCTAAAGGCCAGTTTTATTGGTTCTTTAATCAGAACAACACATTTCAGCTGTGTTAACATAATTACAAAATGGTTTTCTAATGGTCAATTAGCCTTTTAAAATTATAAACTTGGATAAGTTAACACAATGTGCCATTGGAACACAGGAGTGATGGTTTCTGATAATGGGCCTCTGTACACCTATTGTATGTAGATATTCCATTAAAGAAATCTGCCGTTTCCAGCTACAATAGTCATTTACAACATTAACAATGTCTACACTGTATTTCTGATCAATTTGATGTTATTTTAAATGGACAATTTTTTTGCTTTTCTTTCAAAAACAAGGACATTTCTAAGTGACCCTAAACTTTTAACGATAGTATAAATACATAGACGAGCAATGTCAGATCGGCACAGACTAAGATACAGTAGAACAGAATACAGATATGTAAACATTATTAAAGTGACTAGTGTTCTATTCAGCAACCTCTAATGTGTTATTGATGGCTATTTAACAGTCTGATGGCCTTGACATAGAAGATGTTTTTCAGTCTCTTGGTCCAAGCTTTGATGCACCTGAACTGACCTCGCCTTCTGGATAATAGTGGGGTGAACATTACATTTACATTACATTTAAGTAATTTAGCAGACGCTCTTATCCAGAGCGACTTACAAATTGGTGAACAGGCAGTGGCTCGGGTGGTTGTTGTCCTTGATGATCTTTTGGGCCTTCCTGTGAAGGCAGTAGAGTGCCGTTGCCATACCAGGTGGTGATACAGTTGTGTTGCTCTCAATTGTGCATCTGTAAACGTTTATGAAGGTTTTAGGTGACAAGCCTAATTTCTTAAGCCTCCTGAGGTTGAAGAGGCGCTGTTGCACTTTCTTCACCACACTGTCTGTGTGGGTGGACCATTTCAGTTTGTCAGTGATGTGTATACCGAGGAACTTGAAGCTTTCCATCTTCTCCACTGCAGTCCCATCGATGTGGATAGGGGGGGGATGCTCCCTCTGCTGTTTCCTGAAGTCCACGATCATCTCTTTTGTATTGTTGACGTTGAGTGAGAGGTTGTTTTCCTGGCACCACACTCCCAGAGCCCTCACCTCCTCCCTGTAGACTGTCTCATCATTGTTGGTAAACAAGCCAGTACTGTTGTGTCGTCTGCAAAGTTGATGATTGAGTTGGAGGCTTGCGTGGCCACGCAGTCATGGGTGAACAGGGAGTACATGAGAAGGCTGAGCACACAACCTTGTTGGGCTCAGTGTTGAGGATTAGTGAAGTGGACGTGTTTCCTACCTTCACCACCTGGGGGTGTCCCGTCAGGAAGTCCAGGGCTCAGTTGCACAGGGTGGGGTTCAGACCCAGGGCCTTGAGTTTAATGATGAGCTTGGAGGATACTATGATGTTGAATGCTGAGCTATAGTCAATGAACATCATTCTTACATAGGTATTCCTCTTGTCCAGATGGGATAGGGCAGTGTGCATTGCATCATCTGTGGATCTATTGGGGCGGTTAGCAAATTGAAGTGGGTCTAGGGTGGCAGGTAAGCTAGAGGTGATATGATCCTTGACTAGTCTCTCAAAGCACTTCATGATGACAGAAGTGAGTGCTACGGGGTGATAGTCATTTAGTTCAGTTAGCTTAGCTTTGTTGGGTACAGGAACAATGTTGGACATCTTGATGTGTGTGGGGACAACAGACTGGGATAGGGAGAGATTGAATATGTCTGTAAACACACCAGCTAGCTGGTCTGTTCATGCTCTGAGGATGCGGCCAGCTTGTGAGGGTTAACACGCTTGAATGTCTTACTCATGTCGGCCACGGAGTCCTCGGTAGCAGGCCACGTCGTTGGCACTGTGTTATCCTCAAAGCGGGCAAAGAAGGTGTTTAGCTTGTCCGTAAGCAAGTCGTCAGTGTCCATGACATGGCTGGTTTTCCTTTTGTAGTCCGTGATTGTCTGTAGACCCTGTCACATACAACTCATGTCTGAGCCGTTGAATTGCGTCTCCACTTTATCTCTATACTGACATTTTGCCTGTTTGATTGCCTTGCGGAGGGAAATAACTACACTGTTTATATTCTGCCATTTTCCCAGTCCCCTTGCCATGGTTAAGTGTGGTGGTCTGCGCGTTCAGTTTTGCGCAAATTTTGCCATCTATCCACAGTTTCTGGTTAGGGTAGGTTTTAATAGGGTACAACATCTGCTATACACTTCCTGATAAACTTAGTCACCGTATCAGTATATTCGTCAACGTTATTCTCGGAGACTACCTGGAACATATCCCAGTCTGCGTAATCAAAACAATCTTGAAGCGTTGATTCTGATTGGTCAGACCAGCATTGAATAGTCCTCATCACGGGTACTTCTTGTTTGAGTTTCTGCCTATAAGAATGGAGGAGCAAAATGGAGTTGTGGTCAGATTTGACGAAAGGAGGGCGGGAGAGGGCCTTGTAGGCATCCCGGAAGTTGGAGTAGCAATGGTTGACTGTTTCAAGTACACTGTTAATAAAGAATTTAATTTTACCTTTATTTAACCAGGCAAGTCAGTTAAGAACAAATTCTTATTTTCAATGACGGCCTAGGAACAGTGGGTTAACTGCCTGTTCAGGGGCAGAACGACAGATTTGTTCTAACGCTCTAACCACTAGGCTACCCTGCCGCCCCATTAGGCCCTAATATATGGATTTCACATGACTGGGCAGGCGCACAGCCATGGATGGGCGCATAGATCCACCTTCTTTGGTCCCAGGTCCACCCACTGAGGAGCCAGGCCTAGCCAATCAGATTTTTTTACAGACAAAAATACTAATTTCATTAGCTGTCTGGGTGGCTGGTCTCAGACGATCCCACAGGTAAAGAAGCCGGATGTGGAGGTCCTGGGCTGGCGTGGTTACACTAGTCTGCGGTTCTGAAGCCGTTTGGAAGTACTGCCAAATTCTCTAAAATGACATTGGAGGTGTCTTATGGTAGAGAAATAAACATTAAATTCTCTGGCAACAGCTCTGGTGGACATTCCTACAGTCAGCATTCAAAATGCACACTCCCTGAAAACTTGAGACATCTGTGGCATTGTGTTGTGTGACAAAACTGCACATTTTAGAGTGGTCTCCTTTAGAATGGAAACCCAGCACAAGGTGCACCTGTGTAGTGATCATGCTATTTAATCAGCTTCTTGATATGCCACACCTGTCAGGTGGATGGGTTATCTTGGAAAAGGAGAAATACTCACTAACAGGGATGTAAACAAATGTGTGCACAAACTTTGAGATAACTTTTGATGCTTTTGGAATTTTTGTGCGTTTGGAACATTTCTGGGATCTTTCATTTCAGCTAATGAAACATGGGACAAACACTTTACATGTTGTGTTTATATTTTTGTTCAGTATACTGTAGGATAGATTGGCGCTATCAGGTGACTCCTAACCGTTAGGAAGAGTTATGACATGAAGGCTATGGTATCAAATGAGTGGTTAAGGAGCAGAATAATTTCACTTGTTAAAGCTGTACATTTTGGGAAACCCAACCAATTTGACATAGAAATGTGAGTTATATATCTGTCATTTTCGTTGAAAGCCAGTCTAAGAAGAAGTACAGTGCATTCGGAAAGTATTCCGACCCCTTCCCTTTTCCACATTTTTTTTACGTTACAGCCTTACGCTAAAATCGATTTTTTTTAATCATCAATCTCCACACAATACCCAAAAATGACATCGTGAAAACAGGTTTTAGATATTTTTGCTATTTTTTTTTTAATGACATAACTATTCAGACCCTCTATTATGAGGCTCGAAATTGAACTCAAGTGAATACTGTTTCCATTGACCATCCTTGAGATGTTTCTACAACATGATTGAAGTCCACCTGTGGTAAATTAAATTGATTGGACATGATATGGAAAGGCACACACCTGTCTATATAAGGTCCCACATTTGACAGTGCATGTCAGAGAAAAAATCAAGCCATGAGGTCGAAGAGCACAGAGCCAGGATTGTGTCAAGGCACAGATCTGGGGAAGGGTACCAACACATTTCTGCAGCATTTAAGGTCCCCAAGAACACAACGGCCTCCATCATTATTAAACGGAAGAAGTTTGGAACCATCAAAACTCTTCCTAGAGCTGGCCACCAGGCCAAACTGAGCAATCAGGGGAGAAGGGCCTTGGTCAGGGAGGTGACCAAGAACCCACCCGATGGTCACTCTGACAGTGATCTAGGGTTCCTCTGTGGAGATGGGAGAACCTTCCAGAAGGACAAACATCTCTTCAGGACTCCACCAATCACACCGTTATGGTAGAGTTGCCAGGTGGAAGCCTTTCCTCAATAAAAGGCACATGACAGCCCACTTGGAGTTTGCCAAAAGGCACCTAAAGGACTCTCAGACCATGAGAAACAAAACTCTCTGGTCTGATTAAAACCAACATTGAACTTTTTGGCCTGAATGCCAAGCGTCACGTCTGGAGGAAACCTGGCACCATCTCTACGGTGAAGCATGGTGGTGGCAGCATCATGCTGGTGGGGGAGGGTGATTTTGAGCGGCAGAGACTGGGAGACTAGGCAGGATCGAGGGAAAGATGAACGGAGCAAAGTACAGAGAGGTCCTTGACGGAAACCTGCTTCAGAGTGCTCAGGACCTCAGACTGGGGTAAAGGTTCACCTTGCAACAGGACAACGACCCTAAGCACACTGCCAAGACAACACAGGAGTGGCTTTGGGACAAGTCTCTGAATGTCCTTGAGTGGCCCAGCCAGAGCCCAGAACATCTCTGGAGTGACCTGAAAATATCTGTGCAGCAACGCTACCCATCCATCCTGACAGAGCTTAAGAGGATCTGCAGAGAAGAATGTGAGAAACTCACCAAATACAGGTGTGCCAAGCTTGTAGAGAGAGTCATGCCCAAGAAGACTCTAGGCTGTAATCACTGCCAAAGGTGCTTCAACAAAGTACTGAGTAAAGGGTCTGAATATTTATGTAAATGTGATCTTTTTTTATTTTAATACATTTGCAAAAAAATCTACAAACCTGTTTTTGTTTTGTCATTATGGTTTCTTGTGTGTAGATTGATGAGAAAAAACACATTTTTATCCATTTTAGAATAAGGCTGTAACATAACAAAATGTGGATAAAGTCAAGGGGTCTGAATACTTTCCGAATGCACTGTAGATCTGTTATGTGTGTGCTATTTCTATGCTTCCCGTTCTTAAGTTTAGTTTTTGCATCTTTCAAAATGCTGAAAATACAATATTTTTGGTTATTGACAATATACTTCACAGCGGTTTAGAATGTACATTGATTCTCTACACTATACATTGCTTGTTTAGTCACATGAACTGAAATTAGGTGATCTTTTAGAATTTTAGAAACCCTCCCTTAAAATCTGGTCCCAATTCCGAAGTCACTTTATACTTAAACAAGCAAGCGGCTGCTCTCCATTAACATTTAATCATCCCTTCCCAGGGTCACAGATTGACACGGCATTCCAGTTCTGGCACAGGAGCGATCTGGTGTTATTTTTGTGACCTATTTGTTGATAACACATAGGTCTCATTCAATACTCTGAGGGTTGACCATAATATTCCCAACACATTTTTAGATACCTGCAAACTCACAGCTTTGCCAAAAAACATTTAGATTAATTTCCACTCTAGCCCACTGTCTCGTGTCCAGTCGAGATGTGCTTAGATCTTAACCCTTATCTGAAGGGCACAATCTGGAGATTATACAACATAATACAGACCATTAATCCGCCTTTCTTTGCAAATACAAAATCTGCATGGGAGCAAGACATAGGTGGCGAGCTACCAGATGATATATGGCAACAAAGTATTGAGTGTATCCACACATCATCATTTTGAATAAGGCATGGGCTTATTCAGTTTCAGGTTTTGCAAAGTCTCCATTACTCAAATGACAGATTGGCAAAAAATATACCCAAATGTTGACCCCAAGTGTTTGAGATGCAGCGACTGTGGGACACACGTTTTGGTCGTGCCAATCTTTGAGTGACCTCTGGGACCCCATTTTTGAGACTTTCTCACATATGTGTAATACAACTGTTAGCCCCAACCCGGTCACTGACATTATTGGGGAACTTCCCCTAGACCAGAATGCTGCCACTCTGTTAGCTCGCCGCCTTGTCCTCTTTCACTGGAAGTCTGCAAAGCCGCCCTCCTTTATGCAGTGGGTTAAGGAGGTGATGTCATCTCTGCCTCTGGAGAAGGTTAGGTACACTGTGCTTGGGTCCCAACAAAAGTTAGACTTAATCTGGTCCCCATTAATACAATATGTGGAGAGCCTGTCTTTTACTTAGTGTAACTTGCATAGTTTGGTAAGCAGTCATGTCTGTTCTAGTGGTCATTTGTGCTGATCATTTTTATATAACTTTTTTCCCCCATTGTTTTTGTCTCTATTACTGTTTGTTTCTGCTTTTCTTTCCTATTTAACTTATTTTTTATAGATGCCTTGATGGGTGGGTGGTTGGGAGGGAGAGGATGGATGGATGGATGGGAGAATGAAGGGTTGCGGTTGTACTGTTTTTGTTGTTATGTCTGAAAATCGATAAATAAAGTAAAAAAAATATATATATATATCACCTGCCATCTATATATCACCTGCTAAAAAATATTTTAGCAACCAGGAAATGGAAGGAAATGGCCGGCACGATTTCTGCATATTCACCTTTAAAGTAAATTGACTAAATGAAATCAAATACTACCATGTGAAAAGCCCATTTGTTACAAGTAATCTCTTTGTTACGGGTCTTTGTTAAATGCTTTGCTTGTGGATGTACCTTTGCCAGATTGAGGTTCACAGAGAAAAATTACAAAAATAATTGTATGTGTTTGTTATTTCAAAGTATAATTCATTAGATTTTGCATGGTTCTATGCTCACACTGGCCAATAAAAGTGGATGATACACTCTTCAGTAAGAAGTTAAAGACTGTTCATCTCTCATCCAGTCACATTCTCTGCCCTCTCCAGTAAATCATTCCTAGTAGACAACAACCCGGTAATATTGATGTATTGTACACACTGTTATTTTTTTAAACCTCTGCCGCAGTCATCTGGATAACATTAACAAAAGTATGACTCGGGGTGCATCTCAATAGTCTGAAGTGACTTTCTTTATGTCCTTTCCATCATCTGCATAAAGTAACCATCGGGTGAAATCAAATACCTGTTACTGTAGTTATCACCACTATTTTGCTTTCACCTTTTCTTTGTTTTCAGATCAGTGCAGTTGAAGGAGAGGAGAGCATAGACTATTGAAATTCACCCTCAGACAGTAATGCCTGATTCACACTATCGAGCTAAGTCGAGCTGCACAATGCTGGCCTGGATAAGCATACACCATAGTTCTGAAACCATGCTGGAAAGGACAATGTGAAATGAAAATATCCTGACCAGCACAGTTTGGTTCGGGTTGGCCCTGTAGTGTGAAAAAGGCTTCAGGTGTTGTTTTCGTTGACTTCCTGGTGACAGGAGGGCCAGTGGAGTCGTGTGCAGGTCATCAGACTCCAGCTCAGAGGGGATCTCCCTAAAGCTCAGAGGGCGTATCTCGTTACCCAGAGGCACCCACAGCCACAGGCACTGAACTGAACTCTGGGTAACTCTAGTGTGGCGAAGGAGATGGTTGCTCTGGGTTAGGATTAGATATACAGGTATGCCTATTCATGTATCAAAAACAGGAGGGAGGGATACACACCAAAACTGTTCTTTGAAAACAGTGTATTTCCCATTTATGATTCTTTGGCCTCTGTTCTCTTAGGCCTTTCGATTTCATGCGGATCATACGCTGTGGACTGGGAACTATTTACATGAACTGATCATAGTTTTGCTCCTCACCTGTAACTGTGATATGGCTCTGGGATCGTCTGATGGGCTTTCTCGGTCTGCTCAGGGCCATAAGCACCGCCGTTTTCGGGGAGTCCTGCGCCACGTCCTGTTCCCCTGGTGACAACATCCCCCTTTTGCCCCTTCCCCCATCTCCAGCCCCTCCCCTTTCCACAGGACCCTCTCCTTTCCCCCGAATTGGTGTGTCCTTCAAAAACACAGTGGCGCCTAGCGTCCGGCTGGTTTCCATGGCAACCAGCCTTCCATGAGGCAAGAGGGATGCGTTAGAGTCCAAGGGGGGGTGTAGGTCAGTCTGCATGGCGGTCTCTGCGGTGCGTTCGGAGTTGCTGGTGCGGCGAGAGCGGTCCTCAGTGGAGATGCAGACGTCCACCATGTCAGAGCCAAAGGCGGGGGGGAAGAGGACCTGGGAGAGACCACTAAGGGAGCTGAGGGGGGTGGAAGACAGGGAGGAGGCCGAGGAGTAAGAGTCAGAGCCCTGGGAAGAGGACGGAGGCCCTCCATTGGCCACTGCATGGGGAAGAAGAGGAACTCATTTAGAAACAGTAGTTGGAGATTTGAAAAGTAAATGTATAGTGTTTCAATACCAAAGGACAAAATATAATATTCTCTAATGATGCAAACTTTATGTTAAAGACATGTATTGGTAGTTTGATGAAAGTGAACACCAGTGAACCTCATAAGTGGCGTTGAAATCATAGTTTATTGTGTAATCAGAATGAAGTCATGTTTTCCTCAGTTTTATAGTGTGTTCTCAAATCATCCAACTCTAGTTCCCATCCCACATTTCACGAGCCGTATACATAACACACATTTTTCACACCGATCATAAAGTCTTTGTAGTTGGTACAGACTGACATCTGGCTGAGCTCACTGTTTGTTTATTTGTTTATTTGGATCCCCATAAGCTTTTGCAGAAGCAGCAGCTACTCTTCCTGGGGTCCACAAAAATCACAAAACATGACAGCTAACAAAACACTGATAGACAAGGACAGTCACACACATTTTAAATACAACAACATACAAACAAAGCAACTAAAATATAATACAAACAATACAATTTAAAAAATATGTTTTTAATCTGTTTTTTAAAGGTCAATTTGCTGTTTGCAATCATGGCTCTGTATAAAACTGTGCGTTGCCTGGAATTTGTTTTGGACTTGGGGACTGAGAAGAGACCCCTGGTGGTATGTATTGTGGGGTATGTATGGGTGTCTGAGCTGAATGTTATTTGATTATGCAGACAATCTGGAATTTTCACCATAATAATATTTTTCATAAAACTAGAAGAGAAGCAGTTAATCTCTCATCAACCCTCAACCAGAAAAGACTGGCATGCATGTTGTTGATGTTTGTTCTGTATGTGCAGTTAAGGGCTCTGTTTTAAGCAAGCTGCAGCATGGCTAAGTCCTTCTTCGCTGCACTTGACCATATTACTGGACAGTAATCAAGATGGGACAAGATCAGAGCCTAAACAACTAGTACAGTTGATTGTTGGGTCAAAAAGCAGAACATATTTTTACAACAGACATACCCCTCCCCATCTTCACAAGAAAGTTGTCAATATGACTTGATTATTGACCATCCAATGTTATACACCTAGGAGTTTAGCTTCCTCAACTTGCTCAATGGTCATACCAGTCTTAAATACCATGTATTCAAGACCAGTTTATTATTAATCACCCACTCTGATACTGACTTAAATTCCTTATTTAGAATTTAAGTGAGCTCACTGGCTTTGGGTGCTGACATGTGGAATCTGAATACCTAGTCATTCTAGCTTCATGTAAGACCAGTGGCAAATCATTTGTAAAAATTGAGAAGAGTAATGGCCCAAGGCAACTGCCCCCCTGGGACACTGCACTGTACATATCTTATGATAGAGAAGCTTCCATTCAAGAACGCTCTCTGGGTTCTATTGGATAAATAAGTCTCCAACCATGTGATGGCAGGTGATATAAAGTGTTTTCATTAAAAATGTATGATCAATAACATCAAAGGCTGCGCTGAAATCTAAAAATACATCTCCAACTATAATCTTATTATCCATGTCTTTTAACCAATCATCAGTCATCAGTGCAGTAGAAGTTGAGTTTCCTCCTCTATTTGCATGTTGAAAGTCAGCTGTTAACTTGTTCTCTGAAAAATAGCATTGTATTTGGTCAAACACACTAAGCACAGTCAGCAAACTGATTGGGTGACTGTTAGAGCCAGCAAATGGTGCTTTACTATTGTTAGGCAGTGGAATTGTTTAGCTTCCTTCCACGCCTGTGGCACAAACTCATTTAGGCTTTGGTTAAAGTTATAGCATATAGTTGTGGCAATACAGTCTGCTACCATTTTCAATAGTTTCCCATCACTGTTGTCTATACCTGGTGGCTTATCATTATTGATGGATAACAATGGTTTTTCCACCTCTACCACACGAAGTTGACCAAATTCCAAACAGCAATCCTTCACTTTCATTTTTAGATATTTTATACAAAAATATGATGGTTCACTGTTCAATGTTGTCATTTCACTTCTGAGTTTCCACTTTACTAGTGAAATAGTCACTGAAATGATTGGCAATATCGAAAGGTTTTGTTAAAAATGACCCATCAACTTCAATGAACGATGGAGATTAATTGGGTTTTCTGCCCATGACATCATTTAAGGTAAGTATTTTTCCATTGTGTTTTATGTAATTTATCTTTGTTTGGTAATATACGTTAAGTCACAATATTTCTCAATTTACATCATGTCAACCAATCAGGTGAGCAGCCTGACTTCTTTGCCACCTCTTTGGCATAATTGCTTTGAAGCATATATTTTTTAAATTCATCATCAATCCAGGGGGCTCTAATAGTTCTCGCAGTTAAGAAACTAACAGGTGCATGTCAACAATTAGCTTTAATACTTGTTTTAATACTTCCAGTGCTGCATCTGGATTCAATTCCTCAAACACATCAGACCAACATACATTTTTTACATCTTTAACAAAATAACATTTTCTATGATCTCTTATAAATGACTTTAGGCCCAAACTTTGGCACTTTGGCTTTCCTTATTATTGCCACAATGTTATGGTCACTACAGACAATGCAAACTGATATTGCTTTGGAGCAAAGCTCTGTAGCATTAGTGAAGATCTGAACCAACACTATTGGTATGCACTCTGATAACCTGAGTCATATTACAGGCATTAGTCACAGTTAGAAGCTTCATCTTGAGGGGATAGCTAGTTGCTAAGCAGTCAATGTTCAGGTCACCCAGAAAATAGACCTCTCTGTTAACATTACACACATTATCAAGCATTGTATGCATATTATTCAAATACTGACTGTTAGCACTTGATGGCCTATAGCAGCACCCCAAAATAAGAAAGTCTAGATGAGGCAGGTGAACACGCATCCACAACACTTTAACAACATTTGACATTAGATCCTCTCTAAGCTTTACAGGAATATGGCTCTGAACATATACAGCAACACCTCCACCATGGGCATTCCTGTATTTTCTGTAGATGTTATATCCCTGTATTGCTACTGTTGTATCAAAGGAATTTGTTTCAGAGATGGCCAGTGTATGAATGTTATCTGATGTTAGCAAGTTATTTACTTTCATGAACCTCATTTCTAAGGCTACATATATTAATATGGGCTATTCTTAGCCCTTGCATTGGTAGCTTATTGGAGATGGACATAATATGGAGACAAAATAAATAAATGTGTGTGTGTGTGTGTGTGTGTGTGTGTGTGTGTGTGTGTGTGTGTGTGTGTGTGTGTGTGTGTGTGTGTGTGTGTGTGTGTGTGTGTGTGTGTGTGTGTGTGTGTGTGTGTGTGTGATGTTGTGGTGAAGCTACTGACCCTGAGGCTCTCTCAGTCCTCCCAGGCTTTTTGGAGGGATGATGGACAATGAGCTGGTCGTAGCAGATGTAAGCAATGTCCCCATGTTCTCTGACAGCTTTCATAGTTGGGAAGTTCTTTCTTATCTAGTCTAGGTTAGACTACTGCAATGGTCTACTTTCCGGCTACCCCAATAAAGCACTAAATAAACTTCAGTTAGTGCAAAAAATGTGATCATATTACTCCAGTGCTAGCCTCCCTACACTACCTCCCTTCAAGGAAAGGGCTCATTTCAAGGTTTTACTGCTAACCTACAAAGCATTACATGGGCTTGCTCCTACCTATCTCTCTGATTTGGTCCTGCCGTACATACCTACATGTACGCTACGGTCACAAGACACAGGCCTCCTAATTGTCCATAGAATTTCTAAGCAAACAGCTGAAGGTAGGGCTTTCTCCTATAGAGTTCCATTTTTATGGAATGGTCTGCCTACCCATGTGAGAGACGCAAACTCGGTCTCAACCTTTAAGTCTTTACTGAAGACTCATCTCTTCAGTGGGTCATATGATTGAGTGTAGTCTGGCCCAGGAGTGTGAAGGTGAACAGAAAGGCTCTGGAGCAACGAACCGCCCTTGCTGTCTCTGTCTGGCCGGTTCCCCTCTTTCCACTGGGATTCTCTGCCTCTAACCCTATTACAGGGGCTGAGTCACTGGCTTACTGGTGCTCTTTCATGCCGTCCCACTTGAGTGGGTTGAGTCATTGATGTGATCTTCCTGTCTGGGTTTGGTGCCCCCCTTGGGTTGTGCCGTGGCAGAGATCTTTGTGGGCTATACTCGGCCTTGTCTCAGGATGGTAAGTTGGTGGTTGAATATATCCCTCTAGTGGTGTGGGGGCTGTGCTATGGCAAAATGGGTGGGGTTATATCCTTCCTGCCACAGTGTCTCCTGACCCCTCCTGTCTCAGCCTCCAGTATTTATGCTGCAGTAGTTTATTTGTCGGGGTGCTAGGGTCAGTTTGTTATATCTGGAATACTTCTCCTGTCTTATCCGGTGTCCTGTGTGAATTTAAGTATGCTCTCTGCAATTCTCTCTTTCTCTCTTTCTTTCTCTCTCTCGGGGGACCTGAGCCCTAGGATCATGCCTCAGGACTACCTGGCATGATGACTCCTTGCTGTCCCCAGTCC
Source organism: Oncorhynchus keta (assembly GCF_023373465.1). Classification (NCBI taxonomy): domain Eukaryota; kingdom Metazoa; phylum Chordata; class Actinopteri; order Salmoniformes; family Salmonidae; genus Oncorhynchus; species Oncorhynchus keta. Next base: position 27,360,938 of record NC_068422.1, read on the forward strand.
ACCTGGCCGTGCTGCTGCTCCAGTTTCAACTGATCTGCCTGCGGCTATGGAATCCTGACCTGTTCACCGGACGTGCTACATGTCCCGGGCCTATTATTTGACCATGCTGGTCATTTATGAACATTTGAACATCTTGGCCATGTTCTGTTATAATCTCCACCCGGCACAGCCAGAAGAGGACTGGCCACCCATCCTATTGTTGTAACAACTGCTTGCAACAAACTCTTTTTGTTTGTTTAAAAGATCCTCCACCTGTGATATAGAAATACTGTCCCCTCCATGACTCCCACCTTTAGCTTTGGATGACATGGTAGGATTGCATGCCAATGCTGGTACTCCATGCAGTTCCAGAAGACAGGGCAGGTCGCAGGGAAGATTTAAACAGCAGCAAACAGCAGGGATTCAGACAGCCACAAGCCTGGGACAATCTGCTGTCCCAGCCACAAGGGATAACTGCGTGTGTTCAATCTGTCAAGGGAACCTTGCTAGCTTGAGAGCTAGTTAGTAGCTAGGCTAGCTGCCACGCCAAGCATCTCTTCAAACTTTTGGTTGGCAGTATCCCTGGACAGATATAGCGGTACAAGCAACTGAGGCTAACCGCGTCACGGGATCCAAAAGTAACCAAACTTTTTCAGAAGAACACTTTTTGAGAGATTTTCAAAACTTTAAAACAACAAACTGCTGTGTTTGCTAATCCCATTGGCTTTAACTACAGTAAATCCAGAGAATCAATTCAACTACATGAATCATCAGGAAGAATCATGTAAAAGCCAGAAATGACTCAGTAGCCTTAGATCCCAGCAACCTAAATACACGAGAGTATGTCCCAAATGGCACCTTATTTCTTATATACAGTAGTGCACTACTTTTGACCAGAGCCCTATAGACACTGGTCAAAAGTGCACTAAATAGGGAATAGGATGCCATTTGGGACACAACCCATCCAGCCACCCAGTCACCAACCTGTCATAACACGCCGTGTCCAACCCAGAGTACTACTCTGTCTCTGAGCACACACAGCACTAATCTGGGGCTATTTTCAGACCCACTCATATTAAGCAAAAAGCAGAGGATCAGATCTGGGGACTGAGATGAATACCGCAGAGGGATTTAGTTAAAGTACATGTGATGAGCCGGTGCTCTACTTTAGATTGACACGTCATGTAATGTCATGTAATGTAGAATCTGAGATTGGGATTCTAGAATTGGTGAAGCTTTCATGAAATGAATGGAATATTCAGATAAACATTGAGGTCAAGCGTTTAATGTACTTATTTTTTATTTTCTACGTTTGAATCCTTTCATATGACTTATTAGCTCATTGTACTTCCATTAGTATACTATACATTCAGGATTGTCTGTGTGTGAGTAGCATACTGAGAAGAGAGATACATACTTTTGCTGAGCCAGCTGTATTCAGCCACCATCTCTTTGTATGCAGGGTATCTTCCTGCCTCCTGTTAGGATGAAGATAAACATCACATCATCATCATAATCATCGTCGTCATAATCATATTCATTCTCTATCATCATCATCCTCCACCTTATTCTCTCCATCATACTCATCATCATCATCACACACGACATTTCTATAAATATTTTATCAGAGGTTCAGTAGTCAGTCCTTATATGTGGATATCTGGATGCGTTTACCCTAGGATAGGTGTTCTGAGGACAGAATATAAGTAGACTAGCCTCTATTTCATGACCTTTACAGAGTCTCACAGAAGTTTCTTCTGGCTCTGGGGCACATGTGACCTTCCACTCAATGAAAGTGTGTGGGTGCTACAAGGACAAGTGACCCTTAGGGACTTGGCGGACCTCACTGCAATTCCACACACACACACACACACACACACACACACACACACACACACACACACACACACACACACACACACACACACACACACACACACACACACACACACACACACACACACACACACACACACACACACACACACACACACACACACACACACACACACACACACACACACACACACACACACACACACACACACACACACACACACACACACACACACACACACACACACACACACACACACACACACACACACACACACACACACACACACACACACACACACACACACACACACACACACACACACACACACACACACACACACACACACACACACACACACACACACACACACACACACACACACACACACACACACACACACACACACACACACACACACACACACACACACACACACACACACACACACACACACACACACACACACACACACACACACACACACACACACACACACACACACACACACACACACACACACACACACACACACACACACACACACACACACACACACACACACACACACACACACACACACACACACACACACACACACACACACACACACACACACACACACACACACACACACACACACACACACACACACACACACACACACACACACACACACACACACACACACACACACACACACACACACACACACACACACACACACACACACACACACACACACACACACACACACACACACACACACACACACACACACACACACACACACACACACACACACACACACACACACACACACACACACACACACACACACACACACACACACACACACACACTGTATTATACAGAAACACAGCTCTAGGGAAAAACTGGAGCCCTGACACAAGATGGCAGACACTCACTCACAAGATTCACCACCTCTCCAGGGAAGCTTATGCCCTCTCACCATACTGCTACTTAGCACAGGCCCACATGGAGAACAGGGCACCATTTTAGGTCAAACACAAGTCTCACTTGATAAATTCTAAGATCCCTACACTTAAGACCACAAAGGAAAGCCACCAATTCAGGTCAGGCAGAAGTCACAGTGGACCCCCTCCGAGAGCTTCCACAATGGGCCTTGGTCTGGGCAGGTGTTGGGGGGCGTTTAGCAAACTAACCCGGCTCCTATGTGTGTAATTTTGAGCCATAATGGGGTTTAGCGCGGGGCAGAGGAGAGACATAAAACAAGGCTTTCTGCTGATTATAACTTGATCTTGCTGCCTTGTAAATAATGAACATCGTCTCTGGCGTTTTTTCTCGCACGGAACCTGAGATGAGAGGAGTAAAGTGAGCCCACTGGAATGCGAGGGGCTGGGCGTGCACAAACACACACACACACACACACACACACACACACACACACACACACACACACACACACACACACACACACACACACACACACACACACACACACACACACACACACACACACACACACACACACACACACACACACACACACACACACACACACACAGAGGAATGCATGGGCCAGGTGCCAGCTGTCTGCTTTACTATGCTGTCTCCCTCCCCAGCGCAAGAAGAGCCGGTGTTGTTTAACGCACTGCAACATCCATTAATGTGACAGAGTACTTAGAGCACCACGTGATCAACTGTTAGGTATGAAATGGATCTAACCTATTGAACATTGAGTACATGTTTCATATTAAAGGTTAGTGTGTACCACTTTCAACCTTGATGTACATGCATTTAGGAGAACAGTACAGATCAGTGTATATGATGGAGAGGAGACAAGGAGTGGAGGCAACTTTAGACTATTGAGATGCACTTATAATGGCCGTGTTTAATTTCAGAAAGATGTTCCCTTCCATCTGCCCTAGCTAGTTCACTCCACTTCACAGATCTGATAGGACTGGATAGGTGAAAGCACTATAGATAGCTAAAGAAAAAGTTTGCGTCCCAACAGGGGTAGTGCACTATAAAGGTAACAGGGTGCCACTTGGGACGCAGCTAAAGATGAGTCTTCTCTCTCACCCTGATGGTCAGCATGATGTGGGTGTGGCTCTTCAGAACTTCCACGGCATTGCTATGGGTGATGCCATCAAAGCTCACCCCATTGGCTGCCAGGATCTGGTCGCCCATCTTGATGCCGTGCTGCTCCGCCAGACCCCCAGGGTCCAACCTGATCATAATACACAGAGAAGTCAAGGAAGATGTGTCGTGGAGATGGCCGATTGTTTTGAGTTGTGTTTTGTATTGCTCTGAGCTTCAAACATTGTTCAAACATTGTTCTCTGATAGTTACCATCCAGTAGTTAGAGTTCAGATTCAATTAAGGGCTGCTCACGTCTCCCACAAGTCAATTGTGAATATATTTACATGTTACAAACAAAGGTATCTCCACTGTATTTTGTTGTTGTTGAGAGCAACAGTGTTGTACGCTTGAGCAGTTTAATCTAGTGATAGGTGGGAACATAAACCTTCACAACCTGTATCTTCCCCAGGACCACGTACTTAGAGACGTAGATGCCCAGTCCGAACTCTTTGCCCCCTCTGATGTTGAATCCCAGGCAGTAGTCATCTGAGGTTGTGTAGAGGTGAACCATCCTACGGAGAACACTGTCTGAACTGGCATCTGAAGGAGTACGACCACTCTCCTCTACTACCATACGCCTCTGGATCAGATCCACCCTGCAGAAACAAACACATGCTAGATATGTACATAAACATACTGTACATACAAACACACACAGATATGTACATACACTAGACCCAATCCAATTTGCACACCGCCCTAGCAGATCCACAGATGATGCAATCTCTGTTGCACTCCACATTGCTCTTTCCCACCTGGACAAAAGGAACACCTATGTGAGAATGTTATTCATTGACTACAGATCAGCGTTCAACACCATAGTGCACTCAAAGCTCATCAATAAGCTAAGGACCCTGGGACTAAACACCTCCCTCTGCAACTGGATCTTGGACTTCCTGTTGGGCCGCCCCCATGTGGTAAGGATAGGTAACAACACAACCGCCACACCGATAGTCAACACAGAAGCCCCTCAGGGTTGCGTGCACAGTCCCCTCTTGTACTCCCTGTTCACTCATGATTGCACGGCCAGGCACGACTCCAACACCATCAGTAAGTTTGCCAATGACACAACAGTGGTAGGCCTGATCACTGACAACGACGAGACAGCCTATATGGAGGAGGCCAGAGACCTGGCCGTGTGATGCCAGGGCAACAACCTCTCCCTCAACATGATCAAGACAAAGGAGATGATTGTTGACTGCAGGAAAAACAGGAAAACATTCCCCCATTGTCACCGATGGGGCTGCAGTGGAGCAGGTTGAGAGTCTCAAGGTCCTTGGGGTCCACATCACCAACACACTAACATGGTCCAAGCACACCAATACAGTCGTAAACAGGGTACGACAAAACCTATTCCCCCTCAGGAGACTGAAAAGATTTGGCATGGATCCTCAGATCCTCAAAAGGTTCTACAGCTGCACCATCAAGAGCATCCTGACTGGTCACTGCCAGATGTGGCAACCTTTCGGCCTCCAACCGCAAGGCATTACAGAGGGTAGTACGTACGGCCCAGTACATTACTGGGGCAAAGCTTCCTGCCATCCAGGACCTCTATACCAGGCGGTGTCAGAGGAAGGCCCTAAAAATTGTCAAAGACACCAGCCACCTTAGTCATAGACTGTTCTCTCTGCTACCAAACGGCAAGCGGTACCTGAGCGCCAAGTGTAGGTCCAAGAGGCTTCTGAACAGCTTCTACCCCCAAGCCATAAGACTCCTGAACATCCTGAACTCCTGAACATACGGCAGGGCAGCCTAGTGGTTAGAGCGTTGGACTAGTAACTGGAAGGTTGCAAGTTCAAATCCCCGAGCTGACAAGGTACAAATCTGTTGTTCTGCCCCTGAACTGGCAGTAAACCCACTGTTCCTAGGCTGTCATTGAAAATAAGAATTGGTTCTTAACTGACTTGCCTGGGTAAATAAAATAAATCTAATCAAATGGCTACCCAGACTATTTGCATTGCACCCCCCCCACCCTCAAATGAGATTTAATTTGACATACTACACCTCCCTCCTCACACACAACAGCAGCCCCATTCCCCAGTGAGTTCTGGCCTTCCTATCAATTAGTCAAATTAGCCATAGTCATAGAGGAAATCCATCTAGCCGTGCACCATGAAACCAAGATCCCTCAGCAGAAAGATAACCTAGTGGTGACGCATCATACTGATGTGACCATAGAGATATAATACTAGCTGTTATATTGATGAGACACTATGAAAAAACGTAATACTTATAAAGAATTCACAAACCATACGCCTAATGGGATCAATTTCATAAGGATCGTGATGCATTTAACACACTGTTGATGCATACGATACACTCGGTATCACAAAACCGGATACATATTATATGGAACCATATGACACTACCTATGTAACAGTGGAGGTTGCTGAGGGAGGACGGCTCATAATAATGGCTAGAACAGAGTGAATAGAATGGAATCAAACAAATGGAAACTATGTGTTTGATGCATCTGATACAATTTCACTAATTCCACTCCAGCCATTACAACGAGCCCGTTCTCCCCAATTAAGGTACCTCCAACCTCCTGTGCTCTGTATAGTGTTGTTGTTGTACTGATCATATGCATCAGGTAGTCTCCTGCCTGAAACCTGGACTCAGGGGTAGACGTAGCATAGTACATGAAAGCCTGGGACACTGAAATTAGTATGACATGTAACGTTTGGTATGGTACATGTATGCCTTTGTGTATGGATGTCCATCATCCATTTCGTGTGATATGATGCAAATTCCAATTTTGTGGCTAATGTTAGCTAGGTTAGGGTTTAAGGTTAGAGTTTGGGGAAGGGTTAGCTAACATGCTAAAGTTGTCCATAATGATATTGAACACTCAACGTTTGGGATGCTAGACATTCGTGTTTACCCCGGCCAACCACCCTCTTTTAGTTTTTTCCTCAAGTAACTTTCTGTCTTATGTAACTATATCAAACATAACATATCATACTAATTTGGATTTGGTTTTACAATGTTACGTCTAGTCTGTGATACCAGCCTGTCTCATTACCCATACTTCGCTCACTCCACTCCAGTGCTTCAGGTGGCTTGAACTAATCAGGTTGCACTTGAACTTGAATGCTGATTAACAACTACACTCATTTACACATGTGTCCCTGTCCTCTCAACTAACCATTACATTAGGAACTGACCAACTACATCACATAACAACAGTACAGCGCAGTACATTTCGTGACATAATATAACAGTTTAGTACACTCTTAGAAAAAAGGGTTCCAGAAGGCGTCTTCGGCTGTCCCAATAAAACAACCCTTTTTGGTTCCAGATAGAACTCTTTTTGATTCCATGTAGAACCCTCTGTGGAAAGGGTTCTACCTGGTACCCAAAAGGGTTCTACCTGGAACCAAAGATGTTCTACCTGGAATCAGAAATGGTTCTTCAAAGGCTTCTGCTATGGGGACAGTTGAAGAACAATTTTAGGCTCTAGATATCGTATTTTTTTCTAAAAGTGTACAGTACTATACACTACACTAGGTCCTCTCACCATGTAGTCTTCTCCTTGGAGTAGCGTATACCAGGGACTTTCCCCACACGTCTCACGACCATCCTCAGCCTGTTGTTCCCCGTCAGGACCTTCACAGCACTGCTCATAGTGATGCTTTCCAGGCTGATACCATTCACCTCCACCAGCTTGTCCCCTACACAGAGACCTGCCTGCTCTGGAGGGAAGAGACGAAGGGATTTAAGCACAGACTGACTGACGCATACAGTACAGACACATGTATACACACGCACACATACAGTTGAGGTCTGGAGTCATTAAAACTTGTTTTTCAACCACTCCGCAAATTTCTTATTAACAAACTATAGTTTTGGCAAGTCGGTTAGGACATCTACTTTGTGCACGACACAAGTAATTTTCCCAACAATTATTTACAGACAGATTATTTCACTTAGAATTCACTGTATCACAATTCCAGTGATGTCGTGGCTTTAGAAGCTGGCTTTAGAAGCTTTTGATAGGCTAATTGACATCATTTGAGTCAATTGGAGGTGTACCTGTGGCTTACCTTCAAGGCCCACCTTGCCTCTTTGCTTGACATCATGAGATGGGAAAATCAAAAGAAATCAGCCAAAACCTCAGAAACATGTAGACCTCCACAAGTCTGGTTCATCCTTGTGAGCAATTTCCAAATGTCTGAAAGCACCACGTTCATCTGTACAAACAATAGTACGCAAGTATAAACACCATGGGACCACGGAGCCGTCATACCGCTCAGGAATGAGACACGTTCTGTCTCCTAGAGATTAACGTACTTTGGTGCGAAAAGTGCAAATCAATTCCAGAACAGCAGCAAAGGACCTTGTGAAGATGCTGGAGGAAACAGGTACAAACGTATCTATATCCACAGTAAAAATGAGTCCTATATCGACATAACCTGAAAGGCCGCTCAGCAAGGAAGAAGCCACTGCTCCAAAACCACCATAAAAAAAGCCAGACTACGGTTTGCAACTGCACATGTGGACAAAGATCGTACTTTTTGGAGAAATGTCCTCTGGTCTGATGAAACAAAAATAGACCATCGTTATGTTCGGAGGAAAAAGGGGGGGCTTGCAAGCCGAAGAACACCATCCCAAACGTGAAGCACGGGGGTGGCAGCATCATGTTGTGGGGGTGCTTTGCTGACGGAGGGACTGGTGCACTTCACAAAATAGTGGGCATCATGAAGATTGAAAATTATGTGGATATATTGGAACAACATCTCAAGACATAATCAGGAAGTTAAAGCTTGGTCGCAAATGGGTCTTCCAAATGGACAATGACCCCAAGCATGGCTTAAGTACAACAAAGTCAAGGTATTGGAGTGGCCATCACAAAGCCCTGACCTCAATCCCATAGAGAATTTGTGGGCAGAACTGAAAAGGCATGTGCGAGCAAGGAGGTCTTACAAACCTGACACAGTTGCACCATCTCTGTCAGGAGGAATGGGCCAAAATTCACCCAACTTATTGTGGGAAGCTTGTGGAAGGCTACCCGAAACGTTTGACCCAAATTAAACCATTTAAAGGCAATGTTACCAAATACTAAGCAAGTGTTTTGTAAACTTCTGACCCACTGGAAATGTGATGAAAGAAATAAAAGGTGAAATAAATCATTTATCTCTACTATTATTCTGACATTTCACATTCCTAAAATAAAGTGGTGATCCTAATTTACCTAAAATGGGGAATTTTTTACTTGGATTAAATGTCAGGAATTGTGAAAAACTGAGTTTAAATATACTTGGCTAACGTGTATGTAAACTTCCGACTTCAACTGTAGGAACACAAACACACACAAAAAAATGCACATGCACATACGCAAGCCCACAAACGCATACTCACACAAACACACTCGTAAAAACAAACAGGGGTCATTATGGGGTCAACACACACACCTCCCTCCCTAGGACCTACCTGCAGAGCTGTCATCCTCTATCTTGCTGACAAAGATGCTGAGTCCGTGTTCTGAACCACCTCTAACACTGAATCCCAGACGGCCGTCTGCACTCTTATCTACTGTCACTGTGTGGAGGTCTTCACAGTCATCCCCACCTGTACACAAGAGGGAACAGGCACTCTGAGATCCAATGCAGTAGAAACACTGTATTGACAACAAGTTGGATACAGCAGAAATATGGGAGTTGTAAGTAAAAATGTATAATTCTCCTGAACTAATGAAGGATCTTTAGCTCAGCAGGCTTTAGTTTTGTGGACTTAAGAGTTCATACAACACTGAGTTACTTTGGGAGGGGGAGTAAACACAGTAAAATTATCACCATCGACAGGAGAGTTGATGAGGATGACTCTGCCCATGGGTGAGGACCTGCCTCCCCTGTGGCGGTGATGCTTCTTCTGCATGTAGCGGTTTGTCGAGTGGGATCCCCCAGCCTGGCCCCCATTGTGGGGGTGAGGGTAGCCTCCCCCATTATGAGGGTGGGGGAGAGGATGTCCTCGCCCGTTGGTCATTTCCCTATGGTTGTGGTAGTCAGAGGAGTGAGCCATGGCGAGAGGCCTACTCCCCCTCCCACACTCATCCACTCGCCTGGAGATGCAGAGGGGACGGGAGGAGAGGTAGAGGGGAGTGAGTGGGTGGGTGGTTTGGCTGGATCAATCAATCAAGAGTTAAACAGAGGGAACAAGTAAAAACAATCCATCCATTACTGCTTGTTAATAGTGAAGTCCAATGCAGAAAAGTCCAAAAGCCACATTAGGCTAGTAGAGACATAAAAAACGAAATCATAAAATTTTGTCCATTTGTTAAAGGAGATTAATAAGTTATGGCAACTAGTCAGGTTGCAATCAATCAATCAAGAGTTAAGTCCCCTCACTCCCAAAGTATTTCATCCAGGCACAGTTATGGGACTGAAATAGTCCAATATTTGTATCCTTAAGTGCATCCTTAGGCTTGTTTGTAGACATCAAAATGAGCTGTCTGTTAATGAACTTCGGGGCACATCCATGGCAGTCACCGTTCAAGACCAGTCACTTTTAATCCAGAAAGACGTCCTTCTTTTGCCATTCCAACTAGCTCGTCCACTTCCTCTGGTCCAGCGGCCGGGGCCAAGATGTCTGCCACAGTGGCCTTTGAGTCCATTCTCCTCGGCCATGCTGTCCCAGCGCACCGCTCACCCATCTCTGAAGAGAGACGTCGTCGGGCACCGCTCTGTAAAAAAAAACCTTCCATGATTTCCCACGGGACGTAGTCGGATATCAACGGCCCCGAAAACATTCATGTTTTATTAAAAAGATAAAGGTGACATAGTGTGGAGTACGGTTTCATAATGTGAGGTATCTCAAACACTGCTCACCTTCTAAAAAGCTACTCACTTGAGACACACTTAACCTGTCACCAAGTATAGATTATTTGATTTTATTAGAGAGGAGCCCCCTCTCTAATAGTACCGATGACACATTATTTGATTTATTCAAGTATACACAACTACTTTTGATTGTCATTATGAGTGGAGGTAGAATAAGTCCTGCACCTAAGTAGATACAATTTGTGTAGAAACAATTTGTGAAGACAATTCTTTGTAGTGTTTGCCCAATGGAGTTCACTCGCAGCGTACCACTTCAGCAGCTCCCATTCAGCACCTTGGACAGTGCTCGAGCAACGGGTTACGTAAACAAACAAAGCTAAAAAAAAAAAAAGTACAATTAAAGCTTTACTCTTGGCTAAATACCTGCCCCGCAAGAGGAGCCCCCTCTCTAATAGTACCGATGACACCTTATATTCAGAAGTTCGTAGACAATTCAGTCCAATTTAGTCAAAAGTTATTTTAGTATAGGAATAACTTAAAAGGTGACTTCAGCATATAAAGCATTAGCGCAATGACGAACGATATGAAGCCCATAAAGGGATTCATATCAAGACCACTTTATAATTAGGCTCACGGATACTTAACATGGACCTAAAGAGGATCCCTAACAGGTCAAAGAGATGCAACAGAGGCACACAAAAGATAACAACAATTTTGGCTCGGTATCAAACTAGTTCTTTGTTAAATAAATAATAATAGCCTACCTAAACAGTTTTCTAAAGTTAAACACACACACACACTCCCCATCAACACATGCATGCAAACTATTCAGCTAAGTTTAACAATAGCATTACCTGTAACCATGTTGTGCTCTGTGACCTCACCTGTGACTAACACAGATAGACATGCATGAGCCCGCCCCTCTCCCATACCATTGGACACCTGCGGATGGCTTAAGTCACATTAGTGCCATCTCATTTGCTCTGGACAGTGACAATTGTTTTGGGTATTAATTCATCCTACACTGTAACACGTAGCCAGGTGTCTATGCCCGTGCTTAAATTATAAGGCTCGCAAAGTAGCAAAGAATTTAAAAAAAATATTGAGGTTGCTTTAGTCACTAAACACACGAGCTGTTTGACTCACACAGTAACTAACTAACTATCTAGAATAACTTAGTTAGGCTACTAAGAAAAAACTCCCTGTGCTTTTAGATCTTAGAGAGACTTTAACAAACTGAAACTACTAAAGTCACATAATTTCTGTTCACCTGCTTCGTTAAAGGGGCAATCTGCAGTTGCTTCATACGTTTTGGGACTTATGAATGAATGATTCTAGAAGAATAAAACTTATAAATGACTCATGAGCTCAGTCAAATTGTCGTACCCCATCAGAACCCAAAATATAAGTTATTTCACTCCAATGTTTAGAAACAAAGTTAATGTAAAAAAAAACACTATATAGCTTCAAAACATGGTTAAAACTAAAATGTCAATATCAAGGATGGCCCGTCTTTGCAACCATAACAAACAGGAGTGTGGAGTACGCTTTATTATTGTCTTAACTGCTGATTGACACTTTAAGGAGATTATTAATGAGATAACATACTTATTGTAATTGACTAGACTACATGGCTACTGCTCCTTGGTGTCAGAGGTAGAATATATTATTATCTTGTATTGGTGTTATACTGCCATCGTCTGTCTGAGTAATTCCATCTCATGACAGTGGTATATGATCCCTGATAATGAAGGAAATGTAGGCTAGTAGTCTACTTAAGCAATAAGTCACGAGGGGGTGCCAATCAGCATTCAGGGCCCGAACCACCCAGTTTATAATTAAGCAATAAGGCAATATACCACGGCTAAGGGATGTTCTTAAGCGCGACGCAATGCGGAGTGCCTGGATACAGCCCTTAGCCGTGGTGTATTAGCCATATAGCACAAACCCCCAAGGTGCCTTATTGCTATTATAAACTGGCAATTAGAGCAGTAAAAATAGATGTTGTCATACCCGTGGTATACGGTCTGATATACCACAGCTGTCAGCCAATCAGAATTCAGGGCTTGAACCACCCAGTTTATCATTAATTTTATAAACTCAGTTATGAATGAAAGCATCTTCTGTTAACTTATTAAATAAATTGTCAATCAATCATATCTATTAGCACATGGTGCTGCTGCACCCACCCACGCACCCCCCCACACATGCACATTGTGATGCATAACATATTTCTTATACTTCCCTCTCTCAAGACTTGTCTCAGTTCAAGCTGTCACCCAAAATGGTGGGCAAGGACCACTGGTGAGTCACAGGATCACTGTGGTGAGTCAGAGTTAGTTTCCACTGGGTTGTTCATGCATAGTTGGGCTGTGGTGGGGAGAGACTGTTTTCACCTTAAAGGGATAGTTAGGGATTTTGACAATGAGGCCCATTAACAACTTCCCCAGGGTCAAATGAACTTGTGGGTACCCTTTTTATTTATCTGTGTGCAACTTTCTTTATACTGGGCAAAGATACATAAAAATGGAATCCACAAGTTCATCTGACGTCTGCTCCATGCAACCTGGCAGCTCTGGCTGCTCCATGCAGACTGGCAGCTCTGGCTGCTCCATGCAGACTGGCAGCTCAGGCTGCTCCATGCAGGCTGGCAGCTCTGGCTGCGCTGAACAGGCAGGAGACTTCAACAGCGCTGTAGAGGAGGAAGGCTCTGGCAGCGCTGAACATGCGGGAGACTCCGGCAGCGCAGGAGAGGAGGAAAGCTCTGGCTGCGCTAAACAGGCGGGAGACTCCGGCAGCACAGGAGAGGAGGAAAGCGCTGGCTGCGCTGAACAGGCGGGAGACTCCGGCAGCACTGGAGAGGAGGAAAGCTCTGGCTGCGCTAAACAGGCGGGAGACTCCGGCAGCGCAGGAGAGGAGGAAAGCTCTGGCTGCGCTAAACAGGCGGCAGACTCCGGCAGCGCAGAAGAGGAGGAAAGCTCTGTCTGCGCTAAACAGGCGGGAGACTCCGGCAGCGCAGGAGAGGAGGAAAGCGCTGGCTGCGCTGAACAGGCGAGGCGCACTGAAGGCCTGGTGCGTGGTGCTGGAACTGGTGGTACTGGGCCGAGGACATGCACAGGAAGCCTGGTGCGGGGAGCTGCCACCGGAGGACTGGTGTGTGAAGGTGGCACAGGATGGACCGGACCGTGAAGGTGTACTGGAGAGCCTGAGAGCAGGGCTGGCACAGGACGTGCAAGGCTAGGTAGGTACACAGGAGGCCTAGTGCGTGAGGCTGGCACAATTTTCACCAGCCGACTAACACGCACCTCAGGACGAGTATGGAGCGCTGACCCAAGTGCCATCATATCCCCGACATGCTCCGTCGGACGAATATCATACCTAAAGCACCATACTAGCAACTCCCTCATTACTCTCTCCTCCACTTTCCCCATTAACTCCTTCACAGTCTCTGCTTCGCTCACCTCTAACACCGGCTCTGGTTCTGGTCTCCTCCTTGGCTCCTCACGATAAACAGGGAGAGTTGGCTCAGGTCTGACTCCGGACTCTACCACACTCTCCCTGAGCCTCCCCCCCAATACATTTTTGGGGCTGACTCTCGGGCTTTCTTCTGCGTCGTTGTGCTTGTTTCTCCAACTCCATTCTCCTATAACCCTCTTCGCACTGCCCCAGCGAATCCCAGGCGGGCTCCGGTACTCTCCCTCGGTCGACCACCCACCTGTCTATTTCCTCCCAAGTAGTGTAGTCCCGATATTGTAGCTCCTGCTGCCGCTGTTGCTTCTCCTCATACCAGCGCCTCTCAGCTCTCGCCGCCTCCAGTTCTTCTTTGGGGCGGCGATATTCTCCAGGCTGGTCCCAGGGTCCTTCTCCGAACAATTCATCCTCCCATGTCCGTTCCTCCTTTCGCTGCTTCTGCTGTCGCTGTTGCCTGTTACCACGCCGCTCGGTCCTGGTGTGGTGGGTGATTCTGTAACGGCGTTCTTCTATCTCCTCCTCTGATGAAGAGGTAGAACAAGGATCGGACCAAAATGCAGCGTGATGATGATTCATGATATAATTTTAATGAAGGAAAAAAACAATACAAGCGGAAACTACAAAATAATGAAAAGTGAAAACCGAAACAGCCCTATCTGGTGCAAACACTAAGACAGGAACAATCACCCACGAAAACACTCACAGAATATGGCTGCCTAAATATGGCTCCCAATCAGAGACAACGATAATCACCTGACTCTGATTGAGAATCGCCTCAGGCAGCCATAGACTAATTAGACACCCCACAAATCCCCAATACAAAAAACACACCACAATAACCCATGTCACACCCTGGCCTGACCAAATAAATAAAGAAAACACAAAATACTAAGACCAAGGCGTGACAGCTCTCTTGTTCAGATATCGGTAAGTAGACTGGAGGCAGGGCAGGAAAGGGATAACGAATCCAGTTGTTTGTGTCATCCGTTTCGGGAAAGTACCTGCGTAATTGCGCACCCAGCTCACTCAGGTGCTTCGCTACATCACATTTGACATTGTCCATAAGCTTGAGTTAATTTGCACACAAAAAAATCATACAATGATGGAAAGACCTGGGTGTTGTCCTTGTTAATGCAGACAGAGAAGAGCTCCAACTTCTTAATCATAGCCTCAATTTTGTCCCACACATTGAATATAGTTGCGGAGAGTCCCTGTAATCCTAGATTCAGATCATTCAGGCGAGAAAAAAACATCACCCAGATAAGCCAGTCGTGTGAGAAACTCGTCATCATGCAGGCAGTTAGACAAGTGAAAATGATGGTAAGTAAAGGAAACTTTAAGCTTGTCTCTCAATTTAAAAAAACATGTCAATACTTTACCCCTTAATAACCAGCGCACTTCTGTATGTTGTAAAAGCGTTACATGGTCGCTGTCCATATCATTGCATAGTGAAGAAAATACACAAGAGTTCAGGGGCCTTGCTTTAACAAAGTTAACCATTTTCACTATAGTGTCCAAAACATATTTCAAGCTGTCAAGCATTCATTTGGCAGCAAGAGCCTCTACGTGGATGCTGCAGTGTACCTAAGTGGCGTCAGGAACAACTGCTTGGACGCACTTTATCACTCCACTATGTCTCCCTGTCATGGCTTTTGCGCCATCAGCACAGATACCAACACATCTTGACCACCAATGTCCATTTAATGTCACAAAGCTGTACAGTACTTAAAAAATGTATTATCCTGTTGTCCTGGTTTCCAGTGGTTTGCAGAAGAGGATGTCTTCTTTAATTGATCCCACATAAACGTAACGGACATGTACCAGGAGCTGGGCCTGTTGACTCATCCAGCTGTAATGCATATAATTCACTGGCTTGTATGCGGAGCAGTAATTATTTCAAAACATCTGCAATGTCACTGATGCGTTGTGAAACAGTGTTGTTTGATGAAGGCTTTGTCTGTAGAGTTTTTGGACTTTTCCCCCAGCATTGTCCCAGCCATATCCACGGCTGCAGGAAGAATTAAGCCTTCCACAGTGCCATGGGACTTGCCTGTCCTCGCCACTCGGTAGCTCACCATATAAGACGCTTCTAGCCCCTTCTTATTAATGGTGTCTTAATTCTCACTCACAAAAACTCCAGTGGCTTATTTTTCAAATGACCATATTTTGTTTCTAAATGTCTGCGCAAGAGTGGAGGTTTCAGTGAGGTAGTACTTTTGCACATATGACAGACACACTGTGGCTGAGGAAAGGCACTACTCCCAATATAAGTGAACCCCAAATCAATGGAGTTCTCATCATATTTGCGCCTCTTCAATGGTCCAACGTCCCTGTCTGTTGTTCGTGCTTTCCCAGGTAAGGGGGCAGTAGCTCGTCGGCTGCATCAGATTCACAACTGTCAGTGTCCATGCTAGCTGGCCTAACAATAAATGTAGAACTACTGATGCTAGCATTGGAAGTGCTCGTGGAAGCAGAACAACTTGTGTCATCGACAGGTGCAGGTGTAGTACTGCTGGTAGTAGCAGTACTACCAGTAGAGCTGGTATGAGTCTCTATGGACGGGGGCCTTGCTTTATTTTAAACCATTTATCAATTTTCAAGCAAACGGAATGAGCAGCAGCGATGTCTGGCTACATACTGACCGTTAGTGGAATTCCCGCAAGAGATTAACGGTTAATGTGATGGATGTTGATTATTTGACTGGGCTGCATGTATTTGACATTGTGTTGTTATTTCGCTGAACACTAAGTGGTTTCGTTTTATTTTTGGCAGTGAAACGAGGCTACTCAGGCGAGAAAAATATATATCACATTTTTTTATTTAGAGTATCCCCTACGGCATTGCGCGTACCCCTGGGGATAGATCGACTGGGACTGTGTACATCAACCGGTGTGGCACTATCAGAGGTCATCGTGAGGATGTTTCGCAGGGGAGCCAGCTTACAGACGGAGGTTGAGATGGCAGAAGCTGAAGTGTTGTTTGAAGCTGAAAACGCGTAAAAATTACAGTTAGTGAGAAAGATGAGTTTACAACAGTGAAGTCCAACAATGGAACAAAATGGGTTAACGTTGTGGGAATTTTAATGTAAAAAATATATATAATGTAGAGACCCGCACAGACAAGCTGTGTGTTATGTGTTAGGCTATTAGTGGGTTGTGTTGTACTTACCAGTGTTCGCGGGGTCCGACATGCCAATCAACCTGCTATCTGCCAATCACGGGAATGCCTGGAATGTTCTGATGCCGAGCATCCTGGCGGATGGCGGAGTGGCGTGGAGGGGTGTTGGGCAGGGGGATGGAGCATTGGAAGTTAAGACCAGGTTTAGCCATTGTTCTCTCTCTTACATCTGGCCTTCACAAGAGAAGCTCACGGTTGGTTTGTGGGTTATCTTTCATTTACTTGGGGTGGGCTACGGCCAAACAGTAGCCTGTGTAAAGTTGGGTTAATAAACCGTCAATTCATAAACTTCAAGCCTCAGTTTGGACAATTGTTCCTTTATGATCTAGTCAGGTCATTACAATAATTATGCGGGAGTAATTATTATCCATTCGCACAGTAGCTGGCGGAATGCACATATAAATGGTTGCGAACACCATTATACCAAAGAAGGACCTTCGTGGGAAGTTGATGAGGTAGAGATTAAAAATATTCCTGAAGTGATTGATGCTACTCGGATGAATCATGTGGTGAATTAAAGAAAAAGTGAAGAGTCTTATCTCTTATTTTTTTATTTGGAGTCTCTCCTTACTAAAGTGCAGATGGGATATACACTGCTCAAAAAAATAAAGGGAACACTTAAACAACACAATGTAACTCCAAGTCAATCACACTTCTGTGAAATCAAACTGTCCACTTAGGAAGCAAAACTGATTGACAATACATTTCACATGCTGTTGTGCAAATGGAATAGACAACGGGTGGAAATTATAGGCAATTCGCAAGACACCCCCAATAAAGGAGTGGTTCTGCAGGTGGTGACCAGACCACTTCTCAGTTCCTATGCTTCCTGGCTGATGTTTTGGTCACTTTTGAATGCTGGCGGTGCTTTCACTCTAGTGGGAGCATGAGACGGAGTCTACAACCCACACAAGTGGCTCAGGTAGTGCAGCTCATCCAGGATGGCACATCAATGCGAGCTGTGGCAAGACGGTTTGCTGTGTCTGTCAGCGTAGTGTCCAGAGCATGGAGGCGCTACCAGGAGACAGGCCAGTACATCAGGAGACGTGGAGGAGGCCGTAGGAGGGCAACAACCCAGCAGCAGGACCGCTACCTCCGCCTTTGTGCAAGGAGGAGCAGGAGGAGCACTGCCAGAGCCCTGCAAAATGACCTCCAGCAGGCCACAAATGTGCATGTGTCTGCTCAAACGGTCAAAAACAGACTCCATGAGGGTGGTATGAGGGCCCGACGTCCACAGGTGGGGGTTGTGCTTTACAGCCCAACACCGTGCAGGACGATTGGCATTTGCCAGAGAACACCAAGATTGGCAAATTCGCCACTGGCGCCCTGTGCTCTTCACAGATGAAAGCAGGTTTACACTGAGCACGTGACAGACGTGACAGAGTCTGGAGACGCCGTGGAGAACGTTCTGCTGCCTGCAACATCTCCAGCATGACCGGTTTGGCGGTGGGTCGCCAGAGGTAGCCTGACTGCCATTAGGTACCGAGATGAGATCCTCAGACCCCTTGTGATACCATATACTGGTGCGGTTGGCCCTGGGTTCCTCCTAATGCACAATGCTAGACCTCATGTGGCTGGAGTGTGTCAGCAGTTCCTGCAAGAGGAAGGTACTGATGCTATGGACTGGCCCGCCCGTTCCCCAGACCTGAATCCAATTGAGCACATCTGAGACATCATGTCTCGAATCCATCCACTAACGCCACGTTGCACCACAGACTGTCCAGGAGTTGGCAGATGCTTTAGTCCAGGTCTGGGAGGAGATCCCTCAGGAGACCATCCGCCACCTCATCAGGAGCATGCCCAGGCGTCGTAGGGAGGTCATACAGGCACGTGGAGGCCACACACACTACTGAGCCTCATTTTGACTTGTTTTAAGGACATTACATCAAAGTTGGATCAGCCTGTAGTGTGGTTTTCCACTTTAATTTTGAGTGTGACTCCAAATCCAGACCTCCATGGGTTGATAAATTTGATTTCCATTGATCATTTTTGTGTGATTTTGTTGTCAGCACATTCAACTATGTAAAGAAAAAAGTTTTTAATAAGAATATTTCATTCATTCAGATCCAGGATGTGTTATTTTAGTGTTTCCTTTATTTTTTTGAGCAGTGTATAAACTCAGAGCATTTGTTCCAAGACCAATGCAGTGTGATCATTGTAAAGCTTTTGGACATGTTTCAAGTGTTTGCAGAAGGGAGAAGCCAAGATGTTCAATTTGTGGAAAAGATCATATCATGTGTTTTAGAAGTTATGAAAATGTGACATGTTGCAATTGTGGTGTGAACCATGAAGCCACATCTTTGGAATGCACAACAAGGGTGAAAGAGAATGAGGTGGCTAATGTCAGGGCTTTTGAGAGCATTTCATATGCAGTTAAAAGGGTTCGAATGGTGCTCCTGAATAGTCCATGGTGGTGGATAGGCCTTCACTGAAGGCTGCAGGGGTTGCTGTTCAACAGCAGGACCCAGATATGTTAAAGGTTATAAGGTGGACTTTGTGGCCTTCATTTCTATGGTGATTAATGGCACTGCCAAGGTGGAGAGGAAGTCCAGGGAAATAGATATTGTGGATGCGGTGGAATGGTTCCTGGGACTGAAAGACTTCTCAGCAGAAGAGTTGCATGGAGTATTGTCACAAGCCGTACAACCTCTCTAGTCATAGAGCCTGAGAAGGGAGATACTGTATGGACATTTTTCGGATGACTGCCTTGCCTGGTTCACCAATTACTTTGCAGACAGAGTTCAGTGTGTCAAATCGGAGGGCATGCTGTCCGGTCCTCTGGCAGTCTCTATGGGGGTGCCACAGGGTTCAATCCTCGAGCCGACTCTCTGTATATATCAATGATGTTGCTCTTGCTGCGGGCGATTCCCTGATCCACCTCTACGCAGACGACACCATTCTATATACTTCCCGCCCGTCCTTGGACACTGTGCTATCTAACCTCCAAACGAGCTTCAATGCCATACAACACTCCTTCCGTGGCCTCCAACTGCTCTTAAACGCTAGTAAAACCAAATGCATGCTTTTCAACCATTCGCTGCCCGCACGCCTGACCAGCATCACCACCCTGGATGGTTCCGACCTTGAATATGTGGACATCTATAAGTACCTAGGTGTCTGGCTAGACTGTAAACTCTCCTTCCAGACTCATATCAAACATCTCCAATCGAAAATCAAATCAAGAGTCGGCTTTCTATTCCGCAACAAAGCCTCCTTCACTCACGCCGCCAAACTTACCCTAGTAAAACTGACTATCCTACCGATCCTCGACTTCGGCGATGTCATCTACAAAATTGCTTCCAACACTCTACTCAGCAAACTGGATGCAGTTTATCACAGTGCCATCCATTTTGTCACTAAAGCACCTTATACCACCCACCACTGCGACTTGTATGCTCTAGTCGGCTGGCCCTCGCTACATATTCGTCGCCAGACCCACTGGCTCCAGGTCATCTACAAGTCCATGCTAGGTAAAGCTCCGCCTTATCTCAGTTCACTGGTCACGATGGCAACACCCATCCGTAGCACGCGCTCCAGCAGGTGTATCTCACTGATCATCCCTAAAGCCAACACCTTATTTGGCCGCCTTTCGTTCCAGTTCTCTGCTGCCTGTGACTGGAACAAATTGCAAAAATCGCTGAAGTTGGAGACTTTTATCTCCCTCACCAACTTCAAACATCTGCTATCTGAGCAGCTAACCGATCGCTGCAGCTGTACATAGTCTATCGGTAAATAGCCCACCCATTTTTACCTACCTCATCCCCATATTGTTTTTATTTATTTACTTTTCAATGCCCGGAGCCCTGTTCTGTGAGCTCGCAATGAGTCGTCGAGCCACAGAGCGGGAGGGGAGGACCGAGCCGGCCTGGAAGATAGGGGACATAGAGAGTCAAAGGATGCAGAAAGGGAGGAGAGGAGGGTTGAGGAGGCAGAATCAGGAGATAGGTTGGAGAAGGTTTGAGCAGAGGGAAGAGATGATAGGATGGAAGAGGAGAGAGTAGCGGGGGAGAGAGAGCGAAGGTTGGGACGGCGCGATACCATCCGAGTAGGGGCAGTGTGGGAAGTGTTGGATGAGAGCGAGAGGGAAAAGGATACAAGGTAGTGGTCGGAGACTTGGAGGGGAGTTGCAATGAGGTTAGTGGAAGAACAGCATCTAGTAAAGATGAGGTCGAGCGTATTGCCTGCCTTGTGAGTAGGGGGGAAGGTGAGAGGGTGAGGTCAAAAGAGGAGAGGAGTGGAAAGAAGGAGGCAGAGAGGAATGAGTCAAAGGTAGACGTGGGGAGGTTAAAGTCGCCCAGAACTGTGAGAGGTGAGCCGTCCTCGGGAAAGGAGCTTATCAAGGCATCAAGCTCATTGATGAACTCTCCGAGGGAACCTGGAGGGCGATAAATGATAAGGATGTTAAGCTTGAAAGGGCTGGTAACTGTGACAGCATGGAATTCAAAGGAGGCGATAGACAGATGGGTAAGGGGAGAAAGAGAGAATGACCACTTGGGAGAGATGAGGATCCCGGTGCCACCACCCCGCTGACCAGAAGCTCTCGGGGTGTGCGAGAACACGTGGGCGGACGAGGAGAGAGCAGTAGGAGTAGCAGTGTTATCTGTGGTGATCCATGTTTCCGTCAGTGCCAAGAAGTCGAGGGACTGGAGGGAGGCATAGGCTGAGATGAACTCTGCCTTGTTGGCCGCAGATCGGCAGTTCCAGAGGCTACCGGAGACCTGGAACTCCACGTGGGTCGTGCGCGCTGGGACCACCAGATTAGGGTGGCCGCGGCCACGCGGTGTGGAGCATTTGTATGGTCTGTGCAGAGGAGAGAACAGGGATAGACAGACACATAGTTGACAGGCTGCAGAAGAGGCTACGCTAATGCAAGGAGATTGGAATGACAAGTGGACTACACGTCTCGAATGTTCAGAAAGTTAAGCTTACGTAGCAAGAATCTTATTGACTAAAATGATTAAAATGATACAGTACTGCTGAAGTAGGCTAGCTGGCAGTGGCTGCGTTGTTGACACTACACTAATCAAGTCGTTCCGTTGAGTGTAATAGTTTCTACAGTGCAGCTATTCGGGGGCTAGCTGGCTAGCTAGCAGTGTTGATTACGTTACGTTGCGTTAAAAGAACGACAATAGCTGGCTAGCTAACCTAGAAAATCGCTCTAGACTACACAATTATCTTTGATACAAAGACGGCTATGTAGCTAGCTATGTAGCTAGCTACGATCAAGCAAATCAAACCGTTATGCTGTAATGAATTGAAATGAAAATGTGATACTACCTGTGGAGTGAAGCGGAATGCGACCGGGTTGTTGAGTGCAGAAGTTATATTCGGTAGACGTTGGCTAGCTGTTAGCTGTTAGCTGTTAGCTAGCTAGCTAGTGTCTCCTACGTTAAGGACGACAAATAGCTGGCTAGCTAACCTCGGTAAATTAAGATAATCACTCTAAGACTACACACTCTAAACTACACAATTATCTTGGATACGAAGACAGCAAAGACAACTATGTAGCTAGCCAACACTACACTAATCAAGTCGTTCAGTTGAGTGTAATAGTTACTACAGTGCTGCTATACGGTGGACGTTAGCTATGTGGCTAGCTGCTGGGCAGTAGACTACGTTAGGACGACGAAATACGATAATTACGCAATTATCTTTGATACAAAGACGGCTATGTAGCTAGCTAAGAAGCTAAGAAGAAATTGCTAAGATTAGACAAATCAAACCGTTGTACTATAATGAAATGTAATGAAAAGTAATGAAAAGTAATACTACCTGCGGACCGAAGTGCGAATGCGACCGCTCGCTCCAACCCGGAAGTACACTCTCTGAATGATCCAATGTTGACCTAAATGACTAATGATGATAAATTACAATCCACCTATGTGTAATCAAGTCTCCGTATAAATGCACCTGCACTGTGATAGTCTCAGAGGTCCGTTAAAAGCGCAGAGAGCATCATGAAGAACAAGGAACACACCAGGCTGGTCCGAGATACTGTTGTGAAGAAGTTTAAAGCCGGATTTGGATACAAAAAGATTTCCCAAGCTTTAAACATCCCAAGGAGCACTGTGTAAGCGATAATATTGAAATGGAAGGAGTATCAGACCACTTCAAATCTACCAAGACTTGGCCGTCCCTCTAAACTTTCAGCTCATACAAGGAGAAGACTGATCAGAGATGCAGCCAAGAGGCCCATGATCACTCTGGATGAACTGCAGAGATCTACAGCTGAGGTGGGAGACTCTGTCTATAGGACAACAATCAGTCGTATATTGCACAAATCTGGCCTTTATGGAAGAGTGGCAAGAAGAAAGCCATTTCTTAAAGATATCCATAAAAAGTGTTGTTTAAAGTTTGCCACAAGCCACCTGGGAGACACACCAAACATGTGGAAGAAGGTGCTCTGGTCAGATGAAACCAAAATTGAACTTTTTGGCAACAATGCAAAACGTTATGTTTGGCGTAAAAGCAACACAGCTCATCCCCACTGTCAAACATGGTGGTGGCAGCATCATGGTTTGGGCCTGCTTTTCTTCAGCAGGGACAGGGAAGATGGTTAAAATTGATGGGAAGATGGATGGAGCCAAATACAGGACCATTCTGTAAGAGCCTGATGGAGTCTGCAAAAGACTGAGACTGGGACGGAGATTTGTCTTCCAACAAGACAATGATCCAAAACATAAAGCTAAATCTACAATGGAATGGTTCAAAAATAAACATATCCAGGTGTTAGAATGGCCAAGTCAAAGTCCAGACCTGAATCCAATCGAGAATCTGTGGAAAGAACTGAAAACTGCTATTCACAAATGCTCTCCATCCAACCTCACTGAGCTCGAGCTGTTTTGCAAGGAGGAATGGGAAAAAATGTCAGTCTCTCGATGTGCAAAACTGATAGAGACATACCCCAAGCGACTTACAGCTGTAATCGCAGCAAAAGGTGGCGCTACAAAGTATTAACTTAAGGGGGCTGAATAATTTTGCACGCCCAATTTTTCAGTTTTTGATTTGTTAAAAAAGTTTGAAATATCCAATAAATGTCGTTCCACTTCATGATTGTGTCCCACTTGTTGTTGATTCTTCACAAAAAAAATACAGTTTTATATCTTTGTTTGAAGCCTGAAATGTGGCAAAAGGTCGCAAAGTTCAAGGGGGCCAAATACTTTCGCAAGGCACTGTATATACTGTCCGTTGGTTTCATAAAAAATTGCTTCAGCTTGGAGTTGCTTTCACAATTTCTGTCTCTGTTTTCTCCTCAGCGGTTCCCAGTCCTAAACGCCCCAGTACAGGTGGGACTGGTGGGTCTGTGGTAAGTATCTAAGGGACTAATTTTCCTCTTTCAATGACGTGCGCTGTAAGCAAACTAATCATAACATGTTCTGAATACTGCACGTCACGATTGTATTCCGCATACTGCTTGTATTGCACTGTTTACCAAACATCCTTTTCTCTCTTTCAGCCTGGTGTTTGCAACTCCTCTGTGCTGTGCCCTCTTCCCACAGAAGAGGTAAAGTATGGCCATATGTTACATACCTTAGCTATAGACAGTGGATCTGCTTTTCTTTAACATAGAGATTGTGCTCTCTAATAATCAATGTATTTTTCTCTCTCTGTTTCTGGCCCATATTCTCTCCCTCCCCCTCTCTCTGTAGTTCTATGGCAGTGAGCAGCCTGGAGACAGATCTTCAGGAGAGGATACTACAAAGCAGTCCCCACACTACTACTGTCTTCTTCAACAAAGGCCTTTAGGACCACACAATAACACCCACCAAGCATAATCCCCATCTGCTGGTTGGACCCTGCTACTACAGCTCAGTGGGAACAACTGTAAGGCCAAAGAGAATATTATATTTATGCATATGTTTTATTTACCTGTTTGTTTATGATGTTCTAGGCTTTTTGATGTTTTATTTTTTTATTTTTGATGTCTCAGTCCTACAAAGTTGCTTCATTGTCTGAAATGATTGGTGAAAGCCTACCAGTCAAATTTTTCTGAAATATAAAAGCAACATGCAAAATGTAAACAATTTTACTGAGTTAAAGTTCATATAAGGAAATCAGTCAATTGAAATAAATAAATTAGGCCCTAATCTATGGATTTCACATGACTGGGAGCAAGGCCCACCCACTGGTGAGCCAGGCCCAGCCAATTAGAATTTGTGTTTCCCCACAAAAGGGCTTTATTACAGTTAGAAAAACTCCTCAGATGTCCGGATGGCTGGTCTCAGAGGATTCCACCGGTGAAGAAGCCTGATGTGGAGCTCCTGTGCTGGCGTGGTACACGTGGTCTGCGGTTGTGAGGCTGGTTGGACGTACTGTCAAATTTGCTATAACTATGTTGGAGGTGGCTTATGGTAGAGAAATTACCTTTTCAATTCTCTGTCAACAGCTCTGGTGGACATTCCTGCAGATCCTTTATTTCAGCTCATGGGACCAACACTTTTTTTGTTCAGTATAGATGCAGGAAAGGAGACGAGGAGAAAGCCTCTTCGAAGTAATGAAACGCATGCGAGCGTAGTGTGATATATATATATATATATGTGTGTATATGTATGTGTGTGTGTGACACATCTTATACTGCGTAGTGTGACACATCTTATACTGCTACATTGACAAACAGACTATGGTTTTATTTCTTTCTATTTTGTGTGTTTATCCTCCCTGGGGTTGTGGGTGTTTAATTACTGAATGTTACTGAATGACAAATTCTATCAAATCACCCCAAACTAGATCACCCCTCGTTTTCAATCCCAGAGAGATTTTTTTCTCCCCAAGGTGTATTTGTTTTTTTCCATTGTGTTTGAGATCGTACCCTTTTAAGCTGTGTACACAGAAACCATTCATGACTTGGAATTAGAAAATAGTTCAATTGAATCTGCTATATATCCACTCCCTCAAATTGGCTCAACCTGTAGTCTGTAGTAAAATACAACAGTTGGTTTATGAGCACAATATAGACTGGCTTGCTATTAAATTCCTTTTTGCATCTGCCAGGGTTTTGTTTATCATTGTAAAACCTATTGCTTCAGTGTGCCCTAATGAACATTACCAAGTTGATGAGCAAAGCTTCCCTCTCTCACCACTGCCCTTGGAAGTGTACTTACACACACACACACACACACTGTCCCACCAGATAACCTTATCAACCCCTCTCACCCTAGTAACCCTGTCTGTTTTGTTACAAAGAAAACCTTTAGAGATGCTATGACACTGCGTGGGCACTCCTTACTGAGATTTCAATAAGCACATTCCTAGTTGCACTGATCACAATGATATGCCAGCAGAAAGGTTTATCTAAGATAGAATCTAGGCATAATGTTTCTGCCCCATATCACGGTCTTTCGGCAGGTTGCCTAGTGGCTAAGAGCATTGGGCCAGTAACCGAAAGGTCGCTGGTTGAATCCCCGGACTGACTAGGTGAAAAATCTGCCGATGTGTCCTTGAGCAAGTTTCTTAACCCTAATTGCTCCTGTAAGTCACTCTGGATGAGTGTTTACTAAATAACTTATATATATATATATGCTGCCATACAGACTTAGACGCATGGTGGTTCTAATGTATGCAATAAGAGGCACGGGTACATATATGAATCCCAATCTGTATAATGTCAGGTTTAGATTAATTGTAATGTGTATACCAAATAATATTAATTTAATGTCATGAAACAAAAGCAAAGCTGTGAGAACCAGGGGTCTGAAACTACTGGCCGGCTGACAAAATGTGCCTCCCAAGCTTATTTAATGTGGCCCGTGGTTGTATTAGGAAATGCAGCCCAGGGTCATACATTTTGAAACATCTGTCTTAAACCCTTGAGTAAAATAAATCAATAAATTATATGACAGTTGGAAGTAATGCTGGGACCTTTAGTTCCCGTGTGAAAAAACTGGGCTTAGTTGGAGCATCCTTGATCAAACCTGTATATTAATGTTAATATATCGATGTTGACAAGTGTAGTAGTAATATGTCTGTTTATGCGTGGTCAAGTAGTACCAGACTATTTCGTAGTACAGTATCAACTGAATTTAACTTTGTGGGCGAACTAGGGTATGTAAAACGGGGGATATGGAATATAGAGTATATATTTAACGAATAAATAGAGAGGTATTAGATTTTACACTTCAGGGTGCGGTGCTCCATTTCTTCACTAGGTGGCAGTAAGACCAACTAACTATTACACATTTCCATTGTGGTTTTGTGTTTCTGAGAGTTGACTTTGAATGTATTAATCAAAACCACCCATCAGTATTGGCCTGGTTGATTTTAGTAAGGCTCGGTCACCTAGCCTGGTACCAGATTTGTTTGCTGTCTTGTCAGGCTATAGATCACCTTTTCCTCTGTCAAAGTCAGTATAGAGCTCCACAGTTGTGTCACAACCATAAAACCTAGCGGTCAAACAGGGAAATGGTTCCAATTGTTTTTTTTCACCATTCATTTTTCTCATAGGGGATTTTAGAAACATTTAATATAAGGGCTGTGTTTTGTGCCGGCTTACCCTAGCGTGAAGTTTTGATAACCATGTACATCTCTCGGACAAGGTGACTTTTATCAATCTATTCGTCTCTATTTACTCTGATTCAAAAATGCTAATTAGTGTCAAAGTAGACGACATGCAAAACGATGCAAGCTCCTTCACGTCATCTCTAGCTGACGCTAACATTAGATAGTTATCCAATTTAACTTTGCCTCGATTTGGCAGTCTCATCCAGATCATCATGGCATTTGTAGTTCTTTGATAGCCACATTAGCATTTCAGTTTTCGGTGGTAAATGCAGGCGACTATATTGATAAAAGTCCCTATTGTCCGAGAGAGATTTACATAGTTATCAAAACATCATGCCAGCGTAAGCATACACAAATCACAACCCTTATTTTAACGACTGGAACCAGTTCTGTTTAACCGCTAGGTTTTATGGGTATTATGACTCATACTGAGGTACTCTATGGTATGCCTACCATCCCACTGTGCTTGGTAGTTGTAGATCACGTCTCTCAATTAAATCAGATATTTAATTGAGACGTGCAATGAAGACATTTGTGATTCTTAGGGGTCTGTAACAAGACATTTGTGATTCTTAAGGATCTGTAACAAGACATTTGTGATTCTTAAGGATCTGTAACAAGACATTTCACTGTAGTGGACGTCAGTGGTCATGAATGAATCTCCTCAGACTTTATTCTATTGCTCTATTTTTAGGAATGACTCCACATACCCTGGTCCCAATTCTGTTTGTGCCGTCTTGTTTAGTGTGACAGCGAACATAGAATTTGGCAAGATAACAAACAGATCTGGAACCAGGCTAGATTCTTCATACTTTTTAGTGCAAATTTTTATAATCATCCATAGACAATCAGCTGCACTGCAGCACAGTGTTATTATGGCCATACAGTAAACATTGCTACATTTATGCCATGGCTTTCAACTGTAAATACCAGGGTTGGAGGCAGTTCCATTTCAATTGACTGAATTGAAATCCTGGTAGATACTGGTTCATCTGTACTGTACATAAGCACACATGCAGAGTAAAATGGCTATTCCACAAGTCACATTAATTACATTTATGTCCATAATTGAATATAATAAATACCATGTATTTCATGAGCAAGTTGACACCATTGTAAAACTCACTCATTCACTTGCCTATTACTATTAGGACACCCTATCGTTATTGTATCTTGGGGCTTTGGGGGGGGTTCTGTTGTATCTTGGGTAAAATTGGGTGCTATGTTGTAACCAATGTAAAGGGTGGGGGTGTGGGGTACTTTTAAATGTATCGAAAATATGTGCTTGACAATGCCTATGATAAACAAAGTCACAGCTTATTGTGATGAGTTTATAGTAAGTTATCCAGCAGCTGCTAGCTTTATTTATTTAATCACTGCCATTTAGTTGTTTTCTGGTCCTTTTGGTGGGGAGGTCAAGGAAATGTGATTAGAACAAAAATGAACCTAGAGCTAGATCGTGCTGATAAACATGCAAGTCTTGCGATTTATTGTACT
The DNA here is from genome assembly GCF_023373465.1 of Oncorhynchus keta. Taxonomy (NCBI): domain Eukaryota; kingdom Metazoa; phylum Chordata; class Actinopteri; order Salmoniformes; family Salmonidae; genus Oncorhynchus; species Oncorhynchus keta. The sequence goes on from NC_068422.1 coordinate 27,390,302, forward strand.
ATTCATTTAGTCAAGGCAAAGATGTGCTGTGTATCACACACAGCTACAAACCTAGCCAAGGAAGAGACGGGGTTGATAAAGTTGGAAAAGCATAGCTTCTTAAGTTTGTCATTGCTTAAGCTTTATTTGATTAGCATCTACCAGGTTATCCTCATGCAATAACTTTCATGTTAAATATATCTCTGGGTTAGCTTCGGCATGTCATAGAATATGGTCTCAGCAGCACATTGAAGGCACAACATGGAAGACAATCTATGACGTCGCTACACTCCATGGATGTTTCATGTCAGTGTGTGTCCACGTACAGTAACTCTTGTACTGTTGTTCAATACCCATGTAGTTGTCAGTATTGGAATTCACTTATTGATTTTACCCCCTCCATGTTTTATTGCATTGGAAGTGTTATGTCACACCTGAACTATGTAAGATGTATTTACTCAGAGCTATAGAATAAAGTGATTGAAATGAAAATGTATTTTATCTGAATGTTCCACAACATTGTGCCCTGCTTAATGTGTTAACGGCACTGACGTTAGGGTGAGACACACTCCGCATTGCTCAATGTTTACAGACCGCAGTCTTCCAACAAAGGAGTGGTCCTACAAGGTCACCTACAGCACCTCCTATAGTACACAAACACCAACCATTGCCTGAGGTAAACTCTACTTGTTTCGTAGAATGCCTTTGTCCAAAAGCCAGTAAAAACAGGAGGGATTGAAAAAGAAAACGAGAGCTACATAAGTAGATGAACGGTGTGACATGAAAGGGATGTTCTGAATGTAGAACATTCTAAAAATGTATTTTTTTCCCCACCCAGTAACCTGTGTGAAAAGACTGGTGGCAGCAACACCCAATACAATAAGCCAAGTCCTGATGAAAAGACAAGAGGCTGATGGTGTGACGAGGTCTAGGGTTTATTGTGCTTTGCATTCTCATACAGACCTGTTTCAGGCACCCTGGCCATAGTGAGGCAGTGTGTGTTTGGATATCGAACCTGCTCCCCTCGTTGCCGAGTTTACAGTCAGGTCTTCATTAATAACACAGACTACACACAAGTCACGCTTGAGTACCTGAACAGGTAACACATTCATTCACAGGTAAACATGAAATACATAGAATCCAGATGAATATAGCAGTGCTTCCCAACCCTGGTCCTCGTGTACCCCCAACAGTACACATTCTCATTGTAGCCCTGGACAAACACACCTCATTGAGGGCTTGATGATTAGTTGACAAGTTGAATCAGGTGTGCTTGTCCAGGGTTACAATAAAAAAGTATTACTTTTTTGTTGGGCGTTCTCGAGGACCAGGGTTGGGAAACACTGCCATAGAGAACCATTCTTCAAGTTGAGTTCGACTCCATTGGAGACATCAATAAAAGCATGAAACACACGATCGTAGATATACTTCTCTTTCCCAAAGGATGAGTAATGTACAAGTGTTCTCACAGTTTAGTGCATGCTGTAAGGTCCCTGACTGAGAATCTCTTTAACCAGGTAAGACATGAGAACACATTCTCATGCAGGAAATAACCAAGTAGTTGTGTCTGAGGCCTCTTGATCAGTGTTGAACTAATGCTACTTACAAAAACTCAAATCTATTGCACTGGCACAATTCTATTCACAGCCTCTAAAACATCTTCATTCTCCACTTTGTTGCCAAACTCCTTCTCCCTGTGCTCCAAAAGAATACCCTGAGGACAAAAGACAACATTCATTTAAAAAGGGACATTCATAATACCAAACAAGCTCCCAACAATGCTGCTCTCTGAACATTAGTTTTCATTAAATCATGTTTGTATCCATATTGTCCTGATTACTAAGGAGTTGATAAAGTGGTTGTGCCCGGTATGTGTTGGCAGTTTGAGTCTAACAGCTCCAATCAATGATTCTCAGCTGTGGCTGAGCCCAGATGCAAAGCCCTGTGTGTGGCGTGGTACCTGATTCCCCGCTCCGATGACAAACACACCTCCCAGGACAAAGCCCTCCCCCAGCATGTTGCCCTGGTAACCGGCCTTCCAGGCCCGCATGAAGTTCTGCCACACCCCCTGACGGATGAATCCCAGCCCTCCCATCTTCCTCTGTAGTGGGCCATAGAAGTGATGCTGCAACGGACACGAGCAAATCAAATCAGTCCTTGGAGAAAATAAAACTTGACACAAAGTCAGGCACAGACAATGGGCATATTATATCAACACCAGGGCATGTGAGCAAAGTTGAGCTGTTGGAAATTCCGCTCGTTGTCCTTCCCAACTGCCGCTCCGCACTCAAATACATATTTTTTTTAAGCCGCTCCAATCATTAAAATCACAATTTGACCAACACCCATGCATTTTTGTGACTACCTGGACCTAACATTTGGTTTTGAAGTATTGAAACCAAACTATATGGCTCTGAAAGAAAGGTATTTGAATAACCATGAAAAGGTGAATGTTAGAAGCGCACATTTCAAATAGGCTACGTCATATTTAACATCATATAAACACTCTAAATAGGTGAGGAGCCAGACAGACAGCCTAAGATGGAACGAAAATGAATTATTTAAACTATATTATTTCAAGGCTATAACCCATGACACAAAAGTCTGGTGGGGACATAAAGCACTCAGCATATAAAAACAACATATTCTATTGTATTCAATGATTCTAGTCTAAATTGCACATATAGGCTGTGACTTACTTAGAATTAAACAAAAAATATGACTTAGTGCCTTTGAATTCGTTTTTAGAAACACAAATATGTCCAGTCTGTGGCTTCTGTCTCATGCGATGGTGACTGGAGAGCCGGCCGGCAGCAGAGAATATCCTCTCCACACTTGCAGAGCCACCGGGGATGCTAAACACTGTTTTGGCCACCCTTACCAGGCTGGGCAAAGATGCAGACTTGTTTTTAAATTTTTCTATAGGTAGGCCTAAATATTTTTAGGCAAAATAACCCAATCAAAACAGACAGCTGGGATGGGAGAATATGCCAAAATCAAATATAGCCAATTTTATAGATAGAACAAAAATTGAATTAAATGTTTGAGATCTGATGTTTAGTTTATAAATACTTTGCTTCAATGACACACTTTTATCTACCCAACTCGTTCCTTTCTTTTAGCATGTGCACATAGTAAGTACACCATCATGCTTTCAGGATACGTGTCTTCAGATTCTTTATTAAAATATTTAGCAAACCCCATGACAGTAGCTAAAGCAAGGGGCTATAGCAGCACACAAGTAGATTACAAATGCATGCTGGTCCCGGCATGCCCTGAGCTCGTGAAGTGAGTACTACTGGAACGAAATTGGAGCGGGCGAGAAGGCCGGAGCTCCAACCTTTGGGAACCTCGTTTCCTCGCTCCGCTCACATACACTGATCTACAAATTGTTCAGTTCCTCTCCTTCATGGCAGGCCTATGTAGTGATCTATTCAAACATGTTCACAGTTCTTTCAGGCCAGTACAGATGAAGGAAAGGAGGAGAGGAAGCCTTTGTTAAACTATTGAGATGCACCCATAGAGCATCAGGTCAGTCTCACCTTCACGTCTACATAGATGTCCCCAGCAAAGTATGGTCGGAAGTCCTGGATCTCCGTACCGATGTTCTCCTTCACCACGGCAACCAGAGGGACACCAAGATCCTCAAGCTGGGTTTTCAGAGAGGACAGCTCAGAGGCCTCCTACATACACAATTAGCACAATTTTAAATAATAGGATAGGGTCTTGTTTACTTGTAATTTAGGCCTGCAGATTTCTCCCAATGCATACAGTGGAATCTACATAACAACATATGGTGTGGAATATAGACTTGAATTAAGACCATTTCTGAAATAATTAAAATATCTGACGACACTGTAAAGTATCAGTAAAATCACTACTTCACCTCTCTGCACAAAAATCATCCGGGCCGTCGTACAGCCATGACGACTGCTCCGGTGTTCTCCCACAGAGTTTTGGCCTTCATGGTCTTCTCATCTACAGCACATACACAGTACATACATTAGACAGAGCACATACAGTTGAAGTCAGAGGTTTACATACACTTAGGTTAGAGTCATTAAAACTTGTTTTTTCAACCACTCCACAAATTTCTTGTTAACAAACTCTAGTTTTGGAAAGTCGGTTAGGACATCTACTTTGTGCATGACACAAGTCATTTTTCCAACAATTGTTTACAGACAGATTATTTCACAGTATCACATTTCCAGTGGGTCAGAAGTTTACATACACTAAGTTGACTGTGCCTTTAAACAGCTTGGACAATTCCAGAAAATTATGTCCTGGCTTTAGATGCTTCTGGTAAGCTAAATTACATCATTTGAGTCAATTGGAGGTGTACCTGTGGATGTATTTCAAGGCCTACCTTCAAACTCAGTACCTCTTTGCTTGACATCATGGGAAAATCAAAAGAAATCAGCTAAGACCTCAGAAAAGAAATGTAGACCTCCACAAGTCTGGTTCATCCTTAGGAGCAATTTCCAAATGCCTGAAGGTACCACGTTCATCTGTACAAACAATAGTGTGCAAATATAAACACCATGGGACCACGCAGCCAACATACCGCTCAGGACGGAGACGCATTCTGTCTCCTAGAGATGAATGTACTTTGGTACGAAAGGTACAAATCAATCCCAGAACAACAGCAAAGTACCTTGTGAAGATGCTGGAGGAAACAGGTACAAAGGTATCTATATCCACAGTCAAACGAGTCCTATATCGTCATAACCTGAACGGCCGCTCAGCAAGGAAGAAGCCACTGCTCCTAAACCGTCATAAAAAAGCCAGACTACGGTTTGCAACTGCAAATCGGGAAAAAGCTCATACTCTTTGGAGAAATGTCCTCTGGTCTGATGAAACAAAAATAGAACGGTTTGGCCATAATGACCATCGTTATGTTTGGAGAAAAAAGGGGAAAGCTTGCAAGCTGAAGAACACCATCCCAACGGTGAAGCATGGGAGTGGCAGCATCATGTTGTGGGGGTGCTTTGCTGCAGGAAGGACTAGTGCACTCCACAAAATAGATGGCATCATAAGGATGGAAAATTATGTGAATATATTGAAGCAACATCTCAAGACATCAGTCAGGAAGTTAAAGCTTGGTCGCAAATGGGTCTTCCAAATGGACAATGACCCCAAGGATACTTCCAAAGTTGTGGCAAAATGGCTTAAGGACAACAAAGTCAAGGTATTGGAGTGGCCATCACAAAGCCCTGTCCTCAATCCCACAGAACATTTGTGGGCAGAACTGAAAAAGCATGTGTGAGCAAGGAGGCCTACAAAGCTGACTCAGTTACACCAGCTCTGTCAGGAGGAATGGGCCAAAATTCACCCAACTTCTTGTGGGAAGCTTGTGGAAGGCTACCAAAAAAAGTTTGACCCAAGTTAAACGATTTAAAGGCAATGCTACCAAATACTAATTGAGTGTATGTAAACTTCTGACCCACTGGGAATGTGATGAAAGAAATAAAAGCTGAAATAAATCACTCTCTGTACTATTATTCTGACATTTCACATTCTTAAAATAAAGTGGTGATCCTAACTGAGCTAAGACAGGGAATCTTTAATCTAGGATTAAATGTCAGGAATTGATAAAAACAGTTTAATATGTAGTTGGCTAAAGTGTATGTAAACTTCCGATTTCAACTGTACATTAAATACCTCTGGGCCCTAATGTATGGCCCAGAGTTTTCCCTGACTAAATGACCAAGAAGAACTCCAAGCTTGCAGTGTTACATGTACAGTGCCATCAGAAATGCCATTTGTCGTGTTACAAAGTATTGATTCAAATTGATGTCATTTTTTGTCAACAATCTTCACAAAATATTCTGTAATGTCAAAGTGGAAGAAAAATTATAACATTTTTTTTAAACATTTGAAAAATACAACACGAATATATCTGGATTAGATAAGAGTTCAACCCCCTGCGTCAATACATGTTAGTCTTTCTGGGTAAATTCTTCCACCCCTGGATTGTGCAACATTTGCCCATTATTCTTTTCTAAATTCATCAAGTTCTGTCAAGTTGGTTGTTTATCATTGCTAGACAAACATTTTCAGGTCTTGCCATAGATTGTCAACTAGATTTGTCAAAAATGTAACCCGGCCATTCAGGAACATTCACTCTCTTCTTGGTAAGCAACAACAGTGTCGATTTGGCCTTGTGTTTTAGGTTATTGTCCTGCTGAAAAGTGAATTCATCTCCCAGTGTCTGGTGTAAAGCAGACTGAACCAGGTTTTCCTCTAGAATTCTTCCTGTGTTTAGCTCAATTACATTTATTTTTTTGTCCTGAAAAACTCTCCGTACCTGATTACAAGCATATCCATAACATGATGCAGCCACCACTATGCTTGAAAATCTGGAGAGTGGTACACACAGTAATGTGTTGATTTGGATTTGCCCCAAACATAACACTTTTCATTCAGGACATAAAGTGTATTGCTTTGCCACATGTTTTGTAGTTTACTTTAGTGCCTTGCTGAAAAAACAATACATGTTTTTGACTATTTTAATTCCGTAATTATGTTAATATTATGGAATAACTACAAAGTTGAATACTTATTGACTCAAGACATATCAGATTTTAATTTTACAATCATTTGTAAACATAAAAAATAAAAAACATTATTCCACTTTCAAATTATGGGGTATTGTGTGTAGGCTAGTTACACAAAAAATATCTTAAACTCAAGCTATAACACAACACTTTGTTGCTTTTATGAATTTTGTCTTGCTGCTTTTTGTTCTATGTTGCTCTGTCTGTATGCTATGTCTTGCTTGTCCTATGTTGCTATGTTGCTATGTCTATGGTGCTATTGTCTATATTGTAATTGTTTTTAATAACCTGCCCAGGGACTGCGGTTGAAAATTAGCCGGCTGGCTAAAACCGGCACTTTTACTGAAACGTTGATTAATGTGCACTGTCCCTGTAAAAATAAAATAAACTAAACTAAAAAAACAAAATGTGGAAAAAGTTATGAGAATGCTTTCTTAAGGCACCGTATAAAGACTGGGTTAAACACATGGATAAATGTACTTAGTAAGGAGAGCGTAACAGTTTTACATCATGTTCCCTCTTTACATTAAGCCCTTATTACATGCGGAGGGAAAATTGCATAGGATAGGCTGGCTTATAATGGTCTGCATTTAAAGACTGCTTTTCACTGGGGGTTCTCAAAGCGTTTTGTGTTTAGCGGGAGTTTTATAGCCTACCATGTATGGGAGAGGATTTAGCTTGTGGACAGTACAGCAGGTCTTACCCACATTACAATAACCTATATAGGATAATACAAAAATTGAATCTTTCACTTGGGATGCAAGTTTAAATTGTTTGTAAACATATGGACTGAAATATATATATTTTTTTATGAATTCATCAATGTAAATGACTAACTCTGCCGATGTCGAGGAAGGAAGCTGATTTTAGCCTTGCACCGTGACGTCACCTTTCCTGAGACAAAGTCAAAGGACTGACCATCGAGGGTTAAGGTTTGGAAAACTGGTTCAATTGTTTGTCATGTCGTTGGTCTAAATTCATGGCCTGTGCAATGCTTCTATGTGGTGGTAGAATAGGAGAACCTGTGCCCTCGTACCGTCTCCAGTGGAGTGGAGGTCTGCGTCCTCCAGGTATTCCAGCGAGGCCTGAGCAGCCTTGGTCAGACACAGGTCAGTATTAGCCAGGAAGATCCCTGCGATGGCTGCTCCTAAGGCCCCCAGACCCAGAGACCAAATCCCCATCTCAAACAGTTCCACCTCAAAGACAGAGGACAGCACTGCAGACAAAGATAGACAAACATGATTATCGGAGTCGATTTACAAAATATATTGTTCTTGGGAAAGAAGAAACTAAGAGGAACCAGAACTAAAGGAGTGAGGGGGAGGGGCCCACACTCTGGTTGGCCACACTTATGACTTCTCATTTAGTCAGTTCATGGGACTTTACCGTTAGTAACTAGGTTTCCATCCAATAAGCTACAGATTTTCATGCAAATACTCGAAATTCTGCATAAAAACTAAATGTGCATTTTCCCACCAGAAATGTGTTTCCATCAAATTGACTTGTTGCGGATAAAAAGCTGTGCGTGATGACGTAGTGCACATAAAAAAATACTTCTGCTGTTAAATTCCCATTGTACTGAATAAAAAATACAAGTAATTAGGTTTCCTTTGCATTTTCAACTCCAGGCTACTGATAATTTTGTCACAAACAAAATGTGTTGTATAGTGAATGTGCCCACTCTGGTCTTTCCACTCTGGTCTTTCCAACAACTCGCAGATAGGCTACCTAAATGATGAAATTATTAGGGACATAAGAGCGAGATTGCTTTGGTTCCGTTTTGACAAACAAAAACATTGATCATCATGTCACCAGAATAAGACTCTCGATATGTATTGGAAAGCAGCATCAAGCTAGTCTTTACCTTTCACCTTTCACTTTCACCACCTTGTGGAGTTCCTCATAATTTACAGTACCAGTCAAAGGTTTGGACACACCTACTCATTCAAGGGTTTTTCTTTCTTTTTACATTGTAGAATAATAGTGTCGACATCAAAACTACGAAATAACACATATGGAATCATGTCGTAACCAAAAAAGGTGTTAAACAAATCCAAATGGCCACCCTTGCCTTCAAGACTGTTCATTGTTTTGATGTCTTCGCTATTATTCTAAAATGTAGAAAAAAGGGTCACTGATCTAGGCCGTAATATTAACTGGGAGAAAAGTCAAGGGATGTTTACAGTATGTGTCTGGTCCCCTTCACGAAAGGCTGTGTACATCATAGAGCTCACAGTCCCATGGGAGAGGCCTACGAGCGTAAGAAACTGCGTTACACAGAGTTGGCAGCAGACGCAACTCAGCGTGGCTGGAATGCAAAGGTCTGGCCAGTTGAAGTGGGATGCAGAGGATTCGTGGCTTCTTCCATCATCAGGTTGCTGAAAGAACTTGGAATCCATGGACAGGCTCTGCGGCAGACCGTCAGAGCAGTTTCTCAAGCAGCTGAAAGAAGCAGCCAGTGGATCTGGATCAAACGGAAGGACCCTTGCTGGGCTATAACTTCATGACCCCCCACCCCCACCTGAGAACCCAATTCAGATCCCTCCAACTTGAGGAGGGCATATGAGGTATGCGGTCAGCTGTATGGCTGGCTCAGGGAAGAGGACGCCCCTGCCTTGCATAGTCCCGTGGGACATCTTAATTGGGCATGGGACACAAGCTAAGGCTTGATTACCCTTTAGCTGGCCACCTTTGATGAGGGTGTTTAGTGATTAAAGGCCGAAACACCCACTGATTCGAAGGCACACTACTGAGGATGTGTCCCAAAATTGACATCTTACCCCAGTCTAAGAAATAAACCTCCCATGTCACTCTGTCAACATCACGGCAAATCTCATGTGAGTGCATTCCATCTATTGGCACAATGGACAGTTTTTAACATCTCGTCCCGTGTTTTATGATTCACTAGAGAAATATAATGTAATGCTCCTTGCCTGATTTGGGCTTGTTAGTGTCAGGGCTGGATGAGTCTGTGCTGAGGTAAAAGGCAGGCTAAAGACTAAAGAGCCTGGGAACATGTCAACAATACACATTTAAACTACAAAAAAAAAGAGGAAAAACTAGTTTCACTGTGTGTATGTAAATCTCTCACTCTCGTCAGTGTTGTCTGGGTGAGGCAAGCGAAATCAATTACTGTGAAGTTGAAGGTGTGTCCAAACTAGAGGTCGGCCGATTAATTATGGCCGATTTCATAACAATCGGTAATCTGCCTTTTTGGATGCTGATTACATTGCAATCCATGAGGAGACTGCGTGACAGGCTGACTACCTGTTACGCGAGCGCAGCATCAAAAGGGCCTTGTGGCTGCAAGGAGCCACGGTAAGTTGCTAGCTAGCATTAAATGTATCTTATAAAAATAATTAATCTTCAAATAATCACTAGTTAACTACACATGGTTGATGATATTACTAGGTTGTCCTGCGTTGCATATAATCAAAACGGTGCCCGTTAAATTTACCATCGAATCACAGCCTACTTAACCTTCGCCAAACATGTGATGATTTAACAAAAGCACAATCGCGAAAAAAATCACAATTGTTGCACAAATGTACCTAACCATAAACATCAATGCCTTTCTTAAAATCAATACACAGAAGTGTATTTTTTTTAAAACCTGCATATTTAGTTCAAATAAATGCATGATAGCAGGCAATATTAACTAGGGAAATTGTGACACTTCTCTTGCGTTCAGTGCAAGCAAAGTCAGGGTATATGCAGCAGTCTGGGCCACCTGTCTCGTTGTGAACTGTGTGAAGACCATTTCTTCCCAGTAAAGACCATAATTAATTTGCCTGAATATTACATAATTATGACATAACATTGAAGGTTGTGCAATGTAACAGCAATATTTAGACTTAGGGTTGCTACCAGTTTGATAAAATACGTAACGGTTCCGTATTTCACTGAAAGAACAAACGTTTTGTTTTCGAAATGATAGTTTCTTTATTTAACCATATTAATGAACAAACGGTCTTATTTATTTGTGTTTATTATAATTAAGTCTATGATTTGATATAACAGTCTGACTGAGCGGTGGTAGGCAGCAGCAGGCTCGTAAGCATTCATTCAAACAGCACTTTACTGCGTTTGGCAATGGCTCTTAGCAATGATTGAAGCACAGCGCTGTTTATAACTTCAAGCCTACCAACTCCGGAGAATAGCCTGGCAATACTATGCCTATACTATGCCTATAAAAACATCCAATAGGCAAAGGTATATGAAATACAAATGGTATATAGAGAAATAGTCGACGTGTCATAATTCCTAGAATAACTACAACCTAAAACGTCTTAACTGGGAATATTGAAGACTCTGTTAAAAGGAACCACCAGCTTTCATATGTTCTCATGTTCTGAGCAAGGAACTTAAACTTTAGCTTTATTACATGGCACATATTGCACTTTTACTTTCTTCTTCAACACTGTGTTTTTGCATTATTTAAACCAAATTGAACATGTTTCCTTATTTGAGACAATTTATTTTATTTATTTATTATATTAGGTTAAAATAAAATTGTTCATTGTTCATTCAGTATTATTGTAATTGTCATTATTACAAATATATATAAAAAATAATCAAATGTAAAAAAAACAATTGGCCGATTAATCGGTATCAGCTTTTTTTGGTCCTCCAATAATCGGTATCGTGGTGAAAAATCATAATCGGTCGACTTCTATTCCTAACTGAGTATAATTCAGTTGCTCCTAGATGCTGATCTAAGGTCAGTGTTGCAATGATTCCTCTATGATTAATGGAGGATAAACTGATCCTAGAACTGTGCCTAAAGGCCACATCTAACCACAGTGTTATGGCAGCTGAAATTTCATTATGCATTGTCAAATGAAAGACAGTAAACCTGCTCGTCTACTTTCCATTTCCTCAAAATTAAACTGATACATGACTTATGCAGGATAAGTAAACAAACCATGTGAGCTGCTCAGTTTGTTACGTTTTATGTTACGTTTTATCTTAAGTAGACTATCAAACTGTACTATACTAGTCACAGTATGTGGTTATACAGTTATGCGTGTGACTCACACACTTCAACACACACACACACACACACACCCACACACACCCTAATGCCTCAGACCACAGCTAACATGGCTAGTCCTCTTTCCCCTTGTATAAGCAAGATGGGCCATAACATACAATGTTACAAGCAGTAGGCTACACAACAATAAATCATCAGTATAGTCAATTGAGCATAGTTATTAGTATATAAATACAAACAGCATACTGTTAATATATTGTCATGGTTAGCGTAGATGTTATTTATTCAAGATATGGATCATTCTAAAATGGTCCACCAAATGGTTAGGCCTACATGCATTGAAAATATGTGAAACCAGACTAAACCAAACCTTCAAGTACAGTCACTATTTTTAAACTCATTTCATTTTCAAACATTGATTCATATATCAATTACCCACTGAAGGTTTGCACTCACTCGAGAAATGCCCCTCAATTTAAACTCATTCAATCCCAGATAGGTACTCTGTTCTCCACTTCACTGCGACTTGACAGGCTTAACTACTGCAATGTGACGTTCACTTCTCAGAGAGGACAAAGGACTAAACCATAATGATAACAGCAGCCAATAAAGACTGCCTGGCAGCTGTCATGAACTGGACTTGACTGGATTCCTTGTATACCATGTAGATAGAGAGTGAAAAGGAATGTTTACATTGTATAATTCAGTAGTTAAGCTTACAGTGACAATGAGCGGAGAAACGGAATGTTATTGACAATGAAAATGAGGACATATGGCCTATTATTAGTATGACAAAGATTAAATGTCATGTTAGCTAGTTACAGATCTAAATATTGACTGAATTGTGCACCTTCTTGTTTTACAGCTTATTTCAAACGGAGTGGAATTTTATTATTAGGCTTTTCATGCAAACCCTATCAAGATAATTTTGCAGAGCTCAACTCATGCCATGCAATTTGGCATAGCTAGCTAACGTTAGCTAGCCTATTTTTAACGATAAGCAACCTTGAGGATGCACTACAATCATGCTAAGTGGCAAGTAGTATTATAAAGTGAGCTTTACTAGCTAACTAAATTACAGTATGGTATTATTTGATTTATACATTAAATAGGCCAAGTAACGTTAGAAGTTAGTAATAGCAATGACACTGTAGTTTGTTGACTTCACATGTGGCTATCTACTACTAGCTGGCTATCTGAGTTAGCTAAACTAGCAAGATTTTGGTTGCATGGTGACGTTTACAAGTTAGCGTGCAGATTTAAATATTATGGGTCTGAATGCTCGCAACATGTTTAACAATATTTTTACTAATGTATATTAAAAGGTATGATACTCACAACTATTGTGTTGACAAGCGCAGTAGAAACTTATCCGTTCAAATTATCAGAATATGCGGTAGGCGCATCAGTCGAGCCAGATAAATGGATTAGTCATTGCAGGGAAAATCGCACAAGATAACATGGACCCTTGGTATAAATCAACTAATCAACCTTATTTTTTTAACAATAAAAACAGATTGACCTAGGTAAAACCGAATAAAAACACAAAGATATATAATATATAAAGATGTGTGTAGGTAAGTGTAGGTATACAAATATAAAATAAAGACAACCTTTTTATTAGGTGGAACATTTAATGTATTTGTATGTCTTAAAAACATGACATAACCATTTAGTAAACAACTTGCAGTGCCGGTATGCATAAAACCCACAAACTACAGTAAAAGGCTTAATAAATATATATTTTATTATTCTCAAATGAGTTGTAACAGTTCAATCTTTGTCCATTGAGCAGTGTGACTGCGTGTGTAAGCATCAGCCCTGAGCTCTCATCATTCAGAGTTTAGACACAGACCTTCATTAACACCAACACAGTCCCATGACAACATTCGGACAGTATTGAGACCAGTACACAGGACAACACAGCACTGTTGACAGGACATGTCCAGGGATGAGATCAGGATGGGTTCAGCACAATGAAAAAGGGAAAGGTTCTGCTGGTTTTGGGGGTGGCTCTGCTGGGTCAATTTAAATTATGTATAAATCACCTACAGGATTATGGATGCCAGAAAAAAGTACACAAGTAAAAAATCTATGCACAGAGACTGACAGACATACTGTGAAGTAGCACAAATACATTCACTATAGACTATACATTTGACACAAAAGTGCATACTCATAGACAATGAGAGGCTAACACATGTGAGTGGAAAGTAATTCCTGCATAAAATAACCAAAACTACCATGTTAAATGGATAAAGAACCTTTCATGTATGTGATTTTAAACCAGGGGGTGAAAATGTCACTAAATAGGGGGGAAATACAGTGGGGCAAAAAAGTATAACTTTTTAGTAAAAACTTAACTTGTCGTGTTTGGAGGACTGCTGAGTTGCATCCAAAGAACACCATACCTACTGTGAAGCATGGGGGTGGAAACATCATGCTTTGGGGCTGTTTTTCTGCAAAGGGACCAGGACGACTGATCCGTGTAAAGGAAAGAATGAATGGGGCCATGTATCGTGAGATTTTGAGTGAAAACCTCCTTCCATCAGCAAGGGCATAGAAGATGAAACTTGGATGGGTCTTTCAGCATGACAATGATCCCAAACACACCGCCCGGGCAACGAAGGAGTGGCTTCGTAAGAAGCATTTCAAGGTCCTGGAGTGGCCTAGCCAGTCTCCAGATCTCAACCCCATAGAAAATCTTTGGAAGGAGTTGAAAGTCAGTGTTGCCCAGCAACAGCCCCAAAACATCACTGCTCTAGAGAAGATATGCATGGAGGAATGGGCCAAAATACCAGCAACAGTGTGTGAAAACCTTGTGAAGACTTACAGAAAACATTTGACCTCTGTCATTGCCAACAAAGGGTATATAACAAAGTATTGAGATAAACTTTTGTTATTGACCAAATACTTATTTTCCACCATAATTTGCAAATAAATTCATTAAAAATCCTACAATGTGATTTTCTGGATTTTTTTCCCTCATTTTGTCTGTCACGGTTGAAGTGTACATTTGATGAAAATTACAGGCCTCTCTCATATTTTTAAGTGGGAGAACATGCACAATTGGTGGCTGACTAAATACTTTTTTGCCCCACTGTATGTCACTAAATACAAATTAAGTGGAAATAGGAATCGCCCCACGTTAAAAGTTAGGTAGGCTCTATAGTTCAGACAATCCTATCCGGCAAATTAGGGCAGTGTATGTAAATATATTTACATTTGTATCAACATGCCCACAAGGTCAGACTGAGTATTTCAATGGCAAAAGGACAATAAATGACGCAAAATATATGTTGAGTTATGTTCATGTAATGAATACACATACAGTGATGTATTATACATACAGTGATGATTTAAAAATACAACTAAAAAGACTGCATGGGGACTTTAACCTTAAGCTGTTTGTGTAAACTATTTCGCAGTAGCCAAGCCATCTTGAATTTTCCTGGCTGATCTGAGTACAGCCAGCAGGTTGACTTTATCCCCAAACTCCTTCTCACGGTGCTCAAGCAGAATTCCCTGCATTTGGAAGAGAAGGAGAACAGACATGGGTCTCAAAACTGGTATATGTGGAAGTACAGCAAGTGGTCATTGTATAAGCAGGAATAAGTTATGAAAAGCACACCATGCGTAAATGACAGCAGAATAAAAGCACACCTTCTGATACATACTTGCACTAAACCTGAATCCTAATTTGAGATAAATGAAGGACACAAAGTATATTGAAAGCAGGTGCTTCCACACAGGTGTGGTTCCTGAGTTAATTAAGCATTTATCATCCCATCATGCTTAGGGTCATGTATAAAAATTCCTAGTTGCCTGTTATTTTGTCTACCATGGCTAGAAAAATAATCTCAGTGACTTTGAAAGAGGGGTCTCAAAAGAGCATAGAGCAAAGTGTGTGTGTGTGTGTGTGTGTGTGTGTGTGTGTGTGTGTGTGTGTGTGTGTGTGTGTGTGTGTGTGTGTGTGTGTGTGTGTGTGTGTGTGTGTGTGTGTGTGTGTGTATGTGTGTGTGTCAGTCACCAGATCTCAACTCAATTAAACACTTATGGGAGTTTCTGGAGTGGCGCCTGAGACAGCGTTTTCCACCACTAACAAAACCCTAAATTATGGAATTTCTCATGTGAAGAATGGTGTCGCATCCCTCCAATAGAGCTCCATACCACTTGTAGAATCTATGCTAAGGTGCATTGTGTCACGTTCTGACCCTAGTTCTTGTGTTATTTGTTTGTTTTAGTTGGTCAGGACGTGAGTTAGGTGGGCATTCTATGTTTTGTGTTTCTAGGTTGGTTTTCTGTGTTCGGCCTAGTATGGTTCTCAATCAGAGGCAGGTGTCGTTAGTTGTCTCTGATTGAGAATCATACGTAGGTAGCCTGGGTTTCACTGTTGTTTTGTGGGTGATTGTTTCCGTGTCTGTGTTTGTCGCCACACGGTACTGTTTCGGTTTGTTCACGTTTATTGTTTTTGTATTCATAGTGTTCAGTTTATGTTTTTAAATAAACAACCATGGACACATACCACGCCGCATCTTGGTCCGATCCTTGCTACAGGAAAACCTTTACACATTGAATATGTTCTGATGGCTCATGGTGGCCCAAAGCCCTATTAAGACACTTCAAATAAAATGTTATCGGTCACATACACGTACTTAGCAGATGTTATTGCGGGTGTAGCGAAATGCTTGTGCTTGTAGCTCCGACTGAAAGGATTGATGCAGGAGATGAGAAGTAGGGACAGGGAGTGAAGGTTTAATAACTGATGGACATTAACAGAACAGGAACAGCATCTGGACAGGAACACATAACAACAATTAATATGGACACAGGGAACACCACCGAGGAACAGACAGATATACAGGGGCAATCAACCACGTGAAGGAGTCCAGGTGAGTCCAATGAGCGCTGCTGCGTGTAATGATGGTGCCAGGTGCGTGTAAAGACGGGGGAGCGGGGGCAGGCGTGACACTGACAGTGCAATAATATCTAACATGTAATATCTAACAAATTACACAACATATACCCAATACACACAAATCTAAGTAGGAATGAATTTAGACTAAATACATATGGACAAATGATGTCAGAGCGGAACAGCTCGAGAGCCTTGCAGTTGCGGACGGTGCAGTTGTCGTACCAGGCGGTGATACAGCCCAAAAGGATGCTTTCAATTGTGCATCTGTAAAAGCCTAATTTCTTCTTCCTCCTGAGGCCTTCTTTACCACACTGTCTGTGTGGGTGATCCATTTCAGTTTGTCAGTTACAGTATGTGTACGCCAAGGAGCTTGAAGCTTTCCACCTTGTCCACTGCGGTCCCGTCGATGTAGATAGGGGGGTGCGCTCTCTGCCATTTCCTGAAGTCCACGATCATCTTCTTTGTTTTGTTGACGTTGAGTGAGAGGTTGTTTTCCAGGACCCACAGTGCCAGAGCCCTCACCTCCTCTCTGTAGGCTGTCCCTTCATCGTTGGTAATCAAGCCTACTACTGTTGTGTTGTCTGCAAACTTTTGATTGAGTTGGAGGTGTGCTTGGCCACGCAGTCATGGATGAACAGGGAGTACAGGACGGGGCTGAGCACGCACCCTTGTGGGGCCCAGTTTTGAGCGGAGTGGAGGTGATGGTAATCAAGCCCGTCAGGAAGTCCAGGACCCAGTTGCATAGGGCGGGATTCCGACCCAGGGCCTCGTGCTTAATGATGAGCTTGGAGGGTACTATGTTGTTGAATGCTGAGCTATAGTCAATAAACAGCATTCTTAAATAGGTATTCAGTCTCTCAAAGCACTTCATGATGACAGAGGTGAGTGCTACAAGGCAATACCTTTGCCTTCTTGGGTACAGGAACAATGGTGGCCATCTTGAAGCATGTTGGGACAGCAGACTGGGATAGGGAGAGATTGAATATGCCCGTAAACACACACTCTGAGGATGCGGCTATGGCTGTTGTCTGGGCCTGCAGACTTGCGAGGGTTAACACGTTTAAATGTTTTACTCAAGTCAGCCACAGAGAAGGAGAGCCCACAGTCCATGGTAACGAGCCGCGTCAGTGGCACTGTGCTATCCTCAAATTGTGTGAAGAATATGCTTAGCCTGTCCGGAAGCAAGAAGTCGGTCTCGGCGACGTGGCTGGTTTTCCTTTTGATTGTCTGTAGTCCCTGCCACATCCGTCTCATGTCTGAGTCGTTGAATTGCAACTCCACTTTATCTCTATACTGACGTTTAGTTTGCTTGATTGACTTGCGGTGTGAATAACTACCCTGTTTATATTCAGACATATTACCAGTCACCTTGCCATGGTTAAATGCGGTGGTTTGTGCTGTCAATTTCACACAAATGCTTCCATCTATCCACGGTTTCTGGTTAGGGTAGGTTTTAATAGTCACAGTGGGTACTACATATTCTATACACTTCCTTATGAACTCAGTCACCATATCTGTGTATACGTCTAGATTATTTTCACAAGCTACCCGGAACATTTCCCAGTCCACGTGATCAAAACAATACTGATGCATGGATTCCGACTGGTCAGACCAGCGTTGAATAGTTCGAAGAATGGGTCCTTGCTGTTTGAGTTTCTTGTTATAGGACAGGAGAAGCACGATGGAGTCGTGGTCAGATTTGCTGAAAGGAGGGTGGGGGAGGGCCTTGTAAGCATTGCAGAAGTTTAAATAGCAATGGTCGAGAGTCTTAGCAGCGCGAGTAGTACAGTCGATATGTTGATATAACTTCGGCAGCCTAGTCCTCAGATTTGCTTTGTTCAAATCCCAAGATACAATAAATGCAGCCTCGTGATATGCGGTTTCCAGTTTGCATAAAATCTTGAGGTGGGATGTAAACGGCCGTGGTGATGACGGAGGAGAATTCTCTTGGGAGATAATATGGTCGCCATTTAATTGTAAAGTAATCTAGGTCGGGTGAACAAAAGGACTTAGGTTTGTGTATGTTTCTGGAATTACACCATGAGTCATTAATCATGAAACACACCCCTCCATCCTTCTGCTTCCCCGAGATATATTTATTCCTGTCTGCGCAATGTATTGAGAATCCTGCTGGCTGTACAGATTCCGACAGTCTCCCGAGAGAGACACGTTTCCGTGAAATGTTACAGGCCCCGATGTCTCTCTGGAAAGAAATCCTTGCTCTAAGCTCAACTTTGCTATCCAAAGACTGAACATTGGTGAGTAATATCCTCTGAAGCGGTGGGTGGTGTGCGCGCCTCCGAAATCGAACCAGCAGGCCCCCTCAAGTGCCTCTCCTCCCCCGGCGATGTTTTGGGTCAGCCTCTGGAGTAAGTTCAATCGCTCTGGGGAGAGTGAACAAAGGATCTGCTCCAGGGAAGTGCTATTCCTGCTCGTAATGCTGGTAGTTCTGGTGAGTTACCGCCACTCTAATATCCAATGGCTCTACCCAGCTGTATGTAATGACACAAAACATTTCCTGAGCTAATCATGTAAAAAATAGTACATCAAAAAACAAAATACTGCAAAGTTTCCTAAGAGCAAATTGCGATGCTGCCATCTCCGTCAGCGCAAAACGTTTGCGTTTCCTTTATTTTAGAAGTTACCTGTATATGCTCACGTGACTATACAGACTACTTCCTAACATCCAATGCATATGAAATAGGTCACATATTTGCAGATCTTTTTGTTCGTTATTGCTTAATAGAGTGCCCAGTTCACAGTATAGCCCTACCTGATCTTTGGGCCCAATGACGAAAACTCCCCCCAGTACAAGACCTTCTCCTTTGATTATATTTCCTGTGCAGCCCTTCCTATAGGCCCTCCACAGGCTTCTCCACACCCCGATACGCAGCAACGCAGATAGGGACATATAACGCTCCACCGGACCGTATAACGCTCTCTGAGGAAAAACAGGTTTGGTTATTAGATGGAGGGATACAGTGACATTGGTAGGATACTGTACTTTGCTGACATCTACAGTTGAATGTATATTTGAAAAGATGTTGTGAAATAAATGTTATATCATATATTGCACAAGGTGTGCACTGTGACTGAACAAACGCTGGAAACATGTATTTTACAAGGAACTGTGTACTTTATCGTCTCATATGAATGTTAACTACTGTTAACTTTGTAAATTCATGAGTTATTCACTGACCTTCTGGTCTACATAGACTTCTCCAGTAAAAAATGTCTTGAAGGCGTCCAGCGCTTGGCCAATGTTCTCTTTGACCACGGCTAACAGAGGGATCCCCAACTCCTCTAGCTGGGGCTTCAGAGAGGACAGAGAGAGAGAGAGAGAGAGAGAGAGAGAGAGAGACAGAGAGAGACAGAGAGAGACAGAGAGAGAGAGAGAGAGAGAGAGAGATGGACAAACATCAGCACTCGAGTCTGGCTGCTGTCAGGAGTGTGAAAGTATAAAATAGGCAAGCTAGTCTGGAGGAGATGCCACAACCACAGCGCTCACCTCTCTGCACAACAAGCATCCAGGGCATCGTACCACCATGATCACTGCCCCAGTCTTCTCCCACAGAGTTTTGGCCTTATATATCTCATGAACTGAAAGAGACAGAGAAGGGTTAAATATAGCCTACTTCTCCAAATCTATGAAGAGACCCCATACAAGGTCAAACCCTAACAGGAGATCTGTAATCTGAAACAAACATATCTGGCTTACTAACTATTTTACCTATTAATTTGGACATAAAACGTTCAGTGTTCTGGACTCTATTCTTACTTCCTCCGGTGGCCCTTTTTCAGTGTCCTCCAGAACCTTCAGGCTGGCCCACAAAGGCTTGGTGAGGAACAGGTCTGTGATGGACTTCAGTAGATAAGCTATGAACAGGCCTACTGCCTTCAGAGACTGGTTAGCAGTCACCATGGCCCACTCAGAAACTTCATACCACTCTGGGGGTAAAAAAATATGGCTCAAGACAGGATGTGAATGGGATAGGAATATGTGGAGTAAAATAGAATAAAGTAGCCTATTCATCCCTGAAATATATTGTCCAATCATGCACAATAAATACCGTGTGTGTGTGTGTGTGCAAGTTTGCATGCATGCGTGTGTGTATCTGCTACAAACATCCCATGGACTTTGCTTTGTTGTGGTGTTTTGTTATGTAATTGCTGGACCCGATCATTAACATTCTTGGCCCTGATTAGTTAGTTGTTTCTGAGCAGTGAGCAATGCCAGCTACAGCCCAGACCTTCAGAGCTGATAATCAAAGCTTTTACTGCAGTAGCGCTCTGAAAGCATGGCTATATTATTATATCGCTGACTTTGAACAACATTAATTGTAACGCTAAATCGTGTTACTATGAAGCACAGTCATTCAGTGTGACACTGAAAAGAGATTATCAAAGACGGGAATAGAAAAGTGTGATATCTTGTTTAATAAAAAACGGAATATGCTACTAAACAAAAAAATTCCTTAAATCACACTTCTTGAGCAATCTATCTACAGATCAGTCATTGTCTTAAGTCAGATCGCATCACTCCTACGCAGTGCAGATGGAATTGACGCCCTATCTGACATAAGACAATGCAGGTCAGTAGATGCTGAGATTCGTCAAGTTCAACAATCAACCTACTGTAAAAAAAAAAATGTAAGGATTCATTATTCAATATGTATGTGACTTGTAGCCTAGATAAAGGAAATTCAACAAACATTTATCCAGCAAAAGCTAGCCTTCCTCCTTCATCAATGAAAACACAATAAATATTTATATTCCATTGATCAAATATCCATTAAATACATTATTAATCAAATTTAGTTGAAGCTGAAGCATAGAGTAAGTTGTGGAAAAAAATACTCACTAATATCTGTCTCCCTGCTACTAACGAGAGGAGGATTCAATCCCCTGGTCTGGTGTGTTTTCAACCCCTCGGCACTAAGCTCTTTAACTAGTCCCAGTCCAATCACATCACTGTACCAGCCCTGTTCAGTATGACCTAACACACACACTGTGGTGCAACACAACGACAGGGTCATATTCATAAGGGAATGCAAAGGAAAACATTTTAAAATGTTGAGCAACGTAAAACAAAAATTAGTTTTTGACTGTTCCTAGTGTTTCCAGATGGTACCTCCACGTTTCGGCACGTTAATATACGCTGTGTGCCTAGTGAATAGGACCCAGAGTCTAAAGTAATGGACATTTACGGGAACATTTCCATGAATGAATGGAGCTTTCTGCTTCACCGCCAACATTAGCCTAAACGCCCATCAGGATGCTATCATTTTGTTCACTCATCTCATTCCTCACTAACCTGGTCCCAAATCTCTTTGCGCTGTTTTGCCAATTCCTATGGTTATTGTCACGTCAAATGACAAGACAGCACAAACAGCTCTAGGACCAGGCTAATTCTTCACTGCTTTTATTTAGGGATCTGAAATTACACTGTTAACTATAATCTATTCTATGGAATTAGGTCAGACCCCCTCTGACCGCCGGAACAGGAGGGGCTTAAGGAGGGTCTTAACCTCTGCAACTGGCTCTACAGCACGTCTAAAACTCATTCCACAGAGTGCCAAGTGTCTGGAGGTTTTCACTCCTTCCTTGTACTTGATTACTAATTAGTGACCTTCATTTATCTACGACTGAATTGAAAGGACAAACCAAAAACCTGCAAGCACTAGGCCCTCCATGGAATGAGTTTAGCAGCCCTGCTCTACAGGCTTTTTAAAAAGGTCTGAGGTCAGGGGTCAAGTCACAGGAGTTCCCCGGGGGTTCTGGGCATTCCCATAAAGATTTGGGTCACCCTTATATGTGCTGTATGTTGTGTATGACATAGGCACCCCCCTAAAAAAACTAGGTCATAACTGTTTTATTTGTATTTTATTTAACTAGGCAAGTCAGTTAAGAACAAATTCTTATTTACATTAATGGCCTACCAAAAGGCAAAAGGCCTCCTGCGGGGAAAGGGGCTGGGAATTTAAAAAAAGATACAGGACAAAACACATCACGACAAGAGACACCACAACACCACACAAAGCGAGACCTAAGACAACAACAAAGCATGGCAGCACACATGACAAAACAGCATGGTAGCAAAACAACATGACAACAACATGGTAGCAACACAACATGGTAGCATACCAACATGGTAGCAGCACAAAACATGGTACAAACACTATTGGGCACAGACAACAGCACAAAGGGCAAGAAGGTAGATACAACAATACATCACACAAAGCAGCCACACTTGTCAGTAAGAGTGTCAATGATTGAGTCTTTGAATGAAGAGATGGAGATAAAACTGTCCAGTTCGAGTGTTTGTTGCAGCTCGTTCCAGTTGCTAGCTGCAGCGAACTGGAAAGAGGAGCGACCCAGGGATGTGTGTGATTTGAGGACCTTTAACAGAATGTGACTGTCAGAACGTGTGTTGTATGTGGAGGATGAGGGCTGCAGTAGTATTCTCAGATAGGGGGGAGTGAGGCCTAAGACGGTTTTATAAACAGGCATCAACCAGTGGGTCTTGCGGCGTGCATACAGCGATGACAAGTTCACAGAAGAGAATAGAGTGCAGTGATGTGTCCTATAAGGAGCATTGGTGGCAAATCTGAAAGTCTGTTCATCTCTAGGAGACCGAACGCGTCTCCTTCCTGAGCGGTATGACGGCTGCGTGGTCCCATGGTGTTTATACTTGAGTACTATTGTTTGTACAGATGAACGTGGTACTTTCAGGTGTTTGGAAATTGCTCCCAAGGATGAACCAGACTTGTGGAGTTTTTTTTCTGAGGTCTTGGCTGATTTCTTTTGATTTTCCCATGATGTCAAGCAAAGAGGCACTGCATTTGAAGGTAGGCCTTGAAATACATCCACAGGTACACCTCTAATTGACCCAAATGATATCAATTAGCTTGTTAAAATATTCTGAAGCCATGACGTCATTTTCTGGATTTTTCCAAGCTGTTTAAAGGCATAGTCAACTTAGTGTATGTAAACTTCTGACACACTGGAATTGTGATATAGGGAATTATAAGTCAAATAATTTGTCTGTAAACAATTATTGGAAAAATGACTTGTGTCAAGCACAAAGTAGATGTCCGAACTGACTTGCCAAAACTATAATTTGTTCAAATTAACAAGAAATTTGTGGAGTGATTGAAAAACAAGTTTTTATGACTCCAACCTAAGGTTATATAAACTATAAACTTATAAACTGATTTGTTGTCATCTTTTGGTTGAAAAGGTAAAAGGTCAGTGGTGAAACGTCACAACTTAGCAACTAGGACAACAGCATTTTCTCGAGTTTTCCACTTTTAATTTCGAGTTGAGGGGTAATTCAAGTGAAATAGGAACTTCCGATAATTCCGATAGCACGTGACGCTTAGCTTTAAAACATTGGCTAGTCAGAGCATTACTAGCCTACTTTTCCAGCTGGTTTATAGCCTTTGTATGCTAAGTAAGTGGTGTGTAAAGCATAGCACAGTGCTAAAAACAAATTCCCTGGATATACTGTATGGGATCATCAGATCATGATATTTAGCTTTTTCATACCGAGGATTGGTGATTATCGAGTCCGGGAGAGTGTTGGAAAGATTTTTCAAATACTGTGAGGAACTATTAGGCTATCAGTCTCAATGAATGTTTAAAAAACGTACTTTGTTGACTTACTGTGTGAGGTGAAGAAAGAATTACTGAGAACCTCAGATTATTAGTGGGGGATGTGGTGAGTTAAGACAATCTTTAAGAAATGTAGACATCCCCAAATGGGCACTTTGTGGCAGAAGGCCAGGTACTTCTATGCGTGCTCGGGCACGCACGCTCCCTCAAAATGATCAAGACAGAGAAACCAGACACATGCACATTGCTCACAAGACACTCCAAACAAAAGACAATAAAAAAATGACAACTCGTAAATGATGGTTATGAAATAAACTAAAACTTGTTTCCCACAAGTTTAGCAGGTTGAGACTGTAGTCTAATTAATAAAAGCATTAACAGAAATGTATGTAACCAAATAACTGGGATTAACTGTACATTTGCTAGGCCTACTGGTGACATACAGTATGTAATGGGGAATTTATTAAAAAATAATAATAATCAAAGGGCAAACAATTCACACAATGAAACAATGAATAAACGTTCTAAAACTTCTTGTTTCCCACAAGTTTAGCAAAGCATACACCTTATGTTGAGACTGTAGGATTCTAATTAAGGTAAAAGGTGCATTAACAGGAAATGTATGTAACCAACTTCTTCAGTGGTAACTGGGATTAACTGTAGGGCCATTTGCTAGGCCTAGGCAAGCACCATGGTGACGGATACAGTATGTAGCCAGTGGAGAGAGGGAATTTGAGAGAATTGGGAAGGTTGAAAAATAATGAAGGGTTTAATCAAAGGGAGCCCAGCCAAACAATTCACGGGAGATGACAATGAAACAATGAATCTGCAAGAATGTTGTCTGGAGACAGCTGAGTCCTTCTGGAGCAGCAGGAAGAGGAGCTCCGTTCTGGAGAGGTGGTGAGACCTGATATGTCTGCCAGACATATCTTACCTGGTCCAGAAGGGGGAAAGGAGAAGATTAATTGTGTGTCGTCTGCACACCATGTGAGGTTATGACCCTTCTTCTTGTCTCAATGTTTTAAATTATACCCTAAGACACATTGTCTTCACACATTTTTTTGATGCTTTTCACTGACATCTGCAACTCAATAATCAGTTAGGCCTATTGCCACACTCGCTGCCCAAATTGCGGGTTTCCCAAATAGGCATAGGCCTACTCGCTTGTGATTTGAAACAATCTATAGCAACAACTAAAAAAAGCTGATGATCCTCTGAGGCTAAGTCATGCTCTCTGGTGAAGTATTTTGAATGGTTCTATTTAGACAGGAGCATTGGCTTAACACAGTTTCTCTGGAACCCCACTAGGTTGGAGTTTGCCCCTCCCCCACTCCTAAAATAAAAACGGAATGTGTCATCCAGCCAGCCACTCACAAAGAAGCCTATAGACTAGGGATCGCAGTCCATGGTGCTGAAACTGTGACATGTCTATGAGGCTGCCTATCAAATGGATGATAGGTTTTCTGTGGTGCCAGGGCATGTAGCCTATAGCTTTGCATTAGCTAATGGCTAAATGTTTATTGCTAATGCATACATGTTTTATATTTGGTCATCATTTTCTAATGTTAAGCTAAACATTTCACGAAGCTGTACTGTGTGAGAAGGCTGCAATTTAATTACTTGTTCAGTAATTAAAGTGGCAATATGTAACCTTTTGGGTGACCTGATCAAATTCACATAGAAATGTTATTTATAGATCTATCCTTCTACTTGAAAGCAAGTCTAAGAAGTCGTAGAACTATTCTATATGCGCTATTTCTATTCTTCTCATTTTTAAGTTTTATTTTCTGTCTTAACTTTCAGTTTTGTACACCAGCTTCAAACAGCTGAAATGACAATATTTTTGGTTATGGAACATATTTCACAGAGGTTTAGATGGTAGAATGATTTTCTACACTATACTAGCTTATTTGGTCACATAAACTGAAATTAGGCAAACTATTAGAGTTTGGTAACCAAAAAATGGCAGAGCAATTTCTGAATAGTGCAACATTAAAGTTGGAAATTCAAACAATGCAGATTGTAAAATAAATGTTTGAAACAACAGCATACTTATCAGAAACCACTAGATTTTTTAGAATATAAAACGTTCCTGTATAACCTACCTGAACCTTCATGGCATGAGCAGTCCTTGCTCTTGCCCAGCTTGGATATAAAGCTGTTGTTCTTAAAACCAGTCAGTCCACCCTCAAAACACTAGTTTACAATGAATTGCTTCATTATGCAGTATAGCCTACTATCTATAGCTACAGGCTACAGTATTTAGCTGCTATTTATCTGCCATTTATAAAACATGTAATACACATCAAATAGCCTAAGCAGTTCAATTAGTTCAATTATTTATTTTTTGTGGAGCCTGAGGCACTTTGATCAGTCACATTCTTGAAGCCCAAGAAACAAACACCTAGCTTCCTAGTACATATGGAAATTAAAAAAAGGTTTCTGAATGATTTTTAGAAGATTACTGTCAAAATTATTTATATATACAAAAAAAGAAACATTGATGATGGGCACATGGGCCGTGGGGGTGTCCGGTATGCCAGTGGACAGGAGTAATTATATAATTTTGTCAAAACATCAATTTACTTTAGGGGAAGCCAGCATCTGAACAGTGCACTGTTCACCTGCCAACTTTCCTTTCCAATTTGTGAATGGCTGTAACAAGAGATCTGTATATAATGACAAGATGATCATGTCTCTGCCCCAACAACGGGAGTCGTTGTTCCAAAGGCAGGAAAGCAGGAAGGCAGGCAGGGGCATCATGCACCCCAAAAATCAGAGGGGTCACAAATTACTTGAGGATGGCTGGGGGGTGGTCCCAATGGGGGGGAGGGGGGGGCTAGGTCCACCGTCCATAAGTTAGAGAATTTTGCAATAAAATCTAGAGCCATAATCATTAAGTTAAGTTTTATGTTAAAAATAAGTGTATTTTCTGCCTATGTAAGCATACCTCTTGAGCTGACTGTCATTTTCTTAAAGAAACTAAATATGCTTCTTGTAAGGGATCTCGTCCTCCCTTGGTCCTCCGGCGAGGAGGACCAAAACGCAGCGTGGTAAGTGCCCATAATGTTTATTTTAAAACATAAACTGCACACTACGAAATACAAAACAATAAACGTGAAATGAACGAAACAGTCCCGTGTGGCGACAAACATTGACACGAAAGACAAACACCCACAACTCAAAAGTGAAACCCAGGCTACCTAACTATGATTCTCAATCAGGGACAACAATTGACAGCTGCCTCTGATTGAGAACCATACTAGGCCGAACTCAAAAACCAACATAGAAAAACAAACATAGACTGCCCACCCCAACTCACGCCCTGACCATACTAAAACAAAGATAAAAACAAAGGAACTAAGGTTAGAACATGACACTTCTCTGCATCTCTGCTAAAATCTGGGTAAAAGATTGAAAGGAATGTGAGTCTTATTCAGTACATTTAGTAATTGCTTACTTTTCTAAAGTCTACCAACCTTGCCAGCAGTTATGCCAGCTAAAATAGTTAGACAAGCTAACTACTGTAACTTGATTGAAATGGCTTCTTGGTCAGTAGTTATTAGGTTGGAAGATTGGAAACCGATCTGGGCTAGCTAAAGTCAACTTCATAAAATTGCTAGGTGGCGTTTTTCTTTATTTTGACTATTTTCTACATTGTAGAATAATAGTGAAGACATAAAAACTATGAAAAAACACATGGAATCATCTAGTAACCAAAAAAGTGTTAAATAAATCAAAATATATTTTAGATTTGATATTCTTCAAATCTCCCTTTGCCTTGATGACAGCTTTGCACACTCTTGGCTATCTCTAAACCAGCTTCACTTGGAATGCTTTTCCAACAGACTTGAAGGAGTTCCCACATATGCTGAGCACTTGTTGGCTCCAATTTGGACTCCAGACCAAAGGACACATTTCCACTGGTCTAATGTCCATTGCTCGTGTTTCTTGGCCCAAGCAAGTCTCTTTTTCTTATTGGTGTCCTTTAGTAGTGATTTCTTTGCAGCAATTCGACCATGAATGCCTCATTCACACAGTCTCCTCTGAACAGTTGAAGTTGAGATGTGTCTGTTACTTGAACTCTGCAAAGCATTTATTTGGGCTGCAATTTCTGAGACTGGTAACTCTAATGAACTTATCCTCTGCAGCAGAGGTAACTCTGGGTCTTCCATTGCTGTGGCGGTCCTCATGAGATCCAGTTTCATCACAGCTCTTGAAGGTTTTTGCGACTGCACTTGATGAAACTTTCCCATTTCTTGAGATTTTCCGTATTGAATGACATTCATGTCTTAAATTAATGATGGAGTGTCGTTTCTCTTTGCTTGTTTGAGCTGTTCTTGCCATAATATGGACTTGGTATTTTACCAGATAGGGCTATCTTCTGTATACCCCACTACCTTGTCCTGTGCGCTTTGGAGCAGGTTATCGTCAAGGATCTAGCTGTACTTTGCGCCGTTCATCTAGTATCCCAGTCCCTGCTGCAGAATAACATCCCCACAGCATGATGCTGCCACCACCATGCTTCACTGTAAGGATGGTGTCAGGTTTCCTCCAGCTTGGCATTCAGTACTGAGTTCAATCTTGGTTTCATCAGACCAGAGAACCGGGCTGTCATGTGCTTTTTACTGAGGAGTGGATTCCGTCTGGCCACTCTACCATAAAGGCCTGATTGTTGGAGTGCTGCGGAGATGGATGTCCTTCTGGAAGGTTCTCCCATCTCCACAGAGGAACTCTGGAGCTCTGTCAGAGTGACCATCTTGTTCTTGGTCAATTCCCTGACCAAGGCCCTTCTCCCCCGATTGCTGAGTTTGGCAGGGCGGCCAGCTTTAGGAAGAGTCTTGAGGAAAACTATTAATTTAATACATTTTAGAATATGTCACTCCCATATCTCTGTTTTCTATATATTTTGTTTAGGTCAGGGTGTGTCTAGGGTTTTTGTAGGTCTAGGGGTTTTTGTATATCTATGTTGGCCTGACAAGGATCCCAATCAGAGACAGCTTTTATCGTTGTCTTTGATTGGGGATCATATTTAGGCAGACCTTTTTCCCACTTTCTGGTGTGGGATCTTGTCTATGTTTAGTTGCCTGTCAGCACTAGTTTGTATAGCTTCACATTTCGTTTGGTTGTTTGTTGTTCATGTTCATTCATTAAAAAGAGAATGTATGCATACCACGCTGCACCTTGGTCCGATCCTTATGACGAACGTAACAGAATAAGGCTGTAATGGAACAAAATTTGGAAAAATGGAAGGGTCTGAATACTTTCTGAATACATTGTATATTTATATTTATTTATTTTGAACAGGATAAACGAAGGCAAGCTGTTTCCGGTTCCGGTTGGAGCGAGCGGTCGCATTCGCACTTCGCTCTGCAGGTTGTATAACTTTTTCATTACATTTCATTATAGTACAACGGTTGATTTGTCTAATCTTAGCAATTCTTCTTAGCTAGCTACATAGCCGTCCTTGTATCAGAGATAATTGCATAATTATCGTATTTCGTCGCCCTAACGTAGCCTTCACTGCTATTCGCCCAGGAGCTAGCTAACGCTAGCTAACGCACACAGATTAGCATCACTGTAGTGCTATTCACTCAACTGTACGACTTGATTAGTTTACTGTTAGCTAGCTACATAATCTTAGCCATTCTTCTTAGCTAGCTACATAGCCGTCCTTGTATCAGAGATAATTGCATAATTATCGTATTTCGTATTTCGTCGCCCTAACGTAGCCTTCACTGCTATTCGCCCAGGAGCTAGCAACGCTAGCTAACGCACACAGATTAGCATCACTGTAGTGCTATTCACTCAACTGTACGACTTGATTAGTTCAGTGTTAGCTAGCTACATAGCTGTCTTTGTTTCCAAGATAATTGTGTAGTTTAGTGTGTGTAGCCTTGGAGTGATTATCTTAATTCACTGAGGTTCGCTAGCCAGCTATTGTCGTTCTTTTAACTCAACGTAACGTAAACAACACTGCTAGCTAGCCAGCTAGCCCCGAATAGCAGCACTGTAGAAATTATTACACTCAACGGAACGACTTGATTAGTGTAGTGTCAACAACGCAGCTACTGCCAGCTAGCCTACTTTAGCAGTACTGTATCATTTTAATCATTTTAGTCAATAAGATTCTTGCTACGTAAGCCTAACTTTCTGAACATTCGAGACGTGTAGTCCGCTTGTCATTCCAATTTCCTTGCATTAGCGTAGCCTTTTCTGTAGCCTGTCAACTATGTGTCTGTCTATCCCTGTTCTCTCCTCTCTGCACAGACCATACAAACGCTCCACACCGCGTGGCCGCGACCACCCTAACCTGGTGGTCCCAGCGCGTCACGACCCACGTGGAGTTCCAGGTCTCCGGTAGCCTCTGGAACTGCCAATCTGCGGCCAACAAGGCAGAGTTCATCTCAGCCTATGCCTCCCTCCAGTCCCTTGACTTCTTGGCACTGACGGAAACATGGATCACCACAGATAACACTGCTACTCCTACTGCTCTCTCCTCGTCCGCCCACGTGTTCTCGCACACCCCGAGAGCTTCTGGTCAGCGGGGTGGTGGCACCGGGATCCTCATCTCTCCCAAGTGGTCTTTCTCTCTTTCTCCCCTTACCCATCTGTCTATTGCCTCCTTTGAATTCCATGCTGTCACAGTTACCAGCCCTTTCAAGCTTAACATCCTTATCATTTATCGCCCTCCAGGTTCCCTTGGAGAGTTCATCAATGAGCTTGATGCCTTGATAAGCTCCTTTCCTGAGGACGGCTCACCTCTCACAGTTCTGGGCGACTTTAACCTCCCCACGTCTACCTTTGACTCATTCCTCTCTGCCTCCTTCTTTCCACTCCTCTCCTCTTTTGACCTCACCCTCTCACCTTCCCCCCTACTCACAAGGCAGGCAATACGCTTGACCTCATCTTTACTAGATGCTGTTCTTCCACTAACCTCATTGCAACTCCTCCAAGTCTCCGACCACTACCTTGTATCCTTTTCCCTCTCGCTCTCATCCAACACTTCCCACACTGCCCCTACTCGGATGGTATCGCGCCGTCCCAACCTTCGCTCTCTCTCCCCCGCTACTCTCTCCTCTTCCATCCTATCTTCTCTTCCCTCTGCTCAAACTTTCTCCAACCTATCTCCTGATTCTGCCTCCTCAACCCTCCTCTCCTCCCTTACTGCATCCTTTGACTCCCTATGTCCCCTATCCTCCAGGCCGGCTCGGTCCTCCCCCTCCCGCTCCGTGGCTCGACGACTCATTGCGAGCTCACAGAACAGGGCTCCGGGCAGCCGAGCGGAAATGGAGGAAAACTCGCCTCCCTGCGGACCTGGCATCCTTTCACTCCCTCCTCTCTACATTTTCCTCCTCTGTCTCTGCTGCTAAAGCCACTTTCTACCATTCTAAGTTCCAAGCATCTGCCTCTAACCCTAGGAAGCTCTTTGCCACCTTCTCCTCCCTCCTGAATCCTCCCCCCTCCCTCCTCCCTCTCTGCAGATGACTTCGTCAACCATTTTGAAAAGAAGGTCGATGACATCCGATCCTCGTTTGCTAAGTCAAACGACACCGCTGGTTCTGCTCACACTGCCCTACCCTATGCTCTGACCTCTTTCTCCCTCTCTCTCCAGATGAAATCTCGCGTCTTGTGACGGCCGGCCGCCCAACAACCTGCCCGCTTGACCCTATCCCCTCCTCTCTTCTCCAGACCATTTCCGGAGACCTTCTCCCTTACCTCACCTCGCTCATCAACTCATCCCTGACCGCTGGCTACGTCCCTCCCGTCTTCAAGAGAGCGAGAGTTGCACCCCTTCTGAAAAAAACCTACACTCGATCCCTCCGATGTCAACAACTACAGACCAGTATCCCTTCTCTCTTTTCTCTCCAAAACTCTTGAGCGTGCCGTCCTTGGCCAGCTCTACCGCTATCTCTCTCAGAATGACCTTCTTGATCCAAACCAGTCAGGTTTCAAGACTAGTCATTCAACTGAGACTGCTCTTCTCTGTATCACGGAGGCGCTCCGCACTGCTAAAGCTAACTCTCTCTCCTCTGCTCTCATCCTTCTAGACCTATCGGCTGCCTTCGATACTGTGAACCATCAGATCCTCCTCTCCACCCTCTCCGAGTTGGGCATCTCCGGCGCGGCCCACGCTTGATTGCGTCCTACCTGACAGGTCGCTCCTACCAGGTGGCGTGGCGAGAATCTGTCTCCTCACCACGCGCTCTCACCACTGGTGTCCCCCAGGGCTCTGTTCTAGGCCCTCTCTTATTCTCGCTATACACCAAGTCACTTGGCTCTGTCATAACCTCACATGGTCTCTCCTATCATTGCTATGCAGACGACACACAATTAATCTTCTCCTTTCCCCCTTCTGATGACCAGGTGGCGAATCGCATCTCTGCATGTCTGGCAGACATATCAGTGTGGATGACGGATCACCACCTCAAGCTGAACCTCAGCAAGACGGAGCTCCTCTTCCTCCCGGGAAGGACTGCCCGTTCCATGATCTCGCCATCACGGTTGACAACTCCATTGTGTCCTCCTCCCAGAGCGCTAAGAACCTTGGCGTGATCCTGGACAACACCCTGACGTTCTCAACTAACATCAAGGCGGTGTCCCGTTCCTGTAGGTTCATGCTCTACAACATCCGCAGAGTACGACCCTGCCTCACACAGGAAGCGGCGCAGGTCCTAATCCAGGCACTTGTCATCTCCCGTCTTGATTACTGCAACTCGCTGTTGGCTGGGCTCCCTGCCTGTGCCATTAAACCCCTACAACTCATCCAGAACGCCGCAGCCCGTCTGGTGTTCAACCTTCCCAAGTTCTCTCACGTCACCCCGCTCCTCCGCTCTCTCCACTGGCTTCCAGTTGAAGCTCGCATCCGCTACAAGACCATGGTGCTCGCCACGGAGCTGTGAGGGGAACGGCACCTCAGTACCTCCAGGCTCTGATCAGGCCCTACACCCAAACAAGGGCACTGCGTTCATCCACCTCTGGCCTGCTCGCCTCCCTACCACTGAGGAAGTACAGTTCCCGCTCAGCCCAGTCAAAACTGTTCGCTGCTCTGGCCCCCAATGGTGGAACAAACTCCCTCACGACGCCAGGACAGCGGAGTCAATCACCACCTTCCGGAGACACCTGAAACCCCACCTCTTCAAGGAATACCTAGGATAGGGTAAGTAAGGGTAGGTAATCCTTCTCCCCCCCCAACAAGATTTAGATGCAAGTGGCTGTTCCACTGGTTGTCATAAGGTGTATGCACCAATTTGTAAGTCGCTCTGGATAAGAGCGTCTGCTAAATGACTTAAATGTAATGTAAATGTAAGTTACAAGGGCTGAATCCCAAATCACCCCCTTCCCCTCGCCACTCCATTTGCATGTTCACGTGCACCCCCCGCCATTTGCAGAATTACAGAGGGTGTAAGGCAGGAATATTCAACTCTTACCCTACGAGGTCCGGAGCGTCCTGGTTTTCTGTTCCACCTGATACTTGATTGAGCCAGCAAGTGCTATCCCCACATGCACTGTGATATGTTTGGAGTTTGTGCAATTTCATACACATGAATGGAAAGGTGTAATCATATTGCCATGTGCATTTGTTTATGTCTGATTTCAAGACTTGTAACAGATTAAATACCTCCCAAATTAAATGTTTAACTGTTACTGAGGTTTATATCTTGTAAAATGACAGGAGGGATTTGTTCATTTGAATGCTTGTTTTACTATTTAAAGGTGGAACATTAATTGCATCATTCAAGTCAGGAGTGTGTCCCGAAGTTGATGGGTTTCTTACATTTACATTTAAGTCATTTAGCAGACGCTCTTATCCAGAGCGACTTACAAATTGGTGCATTCACCTTATGACATCCAGTAGAACAGTCACTTTACAATAGTGCATCTAAATCTTAAAGGGGGGTGAGAAGGATTACTTATCCTATCCTAGGTATTCCTTAAAGAGGTGGGGTTTCAGGTGTCTCCGGAAGGTGGTGATTGACTCCGCTGTCCTGGCGTCGTGAGGGAGTTTGTTCCACCATTGGGGGGCCAGAGCAGCGAACAGTTTTGACTGGGCTGAGCGGGAACTGTACTTCCTCAGTGGTAGGGAGGCGAGCAGGCCAGAGGTGGATGAACGCAGTGCCCTTGTTTGGGTGTAGGGCCTGATCAGAGCCTGGAGGTACTGAGGTGCCGTTCCCCTCACAGCTCCGTAGGCAAGCACCATGGTCTTCTTGATGGGTTCGCTTGAATGTCGCAATTGTGGTGGGAAGCATGCACATGAGCTTCTTGAATTTCTTGTAAAGGAGGCAGAGATTGCTAGGATATGAGCTGTTTAGTGTGTCTGCTGTGCAGAGGCAGCGAGAAAAGTTAAATAATCTTCTAGTGGCTTGGTTACCATGGAGACACTGCCGTCCAGTGCTGTGGCTGCCATTAGCAAGGGGCAGAATCCAGATACCCTTGTCATGAAGAAAGTAGATTTTTTGGCAGGAATGGGGACAAATTGCTGGATAATTCTTACTGTATAACCATCACCATGAAAAATCTGAATCCTTGCCTACCACAGTCATGCTTATTTGTGTCTTAATGTGAACAATGGGTCTGGTCACCTCTCCTGACAAGGGCATCAACGTCTGGTGTCATCTTTGATGGGTCTACAATATATTAGACACTAAGTGCCTGTTAAGAAGGTGCCGCAGAGGATGGCTGACGTTTTACATGCCGTAACCAGTTGTGCTATTTTGTTTGTTTTTTTGCGTTGTTAGTAACTTATTTCTTTACTTATTTTGTACATAATGTTGTTGCTACCATCTCTTATGACCGAAAATAACTTCTGGACATCAGAACTGTGATTTTCCACAACGAACTGGAAGAAGCTTTTTCCTTTAACGAGTCCGACGAGAAAGATATACTGCTCTCCAGGGAACGGGCCCAGATCTCTGTCATTTGCGTGAAGAAGAGATGGAGAAAAAGAGGAAGCAGATCGGGCTGCCTTTTGAGAATCCGTAGGCGAGCAAGTAAACTCCCACTGCCATCAATTGTACTTGCTAACATGCAATCATTGGAAAATAAAATTGATGACCTACAATTACGATTATCCTACCAACGGGACATTAAGAACTGTAATATCTTATGTTTCACAGAGTCGTGGCTGAACGATGACACGGATAATATAGAGCTGGAGGGATTTTCAATGCACCAGCAGAACAGAGAAGCTATGTCTGGTAAGATGAGGGGTGGGGGTGTGTGTCTTTTTATCAATAACATCTGGTGCGCAATGTCTAATATTAATGAAGTCTCAAGGTATTGCTCGCATGAGGAAGAGTACATTATGTTATCTATATTATTCGTAGCCGTCTATTTTCCACCACAGACCGATGCTGGCACTAAGACCGCAGTCAACCAACTCTATAACCATAAGCAAACAAGAAAACGCTCACCCAGAAGGGGCGCTCCTAGTGGCCGGTGGACTTTAATGCAAGCAAACTTAAATCAGTTTTACCAAATTTTTACCAGCATGTCACATGTGCAAACAGAGGAAAAAGAACTCTATTCAGCTCTACCTTTACTCCACACACTGAGATGCATACAAAGCTCTCCCCAGCCCTCCATTTGGCAAATCTGACCATAATTCTATCTTCCTGATTCCTGTTTACAAGCAAAATCTCAAGCAGGAAGTACCAGTGACTCAATACGGAAGTGGTCAGATGAAGCGGATGCTACGCTACAGGACTGTTTTGCTAGCCCAGACTGGAATATGTTCCGGGATTCATCCAATGGCATTGAGGAGTATACCACCTCAGTCATCGGCTTCATCAATAAGTGCATTGACGACGTCGTTCCCACAGGGGCCGTACGTACATATCCCAACCAGAAGCCATGGATTGCAGGCAACATCCGCATCGAGCTAAAGGCTAGAGCTGCCACTTTCAAGGAGCGGGACACTAATCCGGACGCTTATAAGAAATGCCGCTATGCCCTCAGACGAACCATCAAACAAGCAAAGCGTCAATACATGATTAAGGTTGAATCCTACGACACCGGCTCTGATGCTCGTTGGATGTGGCAGGGCTTGAAAAATATGATGGACTACAAAGGGAAACCCAGACGCGAGCTGCCCAGTGATGCGAGCCTACCAAATGACCTTAATGCCTTTTATGCTCACTTCAAGGCAAGCAACACTGAAGCATGCATGAGAGCACCAGCTGTTCTGGATGACTGTGTGATAACGCTCTCGGTAGCCGATGTGAGCAAGCAGCGGGGTCAGATGGATTACCAAAGTATGCACAGACCAACTGGCAAGTGTCTTCACTGCAGACCACCATAGTCTCTGTGCCCAAGGAAGCAAATGTAACCTGCCTAAATGATTACCGCCCCATAGTACTCATGTCGGTAGCCATGAAGTGCTTTGAAAGGCTGGTCCTGGCTCACATCAACAGCATCCGACCAGATACCCTAGACCCACTTCAATTTGCATACTGCCCCAACAGATCCACATTTCACGCAATCTCAACCGCACTCCACACTGCCCTTTCTCACCTGGACAAAAGGAACACCTATGTGAGGATGCTGTTCATTGACTACACCTCAGCGTTCAACACCATAGTGCCCACGAAGCTCATCACTATGCTAAGGACCCTGGGACTAAACACCTCCCTCTGCAACTGGATACTGAACTTCTTGATGGGCCACACCCAGGTGGTAATGGTAGGCAACAACACGTCTGCCATGCTGATCTTCAACACTGGGGCCCTTCAGGGTATGTACTTAGTCCCCTCCTGTATTCCCTGTTCACCCACGACTGCGTGGCCAAACACGACTCCAACAACATCATTAAGTTTGCTGACAACACAAAAGTGGTAGGCCTTATCACCGACAGCGATGAGACAGTCAATAGGGAGGAGGCCAGAGAACTGGCAGTGTGGTGCCAGGACAACAACCTCTCCCTCAATGTGAGCAAGACATAGGAGCTGATCGTGGACAACAGGAAAATGCGGGCCGAACAGGCCCCCATTAACATCAAATCAAATCAAATCAAATCAAATCAAATTTTTATTTGTCACATACACATGGTTAGCAGATGTTAAATGCGAGTGTAGCGAAATGCTTGTGCTTCTAGTTCCGACAATGCAGTGATAACCAACAAGTAATCTAACTAACAATTCCAAAACTACTGTCTTATACACAGTGTAAGGGGATAAGGAATATGTACATAAGGATATATGAATGAGTGATGGTACAGAGCAGCATACAGTAGATGGTATCGAGTACAGTATATACATATGAGATGAGTGTGTAGACAAAGTAAACAAAGTGGCATAGTTAAAGTGGCTAGTGATACATGTGTTACATAAGGATGCAGTCGATGATGTAGAGTACAGTATATACATATGCATATGAGATGAATAATGTAGGGTAAGTAACATTATATAAGGTAGCATTGTTTAAAGTGGCTAGTGATATATTTACATAATTCCCATCAATTCCCATTATTAAAATGGCTGGAGTTGGGTCAGTGTCAATGACAGTGTGTTGGCAGCAGCCACTCACACTGTTAGTGGTGGCTGTTTAACAGTCTGATGGCCTTGAGATAGAAGCTGTTTTTCAGTCTCTCGGTCCCAGCTTTGATGCACCTGTACTGACCTCGCCTTCTGGATGATAGCGGGGTGAACAGGCAGTGGTTCGGGTGGTTGATGTCCTTGATGATCTTTATGGCCTTCCTGTAACAACGGGTGGTGTAGGTGTCCTGGAGGGCAGGTAGTTTGCCCCGGTGATGCGTTGTGCAGTCCTCACTACCCTCTGGAGAGCCTTACGGTTGAGGGCGGAGCAGTTGCCGTACCAGGCGGTGATACAGCCCGCCAGGATGCTCTCGATTGTGCATCTGTAGAAGTTTGTGAGTGCTTTTGGTGACAAGCCGAATTTCTTCAGCCTCCTGAGGTTGAATAGGCGCTGCTGCGCCTTCTTCACGACGCTGTCAGTGTGAGTGGACCAATTCAGTTTGTCTGTGATGTGTATGCCGAGGAACTTAAAACTAGCTACCCTCTCCACTACTGTTCCATCGATGTGGATAGGGGGTGTTCCCTCTGCTGTTTCCTGAAGTCCACAATCATCTCCTTAGTTTTGTTGACGTTGAGTGTGAGGTTATTTTCCTGACACCACACTCCGAGGGCCCTCACCTCCTCCCTGTAGGCCGTCTCGTCGTTGTTGGTAATCAAGCCTACCACTGTTGTGTCGTCCGCAAACTTGATGATTGAGTTGGAGGCGTGCGTGGCCACGCAGTCGTGGGTGAACAGGGAGTACAGGAGAGGGCTCAGAACGCACCTTGTGGGGCCCCCGTGTTGAGGATCAGCGGGGAGGAGATGTTGTTGCCTACCCTCACCACCTGGGGCGGCCCGTCAGGAAGTCCAGTACCCAGTTGCACAGGGCGGGGTCGAGACCCAGGGTCTCGAGCTTGATGACGAGCTTGGAGGGTACTATGGTGTTGAATGCCGAGCTGTAGTCGATGAACAGCATTCTCACATAGGTATTCCTCTTGTCCAGGTGGGTTAGGGCAGTGTGCAGTGTGGTTGAGATTGCATCGTCTGTGGACCTATTTGGGCGGTAAGCAAATTGGAGTGGGTCTAGGGTGTCAGGTAGGGTGGAGGTGATATGGTCCTTGACTAGTCTCTCAAAGCACTTCATGATGACGGAAGTGAGTGCTACGGGGCGGTAGTCGTTTAGCTCAGTTACCTTAGCTTTCTTGGGAACAGGAACAATGGTGGCCCTCTTGAAGCATGTGGGAACAGCAGACTGGTATAGGGATTGATTGAATATGTCCGTAAACACACCGGCCAGCTGGTCTGCGCATGCTCTGAGGGCGCGGCTGGGGATGCCGTCTGGGCCTGCAGCCTTGCGAGGGTTAACACGTTTAAATGTCTTACTCACCTCGGCTGCAGTGAAGGAGAGACCGCATGTTTCCGTTGCAGGCCGTGTCAGTGGCACTGTATTGTCCTCAAAGCGGGCAAAAGTTATTTAGTCTGCCTGGGAGCAAGACATCCTGGTCCGTGACTGGGCTGGATTTAATCTTGTAGTCCGTGATTGACTGTAGACCCTGCCACATGCCTCTTGTGTCTGAGCCGTTGAATTGAGATTCCACTTTGTCTCTGTACTGACGCTTAGCTTGTTTAATAGCCTTGCGGAGGAATAGCTGCACTGTTTGTATTCAGTCATGTTGCCAGACACCTTGCCCTGATTAAAAGCAGTGGTACGCGCTTTCAGTTTCACGCGAATGCTGCCATCAATCCACGGTTTCTGGTTAGGGAATGTTTTTATCGTTGCTATGGGAACGACATCTTCGACGCACGTTCTAATGAACTCGCACACCGAATCAGCGTATTCGTCAATATTCCCATCTGACGCAATACGAAACATGTCCCAGTCCACGTGATGGAAGCAGTCTTGGAGTGTAGAGTCAGCTTGGTCTGACCAGCGTTGGACAGACCTCAGCGTGGGAGCCTCTTGTTTTAATTTCTGCCTGTAGGCAGGGATCAGCAAAATGGAGTCGTGGTCAGCTTTTCCGAAAGGGGGGCGGGGCAGGGCCTTATATGCGTCGCGGAAGTTAGAGTAACAATGATCCAAGGTTTTACCACCCCTGGTTGCGCAATCGATATGCTGATAAAATTTAGGGAGTCTTGTTTTCAGATTGGCTTTGTTAAAATCCCCAGCTACAATGAATGCAGCCTCCGGATAAATGGTTTCCAGTTTGCAAAGAGTTAAATAAAGTTCGTTCAGAGCCATCGATGTGTCTGCTTGGGGGGGGATATATACGGCTGTGATTATAATCGAAGAGAATTCTCTTGGAAGATAATGCGGTCTACATTTGATTGTGAGGAATTCTAAATCAGGTGAACAGAAGGATTTGAGTTCCTGTATGTTTCCTTCATCACACCATGTCCCGTTAGTCATGAGGCATACGCCCCCGCCACTCTTCTTACCAGAGAGATGTTTGTTTCTGTCCGCGCGATGCGTGGAGAAACCCGTTGGCTGTACCGCCCTGGATAGCGTCTTCCCAGTAAGCCATGTTTCCGTAAAGCAAAGAACGTTACAGTCTCTGATGTCCCTCTGGAATGCCACCCTTGCTCGGATTTCATCAACCTTGTTGTCGAGAGACTGGACATTGGCAAGAAGAATACTGGGAAGTGGTGCGCGATGTGCCATTTTCGGAGTCTGACCAGAACACCGCCGCGTTTCCCTCTTTTTCGTAGTCGTTTCCTTGGGTCGCTGCAAGCGATCCATTCCGTTGTCCTGTTTGTAAGGCAGAACACAGGATCCGCGTCGCGGAAAACATATTCTTGGTCGTACTGATGGTGAGTTGACGCTGATCTTATATTCAGTAGTTCTTCTCGACTGTATGTAATGAAACCTAAGATGACCTGGGGTACTAATGTAAGAAATAACACGTAAAAAAACAAAAAACTGCATAGTTTCCTAGGAACGCGAAGCGAGGCGGCCATCTCAGTCGGCGCCGGAAGTAGATGGGCTATAGTGGAGCAGGGTCAAGAGTTTCAAATTTCATGGTGTCCACATCACCAACGCTCTATCATAGTCCAAACACACCAAAACAGTCTTGAACAGGGCACGACAAAACTTTTACCCCCTCAGAAGACTGAAAAGATTTGGCATGGGTCCCCAAATCCTCCAAAAGTTATACAGCTGCACCATCGAGAGCATCCTGTCCGGTTGCATCACCACTTGGTATGGCAACTACTCGGTATCTGACCTTAAGGCGTATCAGAGGGTAGTGCGTACGGCCCAGTACATCACTGGGGCCAAGCTTCCTGCAATACAGGACCTATATAATATGCGGTGTCAGAGGAAAGCCAAAAAAATTGTCAGAGACTCCAGTTTTCTCTGCTACCGTACGGCAAGCGGTACCGGAGCGCCAAGTCTAGGACCTAAAGACTCCTTATCAGCTTCTACCCCCAAGCCATAAGACTGATAAACAATTAATCAAATGGCCACTGGACTATTACATTGACCCCCGTACCCCATGTATATAGCCTCGTCATAGCCTCATTATTGTTATGTTATTATGTTACTTTTTATAATATTTTACTTTAGTTTATTTGGTAAATATTTTCTTAACTCTTCTTGTCTTCTTAAACTTTTAAGGACTTGTAAGTAAGCATTTCACAGTAAGGTCTACACTTGTTGTATTTGGCGCATGTGACAAATAAAGTTTGCTTTGGTTTTGATATAGAGATTCTCAAAACAGCTGACAAGTAGTCATTTGTTAAATCTTGCGTGACCCATCCCGGATCCGGGATCGTGACTACGGCTCAAGCTCATTACCATAACGCAAAATGCAAAAAAATATTCTTAGAAATATTTAACCTCCACACATTAACAAGTCCAACAGCTCAAATGAAAGATAAACACCTTGTTCATCTACCCAGCAAATCAGATTTCTAAAATGTTTTACGGCGAAAACAGCACATATTTATATTAGATCACCACCAAAACAAAAGACAAGAGGCAGCCATTTTGTCCCAGAATATCATATCAAATTTAAAAGTAGGATTAAAAAATAAATAATTCACTAACCTTTTGAAAATCTTCATCAGATGACAGTAATATGACATGTTACACAGTACATTTATGTTTTTTTCAATAATATGCCATTTATATCCATAAATCTCTGTTTACAATGACGACATTTCAAAAAATGCTACTCAAATGTCCGGAGAAATGATGACAGCTCCGACAGATAACGTCAGATAACAAGCAATAAACATGACTAAATATACATGTTCTACATATAGTTACAAAGATACACTTCTTCTTAATGCAACCGCTGTGTTACATTTATTTTTAACGTTACAGAATTTGTTCACTAGGCTATACTGAGACGGCGCTCAGATATTAGCAGTATGTCTCCTCTACGTTTGGAGTCCACAGAAACCCAAAATAACCACATAAATATTCCCTTACCTTTGATGTTCTTTGATCAGAAGACGTAGAAGGAGTCATACTTACCCAATACATCGTTTGGTTTCAAGTTGTGTGTCTCTGTATTAGCATATGCTAACAGCTTCAGCTGAAATGCACCCAAAATGACTTCTGGTCGCGCACTCTTGCGCATCAAAACTTCAAAATTACATATTATATGTCGACTAAACTGGTCAAACTAAGTGCAGAATCGAGCTTTATGATGTTTTTAACATGTAAAACAATGATCAGCGCGAACAAACAAACCGACATCAATTGGTGTTTCTTGGAAAAGAAAGCACCCCAAATCGGCCGCGCGCAATAGAGTGCATGTATTTTTGAGTGACCCGAACGTTTTTGCCCGCCAAAGGACGAGGGCGTGTGAGATTCTCACAATGAACACGGCATTTGAAAGCAGACATCGCGCTGAACACATACAAACTGTTCCCAGACTGCTAGCTGCTTGGGAAGGGTGGGGGCGATGACGTCAAAGTTGGCCCAACTTTTCTGTTGCCAAGAGAGAGTTTGGGAGAATGGCTGCCCTGAGAGTTCTGCTTTACATACAGACATAATTTATAATAATATAATAATATATCCAAAGCGACTTTAAACGGTTTTAGAAACTTTAGAGTGTTTTCTATTCAATAATTATTATTATATGCATATATTAGCAATTTTGGGAAAAAATATTTTCAGTTTACTATGGGCACGCACTTCCTCCAAAGGGGGCAGTATTCAGCCCTATCTCCAAGAGGTTAAATTTGACCTGTGATGGGATTTGTTGTAATTCATGACTGAGAACATTTGTTCACACAGATATGTGGACCTGAATAAAAAAAGCATCCTTTTGGCATGCTTTTCAATGTTTGGAAACTTTGTTTCATTCAGTGGGCCATACAACTGCTCTATTGTTGCTGTTTTGTACTTCTCCTTCAAAGCATTGTCACATTGGATGTCGATGAGCTCCAATTGTGTGTCTGTTGGTGCTTTCTCAGTGTCGAAAGACAGGGGGCATAATACAAGCTCCAGTTCAGTCTAAATCTTGGTGAAGTATGAGAAGCAGGTGGGAAACTCAGCATGCAGGTCGATCAAAGTGCTACTGTGTCTCAGTGCGGCATTGCGATATGGGCGTGTTCAGTGCGGCCAATGTCGGAAAATGAGCGAGAGTCCGGCTGCTCATTTGTCTGGAGAACAATATAAGTTAGGCCTTGAAGGCTTCAATGTTGGAATACAGTTCATGCACAAAAACACCATTTCCCTGCAGTTTCACATTTAGATCGTTCAGATGCCCCAATATGTCCACACCGAAGCAAAGTCGCCCAGCCAGTCTATGTCTTTCAATTTGGAGAAGTCGTCAGCTTTACCAACCATATCAAGGAACATGCCTATCTCCCCTCTCAGTTCCCACGTAGCAAAATACTTTTCCCAGGCTTAGTCAGCGCACGTTTGAATTGTACAACAAGTCCTGGTGCTCTGCCTCTGTGTCATTGAGAAGCTGAATGAACTGACGATGGTTAAGCCCCCTTGCCCATATAAAGTTGACAAGTTTTACAACCACATTGACAACTTTTTCCAGCTTTAACACACTTTTACACAGGGCTTCCTGATAAATAATACAGTAAAGAAATATCAATTGCTCCGAGTTATGGCTTTCTTCTTTTACTTTGTCTTGTAATCTTTTTAGCAGGCCAATGTTTTTACCGGGTAGATTTGGTGATCCATATGTTGTGACATTTGTCATTTTGCTGCACGATAGATTCATTCTTGGTGACATATTCATTCATATGCATTCAATGCATATTCATTCATATGTCACCAAGATGACATAGCAGTCAGACGTCTTTTGTCCTCGTCTTGTCGTGTCCCGTATATATATATATATTTACAACTTTCTTCACATACCTTTTTATATATTTTTTTATTTTCCATAAACTCATCTTCAAAACACTCTCCTGCAACCCGCCTCACCAATTTATATATTTTTTTAAAGAAAGTATTATTTACCTCAAATCTGTAATCCTCCATAGAAGCTAACCAGATGCTAGCCAGAAGCTAGCCAGAAGCTAGCCAGAAGCTAATCCAGAAGCTAGCCAGAAGCTAGCCTGAAGCTAACCAGAAGCAAATAAGAAGCTAGCCAGAAGCTAGTTATCTTCTTTACTGGCTAATCGTTAGTATTCAGCTAACCACGGTTTGTGGTCATCAGCTATCCTTTAGCTCGAAAATCTATCGCCAGTTTTGTGCAGCGCGGCTCGGAACATACCGGACCTATTTTTCTCTCCATGTCCCCGGATTTCAACCGCAAGCTCTGGACATTTATACATAGATATCGCAGCTAGCTAGCTGCTATCCGTGTGACTATCGGCGTACGTCGATTCCGGAGCAAACATCAATTTCTCCGGAGATAGCCAGCTGAAGAGTTCCATCAGTCACTCCTGGGCTACAATCACCTATCCAGACCCGTTTTACTGCCAACGCGGAGCCCCACCGGGCCTTCATAACTGGACTACCGACGTTATCTGCCCGAGGGAGTTATCCAGCTGGCTCCTCCGTCGCGACGGTACCTGTACGCCCATCTGCGGTCCGCTAATCGTTAGCTGTCTTATTGGCTGCTATCTGAATAGACCTATTGAACATTTATATTTTTTT
This sequence comes from Oncorhynchus keta, assembly GCF_023373465.1. NCBI lineage: Eukaryota > Metazoa > Chordata > Actinopteri > Salmoniformes > Salmonidae > Oncorhynchus > Oncorhynchus keta. The sequence continues at coordinate 27,434,949 of NC_068422.1, forward strand.
TCTTGGGCCTCTACAACTATATCTATTTTTATTTTTTTTGCGAATTGGGTTGATCCCCTCTGCGACACGGAACCCCACTAATCCTACCGACGGAAACGCATGAGGTGGCTAAAAACAGACCTCCATCCTATGCTAGCTTGATACCGATGGCCCGGCTAGCTGTCTGAATCGCCGTGACCCCAACCAACCTCACTACTCACTGGACCCTTTTGATCACTCGACGAAGCATACCTCTCCTCAATGTCAATATGCCTTGTCCATTGCTGTTCTGGTTAGTGTTTATTGGCTTATTTCACTGTAGAGCCTCTAGTCCTGCTCACTATACCTTATCCAACCTATTAGTTCCACCACCCACACATGCGATGACATCTCCTGGTTTCAATGATGTTTCTAGAGACAATATCTCTCTCATCATCACTCAATACCTAGGTTTACCTCCACTGTATTCACATCCTACCATACCTTTGTCTGTACATTATACCATGAAGCTATTTTATCGCCCCCAGAAACCTCCTTTTACCCTCTGTTCCAGACGTTCTAGAAGACCAATTCTCATTGCTTTTAGCCGTACCCTTATCCAACTCCTCCTCTTTTCTTCTGGTGATGTAGAGGTAAATCCAGGCCCTGCAGTGCCTAGCTCCACTCCTATTCCCCAGGCACTCTCTTTTGATGACTTCTGTAACCGTAAAAGCCTTGGTTTCATGCATGTTAACATTCGAGGCCTCCTCCCTAAGTTTGTTTTATTCACTGCTTTAGCACACTCTGCCAACCCGGATGTTCTAGCTGTGTCTGAATCCTGGCTTAGGAAGACCACAAAAATTCTGACATTTTCATCCCAAACTACAACATTTTCAGACAAGATAGAAATGCCAAAGGGGGCAATGTTGCAAACTACTGCAAAGATAGCCTGCAGAGTTCTGTCCTACTATCCAGGTCTGTACCCAAACAATTTGAACTTCTACTTTTAAAAATCCACCTCTCTAAAAACAAGTCTCTCATCGTTGCCGCCTGCTATAGACCACCCTCTGCCCCAAGCTGTGCTCCGGACACCATATGTGAACTGATTGCCCCCCATCTATCTTCAGAGCTCGTGCTGCTAGGCGACCTAAACTGGCCAATTGTGCATCGCCTCACGTTCCTCCCAGTCGCGGCCAGTTACGACAGAGCCTGGGCACAAACCCAGAGTCTCTGGTGGCACAGCTGGCGCTGCAGTACAGCGCCCTTAACCACTGCCCCACCCGGGAAGCTCACCCCATTATTTTTTGTTTCTACTTTGCACATTCTTCCACTGCAAATCTACCACTCCAGTGTTTTACTTGCTATATTGTATTTACTTTGCCACCATGGCCTTTTTTTGCCTTTACCTTATCCCTTATCTCACCTCATTTGCTCACATGTTTCTACTGTGTTATTGACTGTATGTTTGTTTTACTCCATGTGTAACTCTGTGTCGTTGAATGTGTCCAACTGCTTTGCTTTATCTTGGCCAGGTCGCAATTGTAAATGAGAACTTGTTCTCAACTTGCCTACCTGGTTAAATAAAGGTTAAATAAATAAAAATGTAATGAAAAGAATTCCCAAGCAGGTAGAGACACTGTCATATAAATCAGAGCCCCTGGTTGTTTCTATCATTGATTCCATCGCAATAAGTTCCTCTGTTATTTCAAAGTTCTCCTAAATTTCTCTGACAAAAGTTAAAAGTTCAGCAGTGTCTCTGATGTCAGAGTTTTGAGGCCTCCTGGCCTTTTCCTGAGAGCACAGAAAGCTAGCCTAGTTAGAATGTTTGCTTAAAAAATTACGATTTAGATTATGTTCCTTAAAAATGGCAACACTTTCTTGGCATACCGCTTTATGTCCAATATTAGTAAAAAAATATTTTTGCTGTGCATTCTTCTTTAAACACACAACATTCAGAGTCCACTTCTCTCATTTTCGCAGCACTCATTTTTCACATCAAAAATTGTCAAGCAATGAAGTGGCTATGAAGACTGAGCGCAATTCAAATACAATAATATTTAATAAATTTTAAAAAATGTCTCGCGGGCCCAATTGAAGTGCCCGGTGGACCGGATACTTTGCCCGAAGCCAACCCTGATCTAAGCCAACCCTGTCTGTTTGTGATGCATGTTTCTGTCAATAAATATTTTAATATTTTATTTGGTAGGACAATGAGGTACTTCAGGGCAGGCTGTGCTATGCTTTACACTACCTAAGCAACAACAACTATCAGCCAGCTGGAACAGTAATAGTGGTCTGACTAGCCAATGTTAAAAAAATGTGTGAACGCAGCACTATAATGCTAGGTTCATAACCAAGTGGGAAAGTTGGTCATTACCAGATCTGAAGTTGTAAATACCAGTTGGATGCATTGACGTGCTTTGAACTCTTTGAGAAAAGGTTATTGGCTAATGGCCAACAAGCTGCGTCAACCATAAACATAAAGTACAGCTATCATGCTCGTAAAACAAATTATAGTGTTCAAAAACAATATTAATAGATTGCTTTTAATAAATAATGTTTTCTTGTTACATTTAACTGCCAAAAATGCTGTTATTAAGATAATTTCCTTAGTAGGTGAGAAGTCGGAGCTCAGGAATGATAGACGAGTTTTCCACTAGTAATTACGAGTAGGAGCGGCGTTCAAGTAAATTTTTCCCAGTCGTATTTGGGAAACACCACCTTCCCAGTTACTTATGAACGAAGCATAACTCCAGAGGGAATGGATGAAAAAGTGTTTTTTCTTTAATGTTATCTGGCTAGCCTCCTAGTCAAACACAGAAGCTGCAATAGCTATTACAAGAAAATGTACAATTACACTGTCAAACAAAACAATTGCTATTTTATGCTTATGATGGGCAAATCTTCACAGGTAAGCTTGTTGGAAGTTAGCAAGCTAAGGGTGTATTCATTAGTCTGATTCCATTGCAAAACGTTTTTCCACGGAAACCGTTTACTTGCAACGAAAACAATATCGGACAAATTCATGTAGTTCCCTCCCCGTTTGATCTATTTGCTTCCGTTTGGTTACCAGAGGAAACGGTAAACGGTTTCCATTGTAAAATGTTTTGCAACAGACATTCCGTTTTGCAACGGAATCCAACTAATGAATACACCCTAGCTTACAATAGGCATATCAACAGCCCATGTTAATACATCACAACAGCTAAGCAGGCTAGCTTATTAGCAAAATAACTTAACCTTTTAATGCAATGGGCTAAATCAGGGTCACACAGAGGGTTTCTTGGTAGTCTTTTTTATTTTTATTATAACTTTTCTTTTACCCCGTTTTTGTGGTATCCAATTGGTAGTTACAGTCTTGTCTCATCGCTGCAACTCCCGTACGGACTCAGAGGAGGCGAAGGTTGAGAGCAGTGTGTCCTCCAAAACACAACCCAACCAAGCCGCACTGCTTCTTGACACAATGCCCACTTAACCCGGAAGCCAGCCGCACCAATGTGCTGAAGGAAACACTGTGCACCTGGCGACCGTGTCAGTGTGCACTGCACCCGGCCCGCCACAGAAGTCACTAGTGCACGATAGTACATAGACATCTCTGCCGGCCAAATCCTCCCCTAACCTGGACCACACTGGGCCAATTTTGCACCGCCCCATGGGTCTCCCGGTCACAGCCGGCTGCGACAGATCCTGGACTCGAAACCAGAATCTCTAGTGGCACAACTAGCACTGTGATGCAGTGCCTTAGACCACTGCGCCACTCGAGAAGCACTTTGGAAGTCTTAAACAAAATAACTTTGAAACAAAAGTATACACCTCACACACATGGTTAAAAAGACGACACCTGTACTATGTCAGATAGAGTTGAAATGTATACCATTTGGAGTTTGCATCCCAATATTACACTTTTTATACATCACAGAAAAATGAAATATAACGAAACCGTTTGACATAGAAACATTGGATGTTCGGCTGTTTATTTTTGTTTTTTTTGTTAATTATTAAATTTTGAAAACATTTAATAACATTCCACCCATGAGGCCACTAGATCATTTGACTGCAGGAAAGGGCTACTCTCTTCTCCAAGTTCTCATCGGGGGTTAATTCTCTTTATATTTCAGAATCCATTGGGCTAAGTATTTGATAGGGTCAACAGGTCGCTGGACCGACAACTTGGTCATTCCCTCCTAAATCCATTTACTCATGGACTTGGGTCCTAAAGTATTTTAGACTGGGAACGATATTAAAAAAATAAAGCTTGATAATTCTGAATTCTTAGAAATTAACTGCTTACAACTCTCGCTTTATTGGCCAGCACCATCTGTACTTATGTATGTACAGTAGAATAACTGACAAGAAAGACACCTTTAGTTTGACCCTGTAACATGAATCCCATCATAGTTAGGTTCATGGAAGTGAAATAACAATGTTGATTATTAAATTAATGTGCCTTCAGAAAGTATTCATACCCCTGATTACACATTTTGAATTCAGGCTGATTTCAAAATGCATTATTTTTTAAATTCCCTCACCCATCTACACACAATACCACATAATAACAAACTAGAAACATGTTTTTAGAATTGTTTTGCAAAACATTTCTCATCTCATTTACATAAGTATTCACACCCCTGAGTCAATACTTCGTAGACGCACTTTTGGCAGCGATTACAGCTGTGAGTCTTTCTGGGTAAGTCTCGAAGAGCTTTCCACACCTGGATTGTGCCACATTTGCCGATAATTCTTTCAAAAATAATTCAAGATCTGTCAAATAGGTTGTTGATAATTTTCTAGTAGATTTAAGTCAAAACTGTAACTCGGACATTCAGGAACATTCAGTGTGTTCTTGGTAAGCAACACCAGCGTAGATTTGGCTTTGTTTGTTAGGTTATTAAGGTAACCAAGAACCCGATGGTCACTCTGACAGAGCTCCAGAGTTCCTATGTGGAGATGGGAGAACCTTCCAGAAGTGCAACCATCTCTGCAGCACTCCACCGATCAGGTCTTTATGGTAGTGGTCTGATGGAAGCCACTCCTCTGTAAAAGGCACATGACAGCCCGCTTGGAGTTTGCTAAAAGGCACCTAAAGGGCTGTCAGACCATGAGAAACAACTTTCTCTGGTCTGATGAAACCAAGATTGAACTCTTTGTCCTGAATGCCAAGCGTCACATCTGGAGGAAATATGGCACCATCCCTACGGGGAAACATGGTGGTGGCAGCATCATGCTTTGGGGAAGTTTTTCAGCGACAGTGACTGGGAGACTAGTCAGAATCGAGGAAAGAGGAAAGGAACAAAATACAGAGAGATCATTGATGAAAACCTGCTCCAGAGCACTCAGAACCTCAGACTGGTGCGAAGGTTCACCTTCCAACAGGACAACAACCCTAAGCACAGCCACAATGCAGGAGTGGCTTTGGGACAAGTCTCTGAATGTCCTCGAGTGGCCCAGTCAGAGCCAGGACATCGAATATCTTTGGAGAGACCTGAAAATAGCTGTCAAGCTTGTAGCGTCTTACCCAAGGAGACTCAAGGATGCAGTCAATGCCAAAGGTACTTCAACAAAGTACTGAATAAAGGGTCTGAATACTTATGTAAATGTGTTTTTTCAGTAGTTTTTTTCCCAAAATGTCTAAAAAACAGTTTTTTCTTTGTCATTATGGGGTATTGTGTCTAGATGAGTGGGGAACAGACATAGTAGTCGTTCGCAATTCATGTTAAACACTATTATTGCACACATGCACATGTGTATCCATGCAACTTACTTTGTAGCTTGTTAAGCACAGTTTTACTACTAAACATATTTAGGCTTGCAATAACAAAGGAGTTTAATAATTATTGTCTGAAGACATTTCAGATTTTCACCCGGTTCCGGGTTGGAGCGAGCGGTCGCATTCGCACTTCGCTCTGCAGGTTGTATAACTTTTTCATTACATTTCATTATAGTACAACGGTTGATTTGTCTAATCTTAGCAATTCTTCTTAGCTAGCTACATAGCCGTCCTTGTATCAGAGATAATTGCATAATTATCGTATTTCGTCGCCCTAACGTAGCCTTCACTGCTATTCGCCCAGGAGCTAGCAAATGCTAGCTAACGCACACAGATTAGCATCACTGTAGTGCTATTCACTCAACTGAACGACTTGATTAGTCTAGTGTTAGCTAGCTACATAGCTGTCTTTGTTTCCAAGATAATTGTGTAGTTTAGTGTGTGTAGCCTTGGAGTGATTATCTTAATTCACTGAGGTTCGCTAGCCAGCTATTTGTCGTCTTTAACGTAGGAGACTCTGCTAGCTAGCCAACAGCTAACAGCTAACAGCTAGCCAACTTCACCACACGTCTACTGATTCGAATTCAATCACCGGTCAGGTAGTATCACATTTTCATTTCATTTCATTACAGTACAACGGTTTGATTTGTTTGATCGTAGCTAGCTACATAGCTAGCTACATAGCCGTCTTTGTTTCAAAGATAATTGTGTAGTCTAGAGCGATTTCCTAGGTTAGCTAGCCAGCTATTGTCGTTCTTTTAACGCAACGTAACGTAAACAACACTGCTAGCTAGCCAGCTAGCCCCGAATAGTAGCACTGTAGAAACTATTACACTCAACGGAACGACTTGATTAGTGTAGTGTCAACAACGCAGCTACTGCCAGCTAGCCTATTTTAGCAGTACTGTATCATTTTAATCATTTTAGTCAATAAGATTCTTGCTACGTAAGCTTAACTTTCTGAACATTCGAGACGTGTAGTCCACTTGTCATTCCAATCTCCTTGCATTAGCGTAGCCTTTTCTGTAGCCTGTCAACTATGTGTCTGTCTATCCCTGTTCTCTCCTCTCTGCACAGACCATACAAACGCTCCACACCGCGTGGCCGCGACCACCCTAATCTGGTGGTCCCAGCGCGTACGACCCACGTGGAGTTCCAGGTCTCCGGTAGCCTCTGGAACTGCCGATCTGCGGCCAACAAGGCAGAGTTCATCTCAGCCTATGCCTCCCTCCAGTCCCTTGACTTCTTGGCACTGACGGAAACATGGATCACCACAGATAACACTGCTACTCCTACTGCTCTCTCCTCGTCCGCCCACGTGTTCTCGCACACCCCGAGAGCTTCTGGTCAGCGGGGTGGTGGCACCGGGATCCTCATCTCTCCCAAGTGGTCTTTCTCTCTTTCTCCCCTTACCCATCTGTCTATCGCCTCCTTTGAATTCCATGCTGTCACAGTTACCAGCCCTTTCAAGCTTAACATCCTTATCATTTATCGCCCTCCAGGTCCCCTCGGAGAGTTCATCAATGAGCTTGATGCCTTGATAAGCTCCTTTCCTGAGGACGGCTCACCTCTCACAGTTCTGGGCGACTTTAACCTCCCCACGTCTACCTTTGACTCATTCCTCTCTGCCTCCTTCTTTCCACTCCTCTCCTCTTTTGACCTCACCCTCTCACCTTCCCCCCCTACTCACAAGGCAGGCAATACGCTTGACCTCATCTTTACTAGATGCTGTTCTTCCACTAACCTCATTGCAACTCCCCTCCAAGTCTCCGACCACTACCTTGTATCCTTTTCCCTCTCGCTCTCATCCAACACTTCCCACACTGCCCCTACTCGGATGGTATCGCGCCGTCCCAACCTTCGCTCTCTCTCCCCGCTACTCTCTCCTCTTCCATCCTATCATCTCTTCCCTCTGCTCAAACTTTCTCCAACCTATCTCCTGATTCTGCCTCCTCTCCTCCCTTACTGCATCCTTTGAATCTCTATGTCCCCTATCCTCCAGGCCGGCTCGGCCCTCCCCTCCCGCTCCGTGGCTCGACGACTCATTGCGAGCTCACAGAACAGGGCTCCGGGCAGCCGAGCGGAAATGGAGGAAAACTCGCCTCCCTGCGGACCTGGCATCCTTTCACTCCCTCCTCTCTACATTTTCCTCCTCTGTCTCTGCTGCTAAAGCCACTTTCTACCATTCTAAATTCCAAGCATCTGCCTCTAACCCTAGGAAGCTCTTTGCCACCTTCTCCTCCCTCCTGAATCCCCCCTCCTCCCTCTCCGCAGATGACTTCGTCAACCATTTTGAAAAGAAGGTCGACGACATCCGATCCTCGTTTGCTAAGTCAAACGACACCGCTGGTTCTGCTCACACTGCCCTACCCTATGCTCTGACCTCTTTCTCCCCTCTCTCTCCAGATGAAATCTCGCGTCTTGTGACGGCCGGCCGCCCAACAACCTGCCCGCTTGACCCTATCCCCTCCTCTCTTCTCCAGACCATTTCCGGAGACCTTCTCCCTTACCTCACCTCGCTCATCAACTCATCCCTGACCGCTGGCTACGTCCCTCCCGTCTTCAAGAGAGCGAGAGTTGCACCCCTTCTGAAAAAACCTACACTCGATCCCTCCGATGTCAACAACTACAGACCAGTATCCCTTCTCTCTTTTCTCTCCAAAACTCTTGAGCGTGCCGTCCTTGGCCAGCTCTACCGCTATCTCTCTCAGAATGACCTTCTTGATCCAAATCAGTCAGGTTTCAAGACTAGTCATTCAACTGAGACTGCTCTTCTCTGTATCACGGAGGCGCTCCGCACTGCTAAAGCTAACTCTCTCTCCTCTGCTCTCATCCTTCTAGACCTATCGGCTGCCTTCGATACTGTGAACCATCAGATCCTCCTCTCCACCCTCTCCGAGTTGGGCATCTCCGGCGCGGCCCACGCTTGGATTGCGTCCTACCTGACAGGTCGCTCCTACCAGGTGGCGTGGCGAGAATCTGTCTCCTCACCACGCGCTCTCACCACTGGTGTCCCCCAGGGCTCTGTTCTAGGCCCTCTCTTATTCTCGCTATACACCAAGTCACTTGGCTCTGTCATAACCTCACATGGTCTCTCCTATCATTGCTATGCAGACGACACACAATTAATCTTCTCCTTTCCCCTTCTGATGACCAGGTGGCGAATCGCATCTCTGCATGTCTGGCAGACATATCAGTGTGGATGACGGATCACCACCTCAAGCTGAACCTCAGCAAGACGGAGCTCCTCTTCCTCCCGGGAAGGACTGCCCGTTCCATGATCTCGCCATCACGGTTGACAACTCCATTGTGTCCTCCTCCCAGAGCGCTAAGAACCTTGGCGTGATCCTGGACAACACCCTGACGTTCTCAACTAACATCAAGGCGGTGTCCCGTTCCTGTAGGTTCATGCTCTACAACATCCGCAGAGTACGACCCTGCCTCACACAGGAAGCGGCGCAGGTCCTAATCCAGGCACTTGTCATCTCCCGTCTTGATTACTGCAACTCGCTGTTGGCTGGGCTCCCTGCCTGTGCCATTAAACCCCTACAACTCATCCAGAACGCCGCAGCCCGTCTGGTGTTCAACCTTCCCAAGTTCTCTCACGTCACCCCGCTCCTCCGCTCTCTCCACTGGCTTCCAGTTGAAGCTCGCATCCGCTACAAGACCATGGTGCTTGCCTACGGAGCTGTGAGGGGAACGGCACCTCAGTACCTCCAGGCTCTGATCAGGCCCTACACCCAAACAAGGGCACTGCGTTCATCCACCTCTGGCCTGCTCGCCTCCCTACCACTGAGGAAGTACAGTTCCCGCTCAGCCCAGTCAAAACTGTTCGCTGCTCTGGCCCCCAATGGTGGAACAAACTCCCTCACGACGCCAGGACAGCGGAGTCAATCACCACCTTCCGGAGACACCTGAAACCCCACCTCTTCAAGGAATACCTAGGATAGGGTAAGTAAGGGTAAGTAATCCCTCTCACCCCCCTTCTCCCCCAAAAGATTTAGATGCAAGTGGCTGTTCCACTGGATGTCATAAGGTGTATGCACCAATTTGTAAGTCGCTCTGGATAAGAGCGTCTGCTAAATGACTTAAATGTAAATGTAAATGTAATTCATTCATAAAGATTTCTAAAAACATATCATTCCACATTGACATTATGGTGTTATAGTGTGTAGTCCAGTAACACAAAATGTATTATTTTAAATTCAGGCTGTAACACAACAAAATGTGGAAAAAGTCAATGGGTGTGAAAACATTCTGAAGGCACTATAAGTATTATTTATAGGGCACATAGTAGACATGTGAGCTGCCTGTTTTGAAATCTTAAACAATCAGATACAAGCAACATGACAGTCTGATCGGAGAGAGATGGACAGACGAGCAGAGGAACATATAGGCTACTGTAACTGCAATACAGAATAGATTTCCTTCTGTCATCTACATTTCAGATTATTGGTAAAAGAGAGAAGTTATTTAATGCTATTGCAACGTAGTCTAGTCCGCTAACCTTCCTCACATACAGCCCCCAACGCCAACGCCTCAGGTGAACTTTGAACCCAATGACCAGGTCAAACTAGATCTATCTGACTGTAGTGTTGGTTTAAAAAACAAACAACCTCTCCGCTGTGGTAGGCCTTTTCCTGTCAGCCTCAGTCAATACGACTTTGTTGCAACAAGAGTAATGTTGTCCCTCTCTGGGCTATCTAGAACATTGTGTACATCTGGTTCTGGTGTTGACCAACTTTTCTGCTACACATGTGTAGGCTTATATTGATTCTAAGATGTTTTGTCTGATCTTTGGTTTTCTAGCAAAGTGTTTTATATACCTTCCGGAGCAATAGATCATGGTCCTATTAGACAGATCCCACTGCACAGACATCAATTCAACATCTATTTCAAGTTGGTTCAAAGTAATTGAATTGAAATGACGTGGAAACAACGTTTATTCAGTGTGTTCCCAGTGGGATGGCTGTTGTCAAAAGGATATAGTGAAAACACAACCAGTTTTCAGAGTAGCAATTTGTATGGTATTTTATGATTTCTAATTCGTACAATATGTTACAAAAGTGCTTAAGATCCCGTCAATTTCTTTAAGCAAATTAAACCATTGTAGCACAAGCACTCTGTTACAGAAATAATATAATAGCCTACCTGTAACGGCGTTCTTCGTTTGTCGAAAGAGAGTCGGACCGAAATGCAGCGTGGTGCTTGCCTACGGAGCTGTGAGGGGAACGGCACCTCAGTACCTCCAGGCTCTGATCAGGCCCTACACCCAAACAAGGGCACTGCGTTCATCCACCTCTGGCCTGCTCGCCTCCCTACCACTGAGGAAGTACAGTTCCCGCTCAGCCCAGTCAAAACTGTTCGCTGCTCTGACCCCCCAATGGTGGAACAAACTCCCTCACGACGCCAGGACAGCGGAGTCACCTGAGACACCTGAAACCCCTTATCCAGAGCGACTTACAAATTGGTGCATTCACCTTATGACATCCAGTGGAACAGCCACTTTACAATAGTGCATCTAAATCTTTAAAGGGGGGGGGTGGGGTGAGAAGGATTACTTTATCCTATCCTAGGTATTCCTTAAAGAGGTGGGGTTTCAGGTGTCTCCGGAAGGTGGTGATTGACTCCGCTGTCCTGGCGTCGTGAGGGAGTTTGTTCCACCATTGGGGGGCCAGAGCAGCAAACAGTTTTGACTGGGCTGAGCGGGAGCTGTACTTCCTCAGTGGTAGGGAGGCGAGCAGGCCAGAGGTGGATGAACGCAGTGCCCTTGTTTGGGTGTAGGGCCTGATCAGAGCCTGGAGGTACTGAGGTGCCGTTCCCCTCACAGCTCCGTAGGCAAGCACCATGGTCTTGTAGCGGATGCGAGCTTCAACTGGAAGCCAGTGGAGAGAGCGGAGGAGCGGAGTGACGTGAGAGAACTTGGGAAGGTTGAACACCAGACGGGCTGCGGCGTTCTGGATGAGTTGTAGGGTTTAATGGCACAGGCAGGGAGCCCAGCCAACAGCGAGTTGCAGTAATCCAGACGGGAGATGACAAGTGCCTGGATTAGGACCTGCGCCGCTTCCTGTGTGAGGCAGGGTCGTACTCTGCGGATGTTGTAGAGCATGAACCTACAGGAACGGGCCACCGCCTTGATGTTAGTTGAGAACGACAGGGTGTTGTCCAGGATCACGCCAAGGTTCTTAGCGCTCTGGGAGGAGGACACAATGGAGTTGTCAACCGTGATGGCGAGATCATGGAACGGGCAGTCCTTCCCCGGGAGGAAGAGCAGCTCCGTCTTGCCGAGGTTCAGCTTGAGGTGGTGATCCGTCATCCACACTGATATGTCTGCCAGACATGCAGAGATGCGATTCGCCACCTGGTCATCAGAAGGGGGAAAGGAGAAGATTAATTGTGTGTCGTCTGCATAGCAATGATAGGAGAGACCATGTGAGGTTATGACAGAGCCAAGTGACTTGGTGTATAGCGAGAATAGGAGAGAGCCTAGAACAGAGCCCTGGGGGACACCAGTGGTGAGAGCGCGTGGTGAGGAGACAGATTCTCGCCACGCCACCTGGTAGGAGCGACCTGTCAGGTAGGACGCAATCCAAGCGTGGGCCGCGCCGGAGATGCCCAACTCGGAGAGGGTGGAGAGGAGGATCTGATGGTTCACATTAGTGAAAGCAGCCGATAGGTCTAGAAGGATGAGAGGAGAGGAGAGAGAGTTAGCTTTAGCAGTGCGGAGCGCCTCCGTGATACAGAGAAGAGCAGTCTCAGTTGAATGACTAGTCTTGAAACCTGACTGATTTGGATCAAGAAGGTCATTCTGAGAGAGATAGCGGGAGAGCTGGCCAAGGACGGCACGTTCAAGAGTTTTGGAGAGAAAAGAAAGAAGGGATACTGGTCTGTAGTTGTTGACATCGGAGGGATCGAGTGTAGGTTTTTTCAGAAGGGGTGCAACTCTCGCTCTCTTGAAGACGGAAGGGACGTAGCCAGCGGTCAGGGATGAGTTGATGAGCGAGGTGAGGTAAGGGAGAAGGTCTCCGGAAATGGTCTGGAGAAGAGAGGAGGGGATAGGGTCAAGCGGGCAGGTTGTTGGGCCGTCACAAGACGCGAGATTTCATCTGAGAGAGAGAGGGAGAAAGAGGTCAGAGCACAGGGTAGGGCAGTGTGAGCAGAACCAGCGGTGTCGTTTGACTTAGCAAACGAGGATCGGATGTCGTCGACCTTCTTTTCAAAATGGTTGACAAAGTCATCTGCAGAGAGGGAGGAGGGGGGATTCAGGAGGAAGGAGAAGGTGGCAAAGAGCTTCCTAGGGTTAGAGGCAGATGCTTGGAATTTAGAGTGATAGAAAGTGGCTTTAGCAGCAGAGACAGAGGAGGAAAATGTAGAGAGGAGGGAGTGAAAGGATGCCAGGTCCGCAGGGAGGCGAGTTTTCCTCCATTTCCGCTCGGCTGCCCGGAGCCCTGTTCTGTGAGCTCGCAATGAGTCGTCGAGCCACGGAGCGGGAGGGGAGGACCGAGCCGGCCTGGAGGATAGGGGACATAGAGAGTCAAAGGATGCAGAAAGGGGGAGAGGAGGGTTGAGGAGGCAGAATCAGGAGATAGGTTGGAGAAGGTTTGAGCAGAGGGAAGAGATGATAGGATGGAAGAGGAGAGAGTAGCGGGGGAGAGAGAGCGAAGGTTGGGACGGCGCGATACCATCCGAGTAGGGGCAGTGTGGGAAGTGTTGGATGAGAGCGAGGGAAAAGGATACAAGGTAGTGGTCAGAGACTTGGAGGGGAGTTGCAATGAGGTTAGTGGAAGAACAGCATCTAGTAAAGATGAGGTCGAGCGTATTGCCTGCCTTGTGAGTAGGGGGGGAAGGTGAGAGGGTGAGGTCAAAAGAGGAGAGGAGTGGAAAGAAGGAGGCAGAGAGGAATGAGTCAAAGGTAGACGTGGGGAGGTTAAAGTCGCCCAGAACTGTGAGAGGTGAGCCGTCCTCAGGAAAGGAGCTTATCAAGGCATCAAGCTCATTGATGAACTCTCCGAGGAACCTGGAGGGCGATAAATGATAAGGATGTTAAGCTTGAAAGGGCTGGTAACTGTGACAGCATGAAATTCAAAGGAGGCGATAGACAGATGGGTAAGGGGAGAAAGAGAGAATGACCACTTGGGAGAGATGAGGATCCCGGTGCCACCACCCCGCTGACCAGAAGCTCTCGGGGTGTGCGAGAACACGTGGGCGGACGAAGAGAGAGCAGTAGGAGTAGCAGTGTTATCTGTGGTGATCCATGTTTCCGTCAGTGCCAAGAAGTCGAGGGACTGGAGGGAGGCATAGGCTGAGATGAACTCTGCCTTGTTGGCCGCAGATCGGCAGTTCACTTTCCTCTGGTCTAAAATAAATAACCCAATGCCCCAGGGAAGGGATTGGGGACACTACCCTGTGTAGGGTGCCGTCTTTCGGATGGGACGTTAAATGGGTGTCCTGACTCTCTGAGGTCATTAAAGATCCCATGGCTCTTATTCTAAGAGTAGGGGTGTTAACCCCAGTGTCCTGGCTAAATTCCCAATCTGGCCCTCAAACCATCACGGTCACCTAATAATCCCCGGTTTACAATTGGCTCATTCATCCCCCTCCTCTCCCCTGTAACTATTCCCCAGGTCGTTGCTGAAAATGAGAATGTTTTCTCAGTCTCCTTACCTGGTAAAATAACGGATAAATAAATAAATAGGTTGTGATAGATAAAAATAGAATTTAATATCACTCTTCAGCGACAAAACACTACAGTTGAAGTCGGAAGTTTACATACACTTAGGTTGGAGTCATAAAACTAATTTTTCAACCACTCCACAAATTTCTTGTTATCAAACTATAGTTTTGGCAAGTCGGTTAGGACATCTACTTTGTGCATGACACAAGTCATTTTCCCAACAATTGTTAACAGACAGATTATTTCACGTATAATTCACTGTATCACAATTCCAGTGGGTCAGAGATTACATACACTAAGTTGACTGTGCCTGTAAACAGCATGGCTTTAGAAGCTTCTGATAGGCTAATTAACATAATTTGAGTCAATTGGAGGTGTACCTGTAGATGTATTTCAAGGCCTACCTTCAAACTCGGTGCCTCTTTGCTTGACATCATGGGAAAATCAAAAGAAATCAGCCAAGACCTCAGAAAAATATTGTAGACCTCCACAAGTCTGGTTCATCCTTGGGAGCAATTTCCAAACACCTGAAGGTACCACGTTCATCTGTACAAACAATCGTACGCAAATATAAACACCATGGGACCACGCAGCTGTCGTACCGCTCAGGAAGGAGGCATGTTCTGTCTCCTAGAGATGAGCGTACTTTGATGCGAAAAGTGCAAATCAATCCCAGAACAACGGCAAAGGACCTTGTGAAGATGCTGGAGGAAACGGGTACAAAAGTATCTATATCCACAGTAAAATGAGTCCTATATCGACAAAACCTGAAAGGCCGCTCAGCAAGGAAGAAGCCACTGCTCCAAAACTGCCATAAAACAAAGCCAGACTACGGTTTGCAACTGCACATGAGGACAAAGATTGTACTTTTTGGAGAAGTGTCCTCTGGTCTGATGAAACAAAAATAGAACTGTTTGGCCATCATTATGTTTGGAGGAAAAGGGGGAGGCTTGCAAGTCGGGGGTGGCAACATCATGTTGTGGGGGTGCTTTGCTGCAGGAATACTAATCATATTTTGTAAAGAATCACCCACAGTTCTAACATGATTTATTTAGCTCCTATCTCCGAATGCATCTGTTTTGGCAGACAAGGACAGATAATTCAAGACATGTAAACATAAAAAAGTAGACTCAAAAGCAAGTCTTTCACTGCTTGAAAGACAGTAAAAGAATAGTGAGTTTCTTGATTTGATAGTGATACAGTCTTAACAGAGATACCGTAACAGTGAATGGGGATCTGAATAAACTGGAAAAAGAGAAGTCAGATTAGAAGTTATTTGAAGAGATTTACTCCAAAAAGCTATATACAGTATACATTTTCTTAAATGTTTTTAAACGAGCTGTTATTGTTTAAAGCGGCAATATGTAACTTTTTTGGGTGACCCGACAGATCTCTCATTCTCATTGAAAGCAAGTCTAGGAAGCTGATGATCTGTTCTATGTGTGCTATTTCTATGCTTCCTGTTCTTAAGATTAGTTTTTGTCTTTTACTTTTGGTTTTGTACAGCTTCAAACAGCTGAAAATATAATATTTTTGGTTATGGAAACTATATATTTCACAGTGGTTTAGATGGTACAATGATTCACTACATTATACTTGCTTGTTTTGTCACTTAAACTGAAATTAAGACGAACTATTAGAATTTTAGCAACCAGAAAATGGTGGAGCATAGTGACATAGTGCATCTTCTTGCGACGAGCAATCCCGGATCCGGGATCGTAATCATAGCCTCAAACGAATTAGCATAACGCAGCAGACATAAATACCCCTAGAAACTTTTCCTATTCATGAAAATCGCAAATGAAAAGAAATACAAATATTCAAACACAAGCTTAGCCTTTTGTTAACAACACTGTCATCTCAGATTTTCAAAACATGCGTTACAGCCAACGCTAGACAAGCATTTGTGTAAGTTTATCATGGCATAATGCTATGCTAGGCTCTGCTGGCAGCAGGCAACATTTTCACGAAAATAAGAAAAGCAACCAAATTAAATAATTTACCTTTGAAGAACTTCGGATGCTTTCACTCAGGAGACTCCCAGTTAGATAGCAAATGTTCCTTTTTTCCAAAAATATAATTTTTGTAGGGGAAATAGCTCCCGTTTGTTCATCATGCTCGGCTGAGAAATCGACCGGAAAATGCTACCTATACAACGCCAAACTTTTTTCAAAATTAACTCAAACATTGTTTAGGATCCATCCTCAAGGTGTTTTTAACATATATATTCAATAATATATCCGTCGAGGCAATTGGTTTCTCATAAGAAGCGATTGGGAAACAAACTCAGTATTTTACGCAAGATTTTCTGCGGGAAACACCATGTGACCACTTGCTATATTTGGTCCCATATGGCTATTCTTCAATGGAAATGCGTAAAAAACGTCACAATGCTGTAGACACCTTGGGGAATACGTGGAAAACGTAAGCTCATTCATAGCTCATTCACAGCCATATAAGGAGTCATTGGCATGAGGCGGTTTCAAAAAATGCAGCACTTCCTGGTTGGATTTTTATCTGGGTTTTGCCTGTAACATCAGTTCTGTGGCACTCACAGACAATATCTTTGCAGTTTTGGAAACATCAGAGTATTTTCTTTCCAAAGCTGTCAATTATATGCATAGTCAAGCATCTTTTCGTGACAAAATATCTTGTTTTAAACGGGAACGTTTTTCATCCAAAATTGTTAATAGCGCCCCCTAATGCATAACTGGTTTTAATGAAATTACGAAAGAGTGTATTTTTTTCTAATTATGGCGTGGCGTTGTTCAAGGACAGACATACATTTGTTTAAAATCAATCACGTGATGATTTCATTTCAGAGAGACAAATAAACATGTTTCTTTGCTAAATGCTATACAGTATATCCACCTCACTCTCAGAGAAATAAGTAGTAGGCCCTACTGCTAGATTTTATACAGTCAATTGTAATAAATAACTACATTATCCCAAAAAACTCACTAGTCCTTGCCAATGACAAGCATACCCATAACATGATGCAGCCACCACCATGGATGAAAATACGAAGAGTGGTACTCAGTGATGGGTTGTGTTGATTTGCCCCAAACATAACGCTTTGTATTCAGGACATAAAGTGAATTTCTTTGCCACATTGTTTTCAGTTTACTTTAGTGCCTTATTCCAAACAGGATCCATGTTTTGGAATATTTGCATTCTGTACAGGCTTCCATCTTTTCACTCACTCATTTAGGTTAGTATTGTGGAGTAACAATAATGTTGTCGATCCATCCTCAGTTGTCTCCTTTCACAGCCATTAACCTCTGTAACGGTTTTAAAGTGACAATTGGCCTCATGGTGAAATCCCTGATCGGTTTCCTTCCACTCCGGCAACTGAGTTAGGGAGGATGCCTGTACCTTTGTACAGCAGTTACTAGGTGTGTTGATACACTATTCAAAGTGTAATTAATAACTTTACCATGCTCAAAGAGATATTCAAAGCCATTTTTTTTATTCTACCAATCCTACCCTTCTTTGCGAGGCATTGGAAACCCTCTCTGGTCTTTGTAGATTACTCAGTGTTTGAAATTCATGTAACGGCTGTCGTAGGTGGAAGAACGAGAGGACCAAGGTGCAGCGTGGTACGTGTTCATGATCTTTTAATTACACTGAACACTGGAACAAAAATAACAAAACAGAACAAACGAAACAGTCCTGTCTGGTACAGAGACAGAGACAGAAAACAACTACCCACAAACAAAGGTGGGAACAGGCTACCTAAGTATGGTGCTCAATCAGAGACAACGATTGACAGCTGCCTCTGATTGGGAACCATACCAGGCCAAACACATAGAACACAAAACATAGAACAAAACATAGAATGCCCACCCCAACTCACGCCCTGACCAAACTAAAACAGAGACATAAAAAAAAGGTCAGGACGTAATTCAATGCTCGAATGAGGGACTTTAAAGATAATTGTATGTGTGTGGTATAGACATGAGGTAGTTATTCAAATATCATTATTAAAAAATATATATTATTGCACACAGAGTCCATGCAAATTATTATGTGAATTGTTAAGCTAATTTCTACTCCTGAATTTATTTAGGCATGCCATAGCAAAGGGGTTGAATAATTATTGACTCAAGACATTTCAGCTTTTAATTTGTAATTCATTTGTAAAAATGTCTAAAAACATAATTCCACTATGACATTATGGGGTGTTGTTGTAGGCCAGTGACACAAAATCTTAATTTAATCCATTTTAAATTCAGCCTGTGACATTGTTCTTCCTCTGTCAACCATGCTTACCTGCAAGGAAACACGTGCCGTCATCATTGCTTTGCACAAAAAGGGCTTCACAGGCAAGGATATTGCTGCCAGTAAGATTGCACCTAAATCAACCATTTATCGGATCATCAAGAACTTCAAGGTGAGAGGTTAAATTGTTGTGAAGAAGGCTTCAGAAAGTCCAGCAAGCGCCAGGACCATCTCCTAAAGTTGATTCAGCTGCGGGATCGGGGCACCACCAGTACAGAACTTGCTCAGGAATGGCAGCAGGCAGGTGTGAGTGCATCTGCACGCACAGTGAGGCAAAGACTTTTGGAGGATGGCCTGATGTCAAAAAGGGCAGCAAAGAAGCCACTTCTCTCCAGGAAAAACATCAGGGACAGACAGATATTCTGCAAAAGGTACAGGGATTGGACTGCTGAGGACTGGGGTAAAGTCATTTTCTCTGATGAATCCCCTTTCCGATTGTTTGGGGCATCCGGAAAAAAGCTTGTCCGGAGAAGACAAGGTGAGCGCTACCATCAGTCCTGTGTCATACCAACAGTAAAAGCATCCTGAGACCATTCATGTGTGGGGTTGCTTCTCAGCCAAGGGAGTGGGATCACTCACAATTTTGCCTAAGAACACAGCCATGAATAAGGGATGGTACCAACACATCCTCCTAGAGCAACTTCTCCCAACCATCCAGGAACAGTTTGGTGACGAACAATGCCTTTTCCAGCATGATGGAGCACCTTGTAATAAGGCAAGAGGGATATCTAAGTGGCTCGGGAAACAAAACATCAATATGTTGGGTCCATGGCCAGGAAAATCCCATTGAGAACTTGTGGTCAATCCTCAAGAGGCGGGTGGACAAACAAAAACCCACAAATTCTGACAAGCTCCAGGCATTGATCATTTTCAAGCATGGGCTGCCATCAGGATGTGGCCCAGAAGTTAATTGACAGCATGCCAGGGCAGATTGCAGAGGTCTTGAAAAAGAAGGGTCAACACTGCAAATATTGACTCTTTGCATCAACTTCATGTAATTGTCAATAACAGCCTTTGACACTTATGAAATGCTTATAATTATACTTCAGTATTCCATAGTAACATCTGACAAAAATATCTAAAGACGCTGAAGCAGCAAACTTTGTGAAAACTAATATTTGTGTCATTATCCAAACTTTTGGCCACAACTGTATTTGCACCTTAGATATTATTGGTTTAGAAATTCTTTGCACTGACTACCCACACATCCAACCCTTACAACCAAACTTACATATGAAACACAGGAGGCTGCTGAGGGGAGGATGGCTCATAATAATGGCTGGAATGGAGTGAATGGAATGGTATCTAACACATGGAAACCAGGTGTTTTATGTGTTTGAGACCATTCCGTTTATTCCGTTTCAGCCATTACTATGAGCCCGTCCTCCCCATTTAAAGTCCCACCAGCCACCACTGCTGAGGCCAGTAAGTCTCTCCCTATACCTAACTTTGTGATAAAGTCCATAACCAGGGGGTGTCGTGGCAATTTCCTGTATTACTAAACATTGAGAGAGCAAACCACACACAAGTCAGAGTTATATTATAAAGTCCATCTTTAATTATATATGAGCTTCACTATAGCCCTGTGACTCTCAGATCAATTCAGTGTCTATAAATTAATTCTCTGAGAGTGTTAACAAAATGGCAACTGAGATCTTTTATAGCAAAGATCCACCCCTAGTCGACATGACAAACCACAGATAATAGGAACTTCACAAAGTGCCTTTTACTTGAAAGAGGAGTATCCCATGGCCAGATAGCATTAGCTATAAATTATCGTCCAGTTTGGTCTCCTAAATGAAGTTCTTATCTCGTTCTTGGTACAACATAATACCAAACCATTACCTCATCCAATGGCATATACAGTATCAATTGTCAATTCTAGATACTCCCATCTCAAATACACCTCCTCCTGGACAAGATCAGAAAAGACAGTGAGCCTCTTAGATCATATACTAGGTTAACATCAGAGGGGACATACAATGGTTCCAGACACTGGCATACTCTTCCCCCAAATGGGAAAAGTAGGGAGTGACTAGCACACATACATTGTGGAGCCAAGAGATAATTGGTTCCCCCTCAATAATCCCTTCACATTGTTTAAAAGACATGTTCACATATGAAGACAAGCCTGACCTCTCCCCTCTCTGGGGCCCAAGTAACTTTTTCCACATAAGCATACTTATAAACATCGATAAAACATCTTATTTATCAATGTTACCTAATTCTGATTCAGCCACGACAAGGGACTACCAGGGGTCCGACTAGACCACTAAAAGGTCATGGTGCTTGCCTACGGAGCAGCAAGGGGGACTGCCACTCCCTCCCTTCAGGCTATGCTCAAACCCTATACACCCCAACCCGAGCACTCTGTTCTGCCACCTCTGGTCTCTTGACTGTCCCACCCTGATGGGTGGTCAGCTCCCGCTCAGCTCAGTCAAAGCTTTTCTCTGTCCTGGCACCCCAATGGTTGAACCAGCTTCCCCCTGAAGCTAAGACAGCAGAGTCCTTGCCCATGTTCCGAAAATGACAGAAACCCTAACTCTTGAAAGATTATCTCAAATTAATCCCACTACCACAGACTCTGCTAACTACTTTATTGAGGGAAAATGTGCTTGCTACAACAGTGGTATGTGGTATCTCGCCCAGCTGTCTTAAGATAAATGCACTAATTGTAAGTCGTTCTGGATAAGAGTGTCTGCTAAATTACTAAAATGTAAAAATGTAGATCTACCTGCCATGGCCAGGCTCTGGACTCTGGATAGTACTAGTCCCCAAACATTTCAAATATTGTTTTTTGCATCTGAGCTCCTAGAGTGTGCGGCTCTTTTTTATTTACTAGTTCCCAAACTAACAAACACCCAGGGCTGAGGTTGAGGCTGGGGCTGTGAGCGGGGCATCCCAGGCAGCACAACCTTGAACCTGCAGAAAGACAAACAGCTGTTAGCAACCTCACACGCAACCCAACTCCAACTCGCTTCTCTCATCCTGTTCGTTCAAGTTTAAGGTCTGACGTTCAGCCAATCCCAAATTGACCCTTCGCTCCTACCCTTTACCACTACCACTGCGCTATAAGCAAAAAGCTTTAAGCAAATGGCACTAGCTCCTCGTTGCCGTCTGAAAGGTGGAACTTGTACCATATAGCTATGGGTCATGGCTAGGTGTCGATTTGGAATTGGGAAAGAAAGAAAAAATGAACACACCTCTGCCACCAAAGAACATTACACAGTCCATGGAAACCCCCTACACATGCTAAGTCAGGTTGTTATGTGTCCTCAATAACTTATCTGGTTACATACTCTTGAAAACAACATGGTGCATCTCAAGAGACTTCATCCTGCAAAATTTCTAATAAATAAAGGCAAAAAATTAAATAAATAATCTCTCTCTTTGGCTCACACAACACACACTATGCCAGATAACTCTTTATAAAGGTCTGGGAATTAGTAATCACCTCTGAGTATGAATGTGAGCTATGCCCCCCTCTGTTAGATCCTCCTGTATAACCCTAATAGTCATCTGTATAACTGTGTCTGAGTTTGTCTTCGCAGGGCCCCCGTGGCTCTGTGCCGGTTAAAGTTCATGTGCTTGTGATCTTTGACTTGTCTTTATCCACTGTTTATCCACTGTTGCACTGAGTCAGCGAGGAGGTATTTAATAACCCACCGTCCACGAGTAAGTAACCCCTCAGACCTGGAAAGAACGGGTGCATGTAAACAGATTTCCTCCTCTTTGTCTGACGAGGAGTAAGGATCGGACCAAAACGCAGCGTGGTAAGTGTCCATATTGATTTATTCAAAAACACAACTGAACACTGGAACAAAATAATAAACTTGAAATTTCCAAAACCGAAACAGTACCATGTGGCCCAAACACTCACACGGAAACAAACACCCACAAACCAAAAGTGAAACCCAGCTACCTAAGTATGATTCTCAATCAGAGACAACTAACGACACCTGCCTCTGATTGAGAACCATACTAGGCTGAACACAAAAACCAACATAGAAAAACAAACATAGACTGCCCACCCCAACTCACAGAACTATGGTCAGAACGTGACAGCATGGGGATAGGAGTTACCTCCTATACTGTCTAGGTTTGTTGTATTGTTGTGGTTGATGTCCTCACCTCCTATATAACACAAACCATTTTTGAATGATTGTGATGATTCTTTGTGCTTTCATCCTCAACATGACTATTACCTTCATATATAGCACTTTATAATAACTCCATGTAATAAAGCATTTATAATGGATTATTCATCATTTATGCATCATAATATAGGTCCTTATATACCATTTACTAATCATTAGTCAAGTATTTTTGTGTGGCCTCATCCAAAGTGTGTGCTATTTTATTTTATAAATATTTTATTATTGTTTTGAGAGACCAGTGTAATTTCTCGCCAGAAAATGGACATGCAATTAGTAGACATTCCAGCAGGTCTCAAGATGGGCCCTGGGACATATCAATGCTTAAACAATAAGCAAGGATTTGAGGAAGGTTGGCTCAGAGTTTTCTTTGCGAAGGTGGACCTCCCCATTTCTAACCCGTATGGACCCAGAATTTACTGGGTTAACTGAGATTAGACTGCTCTAAGGAGTGACAGCATTCCACACTTTGGTTTTGGCCGAAAAGTCACTGCCAAGAAACAGTTATGTTAGCATTTTCAGGCTTAGAACATTATTTTACTCAGCATAGAGTGTGTCTGAAGTTACACATCACACTATTACAATAGTGTGACTGGTTTGGAATAAAATGTCAATATTACGGTATTTTCTTAAACATCATCTGTATTGTGTGCTTATTCTTCAAGCATTGATATGTACTAGCGGATATTTTGAGGCCTTAACGAGCACCAGGTACTGCTGGAATGTCTACCAATGGCATGTCTATCTTTTTGTGAGAAATTACACTGGTCCCTCAAAAAATGTATAAAGTATTTATAAAGTATAAATAGCCCAAACTTTAGATGAGGCCACGCAAAAATATAAACTAATGATTAGTAAATTATTTATAAAGACCTATATTGAAAATTGTATGAATAATTATAAAATATTTAAAAGTTGTTTATAAATGTGTGAATAACTAGGTTACTAACATATACAAATGTGTGAGTAATGATGAATAAATAATGAATAAATTGTTTACTGATCCATTATAAATGTGTTACAAAGCCATATCTTCTTAGTGTCACAGTCCCACTTTAAACTCACAATCATTATCATCATTTAAACATCCCTAATCCATATAGTATGTGTCTTATTCACCAGAAGATCAATTCTGCTTTGGCAACTGTTCGGATGATAATTTATCTATTTTCAATTGCAGTGCCGTGACCTTCTTTAACATGTTATATGACACGTGGTCACCCCAGTGATCGATAGACGTTATCTTTCTACACAACCAGAAAGATATTGTCGGTGGTGAAAATTTACCCTGCTGTATCAGTCAGTCATTAACCTTGGTTTTGTGGAGACAGGTTGCTGCTAAACTACATCTCTCAACTAACCACTGTCTGTCTCTAATGGTTTGTCCGTGAGGGCACACACTTACACACACTCTGGCATGCAGCACACAACGCATATGGTATGCAGACACACACACACACACACACACACACACACACACACACACACACACACACACACACACACACACACACACACACACACACACACACACACACACACACACACACACACACACACACACACACACACACACACACACATACACACACACACACACACAAAAAAAAAATGCAACTCTCCCTGATTTCTGTGGGACAGAGTGCACAATGTACTATACTGTAAATCATTTCATAGGAAAGAACACACAGACATGTATTTGTGGCCAAACCAAACTGTGGTGTCCTCCCCCAGGGGTCAGTTGAGGTGTTGGGCAGGCACTGTGTGTCACTGTGTGTCATTGAACTGGACCGGTTCTGGTTCTGAAGCTATTTGGTTTGGGCCGAGGATAGGTGTGTGTGTGTGTGTGTGAGTGTTCAAGAGTAGCTAGTTGCCTAGAACCCTGATCTGGGGTAAGAAGTGTTTAATGGTTACGTTAAGGACTGCGGGTGGGATAAACTGGACCTAGATCTGTAGGGTTCTCACTTCAATCACGTGTCAGCCGTTGATCCCTTCTTGTCACCAGAATTATGACAAAAGACTACCAAAAATTGTGGTTGCGACATTTATCCTTTACTATCAAATGAAGGTAAATGTGTTTATTTGCTGCTATAACATGCTATAAATGATGCCATAGTCGATCCGGAGACAGGTTGGACACAACAGGTTCGCAGTTACGGTCGAACACCTGTGGTGAAGTATTACAATAAGGTAAGAGGAGGAGGTGTTAGATAATCACAGCACTCACTACCCCCACAGCCTCTACTACACGTTTAACCATTATAGGTAACATGGTCTACACCGATAAATCCATGATTATCGAAAACTTCAACAAGCATTTCTCAAAGGCTGGCCATGCCTTCCTCCTGGCTACTCCAACCTCGGCCAACAGCACCTCATGGGTGCACCTCAGCCACGCTCAAGGTACTAAACGATATCATAACCGCCACCGATAAAAGACAGTACTGTGCAGCCGTCTTCATCGACCTGGCCAAGGCTTTCGACTCTGTCAATCACAATATTCTTATCGGCAGACTCAGTAGCCTCGGTTTTTCGAATGACTGTCTTGCCTGGTTCACCAACTACTTTGAAGACAGAGTTCAGTGTGTCAAATCGGAGGACATGTTGTCCGGTCCTCTGGCAGTCTCTATGGGTGTGCCACAGGGTTCAATTTGCGGGCCGACTCTTTTCTCTGTATATATCAATGATGTTGCTCTTGCTGCGGGCGATTCCCTGATCCACCTCCAAGCAGACGACACCATTCTGTATACTTCCGGCCCTTCCTTGGACACTGTTCTATCTAACCTCCAAACGAGCTTCAACGCCATACAACACTCCTTCCGTGGCCTCCAACTGCTCTTAAACGCATGCTTTTCAACCCTTCGCTGCCTGCACCCGCACGCCCGACTAGCAACCTAGAATATGTGGACATCTATAAGTACCTAGGTGTCTGGCTAGACTGTAAACTCTCCTTACAGACTCATATCAAACATCTCCTATCTAAAATCAAATCTAGTCGGCTTTCTATTCCGCAACAAAGCCTCCTTCATTCACGCCGCCAAACTTACCCTAGTAAAACTGACTATCCTACCAATCCTCGACTTCGGCAATGTCATCTACAAAATGCTTCCAATACTCTACTCAACAAACTGGATGCAGTCTATCACAGTGCCATCCGTTTTGTTACCAAAGCCCCTTATACCACCCACCCCTGCGACCTGTATGCTCTAGTCGGCTGGCCCTCGCTACATATTCGTCGCCAGACCCACTGGCTCCAGGTCATCTATCCTTATAGCATTATCTCAGCTCACTGGTCACGATAACAACACCCACCCGTAGCACGCGCTCCAGCAGGTATATCTCACTGGTCATCCCCAAAACCAACACCTACTTTGGCCACCTTTCCTTTAAAGTTCTCTGCTGCCAGTGACTGGAATGAATTACAAAAATAGCTGAAGATGGAGACTTATATTTCCCTCACTAACTTTAAACATCAGCTGTCTGAGCAGCTAACCAATCGCTGCAGCTGTCCTTAGTCCATCTGTAAATAGCCCACCCAATCTACCTACCTCATCCCCGTATAGTTTTTTTTTTATTGACTTTTCTTCTCTTTTGCACACCAGTATCTCTACTTGCACAACATCATCTGCTCATTTATCACTCCAGTCTTAATCTGCTAAATTGTAATTACTTCGCTACTATGGCCTATTTATTTCCTACCTCCTCACGCCATTTGCACTCACTGTATATACTTTTTTGTGTTATTGACTGTACTCTTGTTTATTCCATGTGTATGTAACGGTTTTCTAGGTGTGAAAGAGAGTCGGACCAAAATGCAGCGTGTAGATTGCGATCCACGTTTAATGAACAAACGTAAAACACAAATCAATATTAAACACTACAAAACAAAGAACGTAACGAAAACCGAAACAGCCTATACTAGTGTAAACTAACACAGGAACAAGGACACTATAAGGACAATCACCCATGAAACACACAAAGAATATGGCTGCCTAAATATGGTTCCCAATCAGAGACAACGATAAACACCTGCCTCTGATTGAGAACCACTTCAGACAGCCATAGACTTAACTAGAACACCCCACTAAGCTACAATCCCAATACATACACACCACATACAAAAACCCATGTCACACCCTGGCCTGACCAAATAAATGAAGATAAACACAAAATACTTCGACCAGGGCGTGACAGAACTCCCCCTAAGGTGCGGACTCCCGAACGCACCTCAAAACAATAGGGAGGGTCCGGGTGGGCGTCTGTCCATGGTGGCGGCTCCGGCGCGGGACGTGGACTCCACTCAAACACTGTCTTAGTCCCACCTCCTCGCGTCCTGGATAGTCCACCCTCGCCGCCGACCATGGCCTAGTAGTCCTCACTCAGAACCCCACTGGACTGAGGAGCAGATCGGGACTGAGGGGCAACTCGGGATTGAGGCAGCTCGGGACTGAGGGGATACTCGGGACTGAGGGGAAGCTCGGGACTGAGGGGAAGCTCGGGACTGAGGGCAAGCTCTGGAGTGAAAGGAAGCTCAGGAGTGAAAGGAAGCTCAGGAGTGAAAGGAAGCTCAGGAGTGAGAGGAAGCTCAGGCAGGTTGATGGATCTACCAGATCCTGGCTGGCTGGTGGTTTCAGCAGATCCTGGCTGACTGGCAGATCCTGGCTGACTGGCGGATCCTGGCTGACTGGCTGATCTGGCAGATCCTGGCTGACTGGCGGATCTGGCAGGTCCTGGCTGACTGGCGGATCCTGGCCGACTGGCGGATCCTGGCCGACTGGCAGATCCTGGCCGACTGGCAGTTCTTGCAGATCCCGGCTGACTGGCGGATCTGGAAGAGTCTGGTTGACTGGCAGATCTGGAAGAGTCTGGTTGACTGGCGGATCTGGAAGAGTCTGGTTGACTGGCAGATCTGGAAGAGTCTGGTTGACTGGCGGATCTGGAAGAGTCTGGCTGACTGGCAGATCTGGAAGAGTCTGGCTGACTGGCGGATCTGAAAGAGTCTGGCTGATTGGCAGATCTGGAAGAGTCTGGCTGACTGGCAGATCTGGAAGAGTCTGGCTGACTGGCGGATCCTGGCAGACTGACGGATCTGGCTGCTCCACGCTGACTGGCGGCTCTGGCTGCTCCACGCTGACTGGCGGCTCTGGCTGCTTCATGTAGGCTGACAGCTCTGGCGGCTTCTTAAAGACTGGCAGCTCTGGCGGCTCCGTGCAGACTGGCAGCTCCGTGCAAACTGGCAGCTCCTTGCAGACTGGCAGCTCCTTGCAGACTGGAAGCTCCTTGCAGACTGGCAGCTCCTTGCAGACTGGCAGCTCTGGCTGCTCCATGCAGAATGGCAGCTCTGGCTGCTCCATGCAGACTGGCAGCTCTGGCTGCTTCATGCAGACTGGCAGCTCTCGCTGCTCCATGCAGACTGGCAGCTCTGGCTGCTCCATGCAGACTGGCAGCTCTGGCTGCTTCATGCAGACTGGCAGCTCTGGCTGCTTCATGCAGACTGGCAGCTCCATGTAGACTGGCAGCTCTGGCTGCTCCATGCAGGCTGGCAGCACTGGCTGCGCTGAACAGGCAGGAGACTCCAGCAGCGCTGTAGAGGAGGAAGGCTCTGGCAGCGCTGAACAGGCGGGAGACTCCGGCAGCGCTGGAGAGGCGAGGCGCACTGTAGGCCTAATGCGTGGTGCTGGCACTGGTGGGACTGGACCAAGGACACGCACAGGAAGCCTGGTGCGGGGAGCTGCTACCGGAGGGCTGGGGTGTGGAGGTGGTACTGGATAGACCGGACCGTGCAGGCGCACTGGAGCTCTTGAGCACCGAGCCTGCCCAACCTTACCCGGTTGAATGCTCTCGGTCGCCCTGCCAGTGCGGCGAGGTGGAATAGCCCGCACTGGGCTATGCAGGCGAACCGGAGACACCGAGCGCAAGGCTGGTGCCATGTAAGCCGGCCCAAGGAGACGCACTGGGGGCCAGATGCGTAGAGCCGGCTTCATGGCATTTGGCTTGACACTCAATCTAGCCCGGCCGATACGCGGAGCTGGAATATACCGCACCGGGCTATGCACCCGCACTGGAGACACCGTGCGCACCACAGCATAACACGGTGCCTGCCCGGTCTCTCTAGCCCCCCGGTAAGCACAGGGAGTTTGCACAGGTCTCATACCTGGCGTAGCCATACTCCCTGTGAGTCTCCCCCCAATACATTTTTGGGGCTGACTCCCGGGCTTCCTTGCCAACCGTGTTCCCTCATATCGCCGGCTCCTCTCTCCGGCTGCCTCTGCTCTCCTCGCTGCCTCCACCTGTTCCCATGGAAGGCGATCCCTTCCCGCCAGGATCTCCTCCCATGTGTAGCAACCCTTTCCATCCAATATATCGTGATTCTGTAACGGTTTTCTAGGTGTGAAGGAGAGTCGGACCAAAATGCAGCATGTAGATTGCGATCCATGTTTAATGAACAAACGTAAAACATGAAGCAATATTAAACACTACAAAACAAAGAAAACGAAAACCGAAACAGCCCATACTAGTGTAAACTAACACAGAAACAGGAACAAGGACACTAAGGACAATCACCCACGATACACACAAAGAATATGGCTGCCTAAATATGCTTCCCATTCAGAGACAACGATAAACACCTGCCTCTGATTGAGAACCACTTCAGACAGCCATAGACTTAACTAGAACACCCCACTAAGCTAAAATCCCAATACATACACACCACATACAAAAACCCATGTCACACCCTGGCCTGACCGAATAAATTAAGATAAACACAAAATACTTCGACCAGGACGTGACAGTGTAACTCTGTGTTGTTGTTTGTGTCTCACTGCTTTGCTTTATCTTGGCCAGGTTGCAGTTGTAAATGAGAACTTGTTCTCAACTAGCTTACCTGGTTAACCAGAAATAGTCACAGCTTTAATCACTGCTCAAAGGCGTGCTGCTTTGTTTTGAGCCAGCTGCAGCTTTGCTAGGTCTTTCTTTGCTGCACCTGATCATATTACCGGATAGTAATCCAGATGGGACAAGATCAGAGCCTGAACAACTAATACAGTTGATCTTTGTGACAAAAATGCAGAACATATTTTTAGTAAAGACATGTCTCTCCCCATCTTCACAACAACATTGTCAGTATGACTTGAACATTATAACTGACCATCCAATGTTACTCCTGGGAGTTCAGCCTTTTAAACGTATTTAATGGTCACACCATTTATGCACTCCAGTTGAGATTTAGGTGTAAGAGAATGCTTTGAACCAAACACAATGTTTTTGGTTTTAGATGTATTTAAGACCAGTTTATTGTTAATTACCAATTCTGACTGTACCTCCTTGCTAAGAGTCTCAGTGAGCTCACTGGCTGTAGGTGCTGATCTGTAGAGTGTGTAATCATCAGCATACATAGTAATTTTACCTTCTTGAAAGACAAGTGGCAAATCATTTGTAAAAATAGAGAACTAACGGCCCACGTTAACTACCCTGTGGGACACCGCACTGTACTGTACAAACAACATCTCCACTCCACTGATCCTCAACACTGGGGCCCCACAAGGGTGCGTTTTCAGCCCCCTCCTGTATTCCCTGTTCACCCACGACTGCGTGGCCATGCACGCCTCCAACTCAATCATCAAGTTTGCAGACGACACAACAGTGGTAGGCTTGATTACCAACAACGGCGAGACAGCCTACAGCGAGGAGGTGAGAGCCCTCAATGTTAGCAAAACAAAAGAGATGATCATGGACTTCAGTAAACAACAAAGGGAGCACCCCCCTATCCACATCGACGGAACAGCAGTGAAGAAGCAGGAAACGTTTAAGTTCCTCTGTGTACATATCACCGACAAACTGAAATGGTTTATGCACACAGACAGTGTGGTGAAGAAGGCAAAGACAAAAAGCAAATAAACAATAAACTAACAACGAACCGTGACTACAGAGAATGCTACGTGCACTAACTCAAAACAATATCCCATAACACACAGATGGAAAAAATGCTACTTAAGTATGATCCCCAATTAGAGACAATGATAGCTAGCTGCCTCTAATTGGGAATCATACCAAAACACCAACATAGAAAAAACAAACTAGAACCCCACATGGAAAATATAAACTAGACTAAACTCCTAGTCATGCCCTGACCTACTCTACCATAGAAGATAAAGGTTTTCTATGGTCAGGATGTGACACACGCAAAGCGGGAAAAACCTTTTGGCATGGCGAATCCAAACTTGACATGGGTCTGCATTGATGTTGTCGCATGCCTCATCCATGGGCAGGTAGGTGGAAATCTCATGGGGATGGTGATTGTACACCTTCCACCATGCTGAAAAACATTCCTCAATAGGGTTGAGGAAAGGAGTGTATGGAGGCAGGTATAGGGTCACTAATTGGGGGTGGGCCCAAAACCATGCCTGAACCACTCTGCATGGTGGAACCTGACATTGTCCCACACAATGACATGGGTGACCCCTTCACTTGACAAGCTTGCTCAATTTCATTGAGAAACACAATGAGGTGTTCAGTTTTGTAGTATGCAAGTAATGGCCTACATCCTACCACACTATCTTCAGAGATCGCTGCGCACATGGAGATGTTTCTCCCACGTTGTCCAGGCATTTGTACGGTTGCCCACTGTGTTGAGTTTTGGCCAGGTTGAAGCTTCATCAACGAAGATATACTTGTCATGGTTCACAGCAGCATCAAGCACTATCGCCCTCTAAAAATATATTTTGGTTAGTTATTTTTACCGTATAGCTCCTATATGATATTGTGAAGTTGCCTGTGCATCCTACAGTAACAGTAATACTTTAAGGGCTGACGACGGAGTAGAGAAGCAGGTACGTGGAGTCAACATTTAATAAGGAACAGACATGGAACAAGACAGGAACAGCGTCAGCACACGGGTAACACAACGACATACGACAATTAATCCTGAAGCCAGGAACAGAGCATGGGAACAGACAGATATAGTGAAGTGGTAATGACACAGGTGATTGAGTCCAGGTGAGTCCAATAATTGCTGATGCGTGTGACGGGTGAAGGCAGGTGTGCGTAATGAGGGTGGCAGGAGTACGTAATGCTTGGGAGCCTGGCACCTGGGAGAGGGAGCAGGCGTGACAAATACATTATAATAGTAATGTACCTAAACACACTTGACCCGCAGTTGTTTGACCCGGTCACTGTTTCTCTCAAAAGGCACAAGGTAAATATGTTTCATAAATACCTGGTGTCTCTTCAAAAGGCGGGGCGATTATTTGTAGGCTGATGGATGCCACATTGGCAAAGGTGTCATCGTTCTCCTCAATGGCCTGCTATATTTCAGACAGCCGTATGTCAGTCCTGGCCTCCACCACTACCCTCTCCTGCAGGCAGGTCAGCACATGGCAACTACAACCACCATGGGATCTTCTGTCAATTCTGAGGGTAGGCCAGAGAATACTGTCAATAGATCATGCTGTAAGAATTAATTAGCATGCATTACAATATGTAATTTACTGTAAATGTAACGATAAAGCGTAGTGCATATCCTGCAGACTTACCGATTCACTTGGCGAAATCTTCATATGATCGAAATGACTGTTCATTTTTTCAGATTGGGGTGAACTAATCTGTTAACCTCTGCCATGGTAAAGCCTCTGTTTACCACGTGGTCAACGACGATATCCCAGACAATATCCCAGACTTCATAAGACACAACAGTTCTCTGTCGTTTGCCTCCCTCTCTCTGATGTCCATGTCTTTGATGTGGCCCACGCCCACCTCTTTGACCTCTTTGACAGGACCCAAGCCCACCTTTTTGACAGGGCCCATGCCCACATCTTTTACCTCTTTGATGGGGCCGATCCCCACCTCTTTGACCTCTTTGATAGGGCCAATGCCCACCTCTCTGACAGGCCCTTTGTCTACTAGCTCATTGATTTCTTCCTCACCCTTGCTGTTTATCCATGTTGAAAGAAATTACAAGTGTTCACACAAACCCTTTTATATGGTGACCAATTGTGGTGTCATGACGTTGCCCTCTTTGGGGCCTGTCACAGAACTTGAGGTCCGAATAACATTTATGTCCTGGAGAAGGTATAAAAGATTGGTGAAGAATCCAGCTACGAACTGATTAATTTGGTACAATTTTGTGAAACTCATGAGAGACTATATATTATTATAGTTTTTTTTCTTCACATTTTCAAACAGTGCTATGCATTTGGGTGAGTTTTTTTTCTCGCCTGAGTAGCCTCGTTTCACTGCCAAAAATCAGATTAAACCATCTAGTGTTCAGCGACATAACAACACAATGTCAAATACAGGTAGCCTAGTCAAATAATTAACATCCAATCACATGAACCGTTCCTCTCTCTCGGGAGAACGGTCTGTATGTAGCCAAACGTAGCTGCTGCTCATTCCTTTTGCCTGAAAATGGATAAATGGTTAAAAAAGTAAGGCCCATGTCCATAGAGACTCTACTGGTAGCACTGCTACTACCAGCAGTACTAATCCTGCACCTGTCGACGACACAAGTTGTTCTGCTTCCACGAGCACATCCAATGCTAGCATCAGTAATTCTACATTTATTGTTAGGCCAGCTAGCATGGACACTGAAAGTTGTGAATCTGATGCAGCCGAAGAGCTACTGCCCCCTTACCCGGGAAAGCCCCGAACAACAGACAGGGAGGTTGGACCATTGAAGAGGTGCAAATATGATAGCCACAGTGTGTTATATGTGCAAAAGTACTATCTCACAACTCGATGAAACCTTCACTCTTGCTCAGACATTTAGAAACAAAACATGTCCATTTGAAAAATAAGCCATGGGAGTTTTTTGAGTGAGAATTAAGGCAACTTTCGAGTAGTAAGACATGTATAAAAGCAACATATACCATTAATAAGAAGGGGCTAGAAGAGTCTTATATGGTGAGCTACCGAGTGACTGGGACAGGCAATGACAGCACAAAATAACATAAAATGTGCCCAAAACACAGAATATAGACAAAAAGTAATGTGCGTAACAATATCCACAATATCAAAATACACATAACACAAACAATCCTACACAAAGACATGATGGGGAACAGAGGAATAAATACATATGAATTGATTGAGGAATGAAAACCAAGACAAAACAAATGGATACATGACAAATGGAGCGGCGATGGCTAGAAAGCCGGTGACATCGTCGCCGAACGCCGCCCAAACAAGGAGAGGAGCCGACTTCGGCGGAAGTCGTGACATGGACAGCTTTGTGACATCAAATGGACTTTCGTGGTCAACATGTGTTGGTATCTGTACTGATGGGGAGACAGGGAGACATAGTGGAGTGGTAATGCGCGTGCAAGCAGTTGCTCCCGACGCCACTTGGGTACACTGCAAGATCTACTGAGAGGCTCTTGCTGCCAAGAGAATGCCTGACAGCTTGAAAGACGTTTTGGACACTACAGTGAACATTGTTAACTTTGTTAAAGCAAGGCCCCTGAACTCTCATGTATTTTCTACACTATGCAATGATATGGGCAGCGACCATGTAACGCTTTTACAACATATAGAAGTGCGCTGGTTATCAAGGGGCAAAATAATTACATGTTTTCTTTATTGAGACGAGCTTAAAGTTTCCTTTACTGACCATAATTTTCCCGTCTGACCGCTTGCGTGATGACAAGTTTCTCACACGACTGGCCTATCTGGGTGATGTTTTTTTTTTCCCTGCCTGAATGATCAAAATCTAGGATTACAGGGACTCTCCGCAAAAATATTCAATGTGCAGGACAAAATTGAGGCCATATGATTAAGAAGTTGGAGCTCTTCTCTGTCTGCATTAACAAGAACAA
Source organism: Oncorhynchus keta (assembly GCF_023373465.1). Classification (NCBI taxonomy): domain Eukaryota; kingdom Metazoa; phylum Chordata; class Actinopteri; order Salmoniformes; family Salmonidae; genus Oncorhynchus; species Oncorhynchus keta. The sequence continues at coordinate 27,469,593 of NC_068422.1, forward strand.
CACACAGGTCTTTCCATCATTGTATGATTTTTTTGTGTGCAAATGAACTCAAGCTTACTGATACAACGAAGCACCTGAGTGAATTGGGGGATCAATTACGCAGTTACTTTCCCAAAACGGATAACACAAACAACTGGATTCATTATCCCTTTCCTGCCCTGCCTCCAGTCCACTTACCGATATCTGAACAAGAGAGCCTCATCAAAATTGCAACAAGCGGTTCTGTGAAAATTGAATTTAATCAGAAGCCACTGTCAGATTTCTTGATTGGGCTGCGCTCAGAGTATCGTGCTTTGGCCCTACGTGAGAGTGGATTCTCGGCCCTCACAAGCATGAAAACTAAATACAGGCAGAGACTGTGTTTGGGAAATGATTTAAGACTGAGACTCTCTCCAATACAATCCAACACTGCAGAGTAATGTGCATCCTTTCAAGCACACCCTTCTCATTAAACTGTGGTGAGTTATTCACAATTGTCGATGAAAAATAAGATGGTTAAATAAAGAGCAAGATTATTGATTATTATTATATTATTATTTGTGCCCTGGTCCTATAAGAGCTATTTGTCACTTCCCACGAGCCGGGTTGTGACAAAAACTCACACTCATTCGTATGTTTAATAAATGTATTCTGTACAGTGTGTGAGTGACAGGCTTACAATGATGGCAAAAAACAACATTTGAAAGTGTGCTGCCCTGGTGCAAGAGGGGGTACGCAGCTGGAGGTTGAATGTTTGAAGGGTTACGGCACTATAAAAAGTGTGGGAACCAAGATGAAACACTGATTAGGTTTGGTGAAAAGGTTACTGTGTGATTTTGTATGTTGTAGTTATTTGAAAATGCACTAAAACAGCCTTTTGATTATCTGCTTTGAGTTTTGTACTATCAGTTGTGACATTTTACCACATACTTGTGAAAATATTACCAAAGAAATTTAAAAAACTGTAACTGATTGTTCAAATAACTAAATTGAGAAGATATCATTATGTTGTGTTTTGGTGATCAAATCAATCCTCTTTCTATATTTCACATTAAACTTATATTTTGGATCAATGGTTGTGTGGTGAAAGATGTCTTCAAACAAAATAAATGCACAATCAAAATGTTTTGAAAATGACGATTCCTAGTCATAAGTGTAACTATTTTGGCGTTTTGTACTAAGTTTTTTGAAAATTCACCACATACTTGTGAAAATAGCACCAAAGAGATTGAAAAAACCTGCATGTTGTTGGTTGACCTGTGTGTGTGTGTGTGTGTGTGTGTGTGTGTGTGTGTGTGTGTGTGTGTGTGTGTGTGTGTGTGTGTGTGTGTGTGAGTGTGAGTGTGTGTGTGTGTGTGTGTGTGTGTGTGTGTGTGTGTGTGTGTGTGTGTGTGTGTGTGTGTGTGTGTGTGTGTGAGTGTGTGTGTGTGTGTGTGTGTGTGTGTGTGTGTGTGTGTGTGTGTGTGTGTGTGTGTGTCTCCCTGACCATGGAGAGACTTTTATTCTCTTTGGTGGTTAGGTCGGGGTGTGACTAGGGTGGGTTATCTAGGTTATTGTAAGTCTATGTTGGCCTGTTATGGTTCCCAATCAGAGACAGCTGTTTATCATTGTCTCTGATTGGGGATCATATTTCGGCAGCCATTTCCCCCACTGTGTTTTGTGGGATCATGTTGTTGTGTAGTTGCCTGGGAGCACTGCGTTTGCTGCACGTTTTGTTTGCAGTTTATTGTTTTGTGAGTTTCATTGAATAAACATGTGGAACTCTACGTATAATGCGCCTTGGTCCGACATTCATTATAATGATTGTGACTGTGTGTTTGTACCTAGCCACTACTAGAAAATGTATTGCACAATGTAGCCCAAACACTTGAAGCCTTGCATGAATGGCAGAACCCGTTACCGAAATTTACCCGGATTTACCTCCCAAAAGCAATTCCCTTTTCCTGGGATAAATAACTGCGTGAAACCGGTCAATTATAATGACTTATTTATATGAACAGCATCACCATGAAATGGAATCGTTAAGTTATATGTGGTGTCTAAATCTGGTTTCTCTACAGCCTCTGCATGATTAATCAACACTCAGGGTAGGGACAGACAGCCCATCTCAGTATGGACCGCAATTCACAATGCATGTAGACCTATCATCTCATCATGGTAACTTTTTTCTTGTGACAGGTAGACCCATATTTGTTGCAGCATAGCCTATGATACAGTAATATGAAGACCGAATGCGCCTCTAATTTACCCATCTCCATCTGGCTTTGGGGGGTTACCTTGTTAATTGTAAAGATTGTAATTTTTAAAATAGTTTTAAAACAGTCTGTCACAAGAATATCCTTGCTTTAAACCACTGCACATGTGAGCGCTCTCGCACAGTCTTTCTCTCTTTCTCCATCAACTCCATTCAAATTGCATCCAAAATAGATTACACTGTTCTAGATTGATATATAGCCCTATGGATGTCCTAGCCTAACACTTACAGTACATTCAATACAGTATTAGCCTTATATTTAGCTAATTAATGATGGGTTATGCATAAAAAGCTTCTAACTTAAGGCCTCTGTGTCTTGCACAACACGCAAGCACCTGTGCTCTGTTGGCCTCTCAGAAAAAAAACACTCCTTAGCTCTTGGAGTCCCATGCAGGAAAAGCTAGACTAGAATAGCTTGCTGGACATTATTTTGGGGGGCATTTCTTATACTAACAGACTATTCAAACAGGGACGCAAGCTCTTTTTTTGCTGGATGTTAAATAGCTCATGGGTAGTTTGTTAAATAGCTCATGGGTAGTTTGTTAAATAGCTCATGGGTAGTTTGAAAGAAGAGTGAACATGTGATGGAAGTAGGCTATAGCAGTTATTTATTCAGACCCATAACCATTCAATCTTCATGAAGAGAAGTGAAAGTCTTCTGCATCTAATTCTAGTCCCATATTATTCAAGGACGTCATTAGAATGATGAAGGTAAGGACAACAAAACGTATTTCATGTAACTTTTTAAAGTGAGGAAGGTGTGACGACCCTCGCACTCTGTCTGCCGTATTCTCTCTTTGTTCTTGTTTCCTTATTAGGATGCCGGTGGGCGGAGTTGGGAGGGTCGTCAGCTACATGGGAAACACCTGGGCCCGGTGTGTCCCAGGATAAATACACCACTTCCCCATTCATGGAAGAGACTCTCTCCATGCAGACACCTTTACAGATTTTGTTGTGTATCTTGGTGGTTTTTGGTTGTTTGTTTTGGCACCTTTCAACACCCTGCATTATCACATTCATGCATGCAAAACACTCACTTACACTACTGATTACTGATTGCACACACCATTGTATATTGTACTTAGTTTTCTTTACTTAATAAATATATGTTTTGTTACTCCTTATCTCCACGTTGTCTCCCTTTTGTTACGGGCTTTGAGCCGGTTCGTGACAAAGGAATGAAGCAACAATAGAGAGAAAAATAAGAGGTAGGCTAATAACATTAGGGGAAATATTATGAATGCGTCAGCTATACTAATTATACAAATAGGCACTATTATGTTTCAAAATTAAAATCAAATTATGTAGCCTATACTGCACCAGAATCATATGTTCTCTTCTGCTTTATCATTGAACGAGAATTCCAAGAGTGTGCAAAGCTGTCATCAAGGCAAAGGGTGGCTACCTTGAAGAATCTCAAATCTAAATTATATTTTGATTTGTTAACACTTTTTTGGTTACTACATGATTCCATATGAGTTATTTCATAGTTTTGTTGTCTTCCCTATAATTCTACAATGTATAAAATAGTTAAATAAAGAAAAACCCGAAGGTGTGTCCAAGCTTTTGACTCGTACTGTACATTGGATAACAGCACAATCATTTGGGCTTGGACTCATTAAATGTCATTAATGTAGGGCTCATAAAATGTAGGCTATTTAATATATGGCTCAGGTAGCATCAGGTATGCAAATCGCTAATCAAATCCAGCCATATTTATATGCTTTATAATTCTTTTGAATGACACATCCAGCTTTGGTGGGAAATACTTGGTCATAAGTGATTTATTCCCAGGATGGAACATTTGTAAAATACTGGGAAAATATTCAGCCCTAACATCAACTATAGAAATGTTTATATTGTTCAATTCTCTCCATCTATTTTCCTATAAATAAAATGTGTTTTTTAAACACCAAGTTATATTGCCAAACCAAAGTAGTTGAGGAAAGGTAGTTAGCAAGGTAGATTGTCATATATAAAAGCCTCTCTCTTTCTCTCTCTTCATACCTTTACACAGCCCCAGCTCAATCCTAATGGAGAGCTAACCAACCCGGAGAATAGCGGGGAGTGATAGTTTGCTTTCTACAGCCCAACAAGGGTATCTGGACTCCAGCAGCACCCCGTGGACGACAGAAGTTGTAGATTCCTTCCACCATTCAGGATTGTGGAAAGAACAATGGTTTAATTGGGACTTGACTACATTTTAAATCCCCTCCATCAACAACTCCCCCCTGGAATGGTCTGTCCCATGGGTTCACCACATGATGTGTGTGTGTGTGTGTTTTCTCTTAGCCATATATAGGACCATGTGTAGATAGTCCAGGAGTTCTGGAAAGAGATCTGGATAGACAGACAGTCAATTGACCGCACGGCTGCAACCCTCACTCTTTCTACCATCTCGAGCAGGAATATAAACCTCTCATCAGATCTATTTGGCTGCTGTTGAAGGAAACAGAGGAACTTCTCTGTGTTTTTGAGTGGTTCTGAGCACCTGCCTGTGTCAAAATGAGTGACACTCTGCTGGATGATGAGTCCTTCATGTTCACTTCGGAGTCTGTCGGAGAGGGACATCCAGGTGAGTCTTCTCCTGGTTCCATTTTACTTGCTCTTAACATGCTCTTTACCAGTACTCACAATTTTTTTTCTAGCCGTGGCCCCACAGCTATAGCAACATGCTCAATGAGAACCTACATCTGTGCCTGTCAGATGAAGTGTGAATAGTTACTCAATGTTGATAATGCACATTATATATTTGTTGCATGGCTACAGTTTGACACAATCATAGTTCAAGTGTGTATAGCCCTCAAATTCAAATCTGAATATTAAAGCCAGTTCCAGTACTTTTTTCATACTTCCCCTTTAATCAGGGACTGACTTAGACGGGTGCAATTAAATATCAGGAAGGACAGAAAAACCAGCAGTAGTTTGGACCTCGTGTCAAACTCATTCCATGGAGGGCCGAGTGTCTGAGGGTTTTCGCTCCACCCTTGTACTTGATTAATGAATTAAAGTCACTAGTTAGTAAGGGACTCCCCTCACCTGGTTGTCTATGTCTTAATTTAAACTAAAACCTAAGACACTCTGCGGAATGAGTTTGACTCCCCTGTCGTAGCGTAGATCTGAATACCCCTGGTATATAGTATGAGATATAAGATGGAAAAACATTTTTGGGGAAAGAATTTAACTGAATGTCTAAAATTTGCTCAAAAACTGATTACCGTGCTGATGTAGAAACACAGCGTAATGGTGCTCTATGACACAAAGATAGTATATAGTCAGCCACTATAAGAACCTGGAGGTAGTTAATCTGTCTGTGCTCCTGGCAGACACATTTACACATTTACTATGAGAGCATATGCATTCCATTGATAGACTACCCCCATGGCTCTCTCTTTTTTCACTCTGTCTCTCTCTCTCTGTCTCTCTCTCCCTGATGGGGGATATTGAGTAGAGATCTGGTGTAGAGTTGCATTGCTGAGAGAAAGGGAGAGAGAGAGTGACGTATGCTCCCACAGTACACTATTGCCAGCATGTTCACACAAACAGTCTGATGATGCATCACCCACCAATACAAGCACAGCGGTGGGCCGATAGTGACACACAGTACATTGCACACACTGTTCCACAGATATCAGTAAATCAATTAAGTTTGATAAGTTGTGGTGTGTGTGGGTTTTTTATTTTTTTTGGGGGGGTGGGGTATAATGTTGCAGTTTGATTGGCTCTTATTTTAAGATGTTCATTCTGCTAAAGCAATCAACGGTCTGGGGTCCCGTACACTCCGCCCCCTCCAACCATGTTAACTCCAACCACGTCCAATCAAAAATGCTAAAACCTATTCTGCCCTCTTTGGGTGAAGTGAATAGAAAAAAAATGGGATGTGGTACTTACAGGACTTTTTTATGCATGATAGTACTTTAAAAAAGTGTCAATATTTTGAGAATAATGTGGCAATAATTCAAGAATAAACAATGAAGCAGGGGTTTTACGCAAAGGTGTTTGTGGGAGGGTTAATATAGGTAACCACACAGACTTCAATGAAATACCTCACCTGAGTCTGTGTCGTTCCTCCTTCTGAAAATAATCTGTGGCACAACTTCTTCCAGGTCCAAATAGGCCTATTTATAATAATACGGTTATTGTGTGCTAAAAGAGATAGGATTTCCTTGTTACTAAAGCCAATTCTAAAGTATAGTTTCACCAGGTCATCTAACATCATGCATTTCAATGGTGGCACACACAGCAACAGGGAGCCAGGGCGAAAACAAAGTATCCAAGTATCACCACCCATCGCCGTTTTTTTCTCTCTTCACTTGGCCCTAATACTCTTCTGTAGTTAACAGTATGTAACAGTGTAGTGCATTGGTATTTCTATATTGCCTTTAGATTGTTTAACCTGGGTCAAACGTTTCGGGTAGCCTTCCACGAGCTTCCCACAATAAGTTGGGTGAATTTTGGCCCCTTCCTCCTGACAGAGCTGGTGTAACTGAGTCAGGTTTGTAGGCCTCCTTGCTCACACACGCTTTTTCAGTTCTGCCCACAAATGTTCTGTGGGATTGAGGTCAGGGCTTTGTGATGGCCACTCCAATACCTTGAATTTGTTGTCCTTAAGCCATTTTGCCACAACTTTGAAAGTATTCTTGGGGTCATTGTCCATTTGGAAGACCCATTTGCGACCAAGCTTTAACTACCTGACTGATGACTTGAGATGTTGCTTCAATATATCCACACAATTTCCCCCCTCATGATGCCATCTATTTGTAAAGTGCACCAGTCCTTCCTGCAGCAAAGCACCCCCACAACATGATGCTGCCACCCAGGTGCTTCACGGTTGGGATGGTGTTCTTCGGCTTACAAGCCTCCCCCTTTTTCTTCCTAACATAACGATGGTCATTATGGCCAAAAAGTTATATTTTTGTTTCATCAGACCAGAGGACATTTCTCCAAAATGTATGATCTTTGTCCCCTCAGAAAAAAGAATTGTAGACGGTTTTGGAGCAGTGGCTTCTTCCTTTCTGAGCGGCCTTTCAGGTTATGTCGATATAGGACTCGTTTTACTGTGGATAAAGATAATTTTGTACCGGTTTCCTCCAGCATCTTCACGAGGTCCTTTGCTGTTGTTCTGGGATTGATTTGCACTTTTTGCACCAAAGTACGTTAATCTCTAGGAGACAGAACGCGTCTCCTTCCTGAGTGGTATGACAGCTGAGTGGTCCCATGGTGTTTATACTTGCGTACTATTGTTTGTACAGATGAACGTGGTACCTTCAGGCATTTGGAAATTGCTCCCAAGGATGAACCAGACTTGTGGAGGTCTACAATTTTCTTATGAGGTCTTGGCTGATTTCTTTTGATTTTCCCATGATGTCAAGCAAAGAGGCACTGAGTTGAAGGTAGGACTTGAAATACATCCACAGGTACACCTCCAATTGACTCAAATGATGTCAATTAGCCTATCAGAAGCTTCTAAAGCCATGACATCATTTTCTGGAATTTTCCGAGCTGTTTAAAGGCACAGTCAACTTAGTGTATGTAAACTTCTGACCCACTGGAATTGTGATACAGTGAATTATGAGTGAAATAATCTGTCTGTAAACAATTGTTGGAAAAATTACTTGTGTCATGCAGAAAGTAGACGTCCTAACCAACTTGCCAAAACTGTAGTTTTGTGGAGTGGTTTAAAAACAAGTTTTAATGACTCCAACCGACACATACTTTACTGGGTGACTTTCACTTTTACTTGATGCGATTTCTATTAAGGTATCTTTACTTTTACTCAAGTAAGACAATTGAGTACTTTTCCCACCACTGCTCTTTTGTTGCTGAGAAAATGCAAACCTGTAGTGTAAAAACAAATACCCCCAAAATTGTGAGTTTAAAAGGGTTTCTATAAAGTTCTAATCCACATAATAATTCACATTTCCTGTTGCTGCGGGATTATTTTGCTGCTGTAGCAAACTGGCTCAAATTAAGATCCTACATCTGTATGTACACCAGGGCTTGAAATACAGTGGTAAATTTAAACTCCAGATTAAGATTATTAATGTGAGGTAATGATGACTTTGGGCATGTGCATCTGTATTGCATAGTTCTGCATGCCAGGCATAGGATACAGGGCCTTCACAAAGTATTCCTACCCCTTGACTTATTCCACATTTTGTTGTTTTGCAGTCTGAATTTAAAACAAATCTCACCGATCTACACACAATACCCCATAATGACAAAGTGACAAAGTTTTTAGAAATGTTTGCAAATGTATTGAAAATGAAATACAGAAATATCTCATTTACATAAGTAATCACACCCCTGAGTCAAAACATGTAAGAATCACCTTTGGCAGCGGTTACTGCTGTGAGTCTTTCTGGGTGTCTCTAAGAGCTTTGCACACCTGGATTGTGCAAATATTTGCTAATTATTATTTAAAAAATGTTTTAAACTCTGTCAAATTGGTTGTTGATAAATGCTAGACAACCATTTTCAGGTCTTGCCAAATACTGCTCTTTTGTACTTTGGGATTATCCCCCAAAACAGGAATGTGACACCTTTTTAAGATTTCACGAGTTCAATGGGTACAATCCTGTTCATGAGGATATTATTAATTCGCATCACGCTCAAATACACTTTGTTTCGGTGTTTCTCGATTCAAGCCATGTGCATCACTCCAACGACTCAGGAATTTATTTGTGTCTGCTTTGTATCCTTTGTTCTTTTCATTTATTATTGTCATCTTTTTGTCCTTTTCCAGACAAGATATGTGACCAGATCAGTGATGCTGTCCTGGATGCTCACCTGAAACAGGACCCAGATGCCAAGGTTGCCTGTGGTGAGTTAGAGGGGGACACATTTAAAGGAAACACACAGAATAACAGGGTCATGGTGAGTGAGGGGACACATTTAAGTGAAACACACAGACCAACAAAGGCAAATGTCCCAAAAGCTTTTCACCATGCATTCCTTCTGTTCTGTCTAAAGCTAGCACTGCTTTCTGTTTTGTTTGAACTCAAACCCGTTGATTTTGTCTTACATAACTTCTTAATTTCCAAGGAAAAACTCAAGGAAATAAGCTTATTAGAATAGTTGGGACACACAACACATAAGAAACCCACTGACCCCATATTGGGATATTGACCTAATGTACATTCTACACTTATCTATGTCCACTATGAACTCAAAACTATTTGTTGTTGTTGTTGTTGTTGTTGATTTCCCAAGGTAGAGTTCAAGTTCAAAATACCTTACCAATCAATTACACAACACTTGAGACATACTTACATAGAATACCACTTATCTAAAGATAAGTGTCATTGGTTGTTATTACACAGTTATAAAGTGTTAATGGTTGTCTTCACCCTGTGTAGAGACGGTGTGTAAGACTGGCATGGTGCTGCTGTGTGGAGAGATCACGTCCCGGGCCAATGTAGACTACCAGAAGGTTGTCAGAGACACGATCAAACACATCGGCTACGACAACTCAGACAAAGGTGAGAAACAGGCTTCTGTTGTACTCAAACCAGTATGTTTCTACTGAACAAAAATATAAATGCAGCATGTAAAGTGTTGGTCCCATGTATCATGAACTGAAATAAAAGATCCCCAAAATGTTCCATACACACAAAAAGCTTATTTCTCTCAAATGTTGTGCACAAATTTCTTTACATCCCTGTTAGTGAGCATTTCTTCTTTGCCAAAATAATCAATCCACCTGACAGGTGTGGCATATCAAGAAGCTGAGTAAACAGCATGATCATTACTGTTCATTTCTCTACTCTTCACCTGAAACGGGACCCAGATGCCAAGGTTACCAGTGGGAGTTAGAGGGGGACACATTTAAGTGAAACACACAGACCAACAAAGGCAAATGTCCCAAAAGCTTTTCACCATGCATTCCTTCTGTTCTGTCTAAAGCTAGCACTGCTTTCTGTTTTGTTTGAACTCAAACCCTTTGATTTAGTCTTACATAACTTCTTAATTTCCAAGAAAAAAAATCAAGGAAATAAGCTCATTAGAACAGTTGGGACACACAACACATAAGAAACCCACTGACCCCATGTTGGGATATTGACCTAATGACACAAGTGTTCTCTTCTCTACCAACGTTGTTTTAGACAATTTGGCAGTACGTCCATCTGGACTCACAACCACAGACCATGTGTAACCATGCCAGCCCAGGACCTCCACATCCAGCTTCTTCATCTGAGACGGTCGTCTGAGACAAGCCACCCGGACAGCTGAGGAAACTGTGGGTTTGCATACCCGAAGAATTTGGGTTATGCAGAAACCGTCTCAGGTGCGTGCTCATCGTCCTCACCAGTTTCTTGACCTGACTGCAGTTCGGCGTCGTAACCGACTTAAGTGGGCAAATGCTCACCTTCGATGACCACTGGCATGCTGGAGAAATGTGCTCTACGTGGATTTCAACTGTACCAGGCAGATGGCAGACGACATGTATGGCGTTGTGTGGACGAGCGGTTTGCTGATGTCAACGTTGTGAACAGAGTGCCCCATGGTGTTGGTGGGGTTATTGGTAAGGGGCAGGCATAAGCTGTGGACAACGAACACAATTGCATTTTATCGATGGCAATTGGAATGCACAGATATACCGTGACGAGAACCTGAGGCCCCATTGTCGTGCCATCACCTCATGTTTCAACATGATAATGCACGGCCCCATGTCGCAATGATCTGTGCACAATTCCTGGAAGCCGAAAATGTCCTAGTTCTTCCATGGCCTACATACTCACCATACATGTCACCCATTGAGCATGTTTAGGATGCTCTGGACCAATGTGTACGACAGCGTGTTCCAGTTCCCGCCATTATCCAGCAACTTCGCACAGTCATTGAAGAGTGGTGGGACAACATTCCACAGGCCACAATCAACAGCCTGATCAATTCTATGGGAAGGAGATGTTGTGCTGCTTGAGGCAAATGGTGGTCACACCAGATACTGACAGATTTTCTGATCCACAACCTTACCTTTTTTAAGGTATCTGTGACCAACAGATGCATATCTGTATTCCCATTCATATGAAATCCATAGATTAGGGCCTAATGAATTTCTTTCAACATACTGATTTCCTTATATGAACATTAAATCGTTGAAACTGTTGCATGCTGCGTTTATATTTTTTTGTGAGTGTTCTGCTATACTATAGTGTAGATTGCATAATGTAGAAAATCAGAAACATACTAGAGGATGAATCATGACCCTCTGTCTCTCTTTTCCTCCCTCTTTCTCTTCCCCTCCATCTCTCTCTCTTTCTGTCCCTACCTTTCTCCCTCCTCTCTCTCTCCCCAGGTTTTGACTATAAGACATGCAATGTGTTGGTGGCTCTGGAGCAGCAGAGTCCAGACATTGCTCAGGGTGTCCACATCGACAGGAAAGAGGAGGATATGGGAGCTGGAGACCAGGGTCTGATGTTTGGCTATGCTACAGACGAGACAGAGGAGTGCATGCCTCTCACCATCGTCCTGGCTCACAAACTGAATTCCAAGATGGCCGAACTCAGACGCAACGGAACCATCCCCTGGCTCCGCCCCGACTCTAAAACACAGGTGAGACTGAGAGAATTACCAATGAACTCTCTCTCTCTCCCTATTTCTCTCTCTGGGGGGGATATACAGTTGAAGTCGGAAGTTTACATACACTTTAGCCAAATACATTTAAACTCAGTTTTCCACAATTCCTGACATTTAATCCTAGTAAAAATTCCCTGTCTTAGGTCAGTTAGGATCACCACTTTATTTTAAGAATGTGAAATGTCAGAATAATAGTAGAGGGAATGGTTTATTTCAGCATTTCTTTCTTTCGTCACATTCCGAGTGGGTCAGAAGTTTACATACACTCAATTAGTATTTGGCAACATTGCCTTTAAATTGTTTAACTTGGGTCAAACTTTTCAGGTAGCCTTCCACAAGATTCCCACAATAAGTTGGGTGAAATTTGGCCCATTCCTCCTGACAGAGCTGGTGTAACTGAGTCAGGTCTGTAGGCCTCCTTGCTTGTACATGCTTTTTCAGTTCTGCCCACATATTTTAATATATATGTAATATATGCCATTTAGCTGACGCTTTTATCCAAAGCGACTTACAGTCATGTGTGCATACATTCTACGTATGGGTGGTCCCGGGAAACGAACCCACTACCCTGGCGTTACAAGCGCCATGCTCTACCAACTGAGCCACATTTTGAGGTCAGGGCTTTGTGATGGCCACTCCAATACCTTGAATTTGTTTGCCACAACTTTGGAAGTATTCTTGGAGTCATTGTCCATTTGGAAAACCCATTTACAACCAAGTTTAAGTTCCTGGCTGAATTCTTGAGAAGTTGCTTCAATATATCCACATAATTTTCATCCTCATGATGTCATCTATTTTGTGAAGTGCACCAGTCCATCCTGCAGCAAAGCACCCCCACAATACGATGCTGCCACCCTCAGGCTTCAAGGTTGGGATGGTGTTCTTCGACTTGCAAGCCTCCTCCTTTTTCCTCCAAACATAACGATGATCATTATGGCCAAACAGTTACATTTTTCTTTCATCAGACCAGAGGACATTTCTCCAAAAGGTACAATCTTTGTCCCCATGTGCAGTTGCAAACCATAGTCTGGCTTTTTTATGACGGTTTTGGAGCAGTGGCTTCTTCCTTGCTGAGCGGCCTTTCAGGTTATGTCGATATAGGACTCGTTTTACTGTGCATATTGATACTTTTGTACCTGTTTCCGCCAGCATCTTCACAAGGTCCTTTGTTGTTGTTCTGGGATTGATTTGCACTTTTCGCACCAAAGTACGTTAATCTCTAGAAGAAAGAGCGTGTCTCCTTCCTGAGTGGTATGACGGCTGAGTGGTCCCATGGTGTTTATACTTGCGTACTATTGTTTGTACAGATGAACGTGGTACCTTCAGGCATTTGGAAATTGCTCCCAAGGATGAACCAGACTAATGGAGGTCTACACATTTTTTTTCTGAGGTCTTGGCTGATTTCTTTTGATTTTCCCATGATGTCAAGCAAAGAGGCACTGAGTTTGAAGGTAGTCCTTGAAATACATCTACAGGTACTCCTCCAATTGACTCCAATGATGTCATTTAGCCTATCAGAAGCTTCTAAAGCCATGACATAATTTTCTGGAATTTTCCAAGCTGTTTAAAGGCACAGTCAACTTAGTGTACTGTATGTAAACTTCTGACCCACTGGAATTGTGATACAGTCGATTATAAGTGAAAGAATCTGTCTGTAAACAATTGTTGGAAAAATGACTTGTGTCATGCACAAAGTAGATGTCCTAACGAACTTGTCAAAACTATAGTTTGTTAAAAGGTATAGGGGGCAGCATTTTCACTTTTGGATAAATAGCATTCCCAATTTCAACTTCCTGCTACTCATGCCAAGAATATAAGATATACTATTAGTAGATTTGCATAGGAAACACTCTGAAGTTTCTAAAAGTGTTTGAATCATGTCTGTGAGTATAACAGAACTTATGTAGCAGGCAAAACCCCAAGGACTAACCGTTCAGAATTCTTTTTTTAGGTCTCTGTCTGTTCATTGCCTTCTCATTGGGAAACGATATTTCTTAAAATCTTGTTTTCAGTTCCTACCGCTTCCACTGGATGTCACCAGTCTTTGAAATTTGGTTGAGGTTATTCCTTTGTGCAATGAAGAAGTATGGCCATCTAGGAACTGCGTTGCACTATTGAGAGTTGCGCAAGACTTGAAAAGTAGCTTGGTTTGTTGTCTTCTTGTATTGAACACAGATAGACCCATCTTCAATTTCATCGATTATTAACGTTTAAAAATACCTAAAGTTGTATTACAAAAGTAGTTTGAAATGTTTTGGCAAAGTTTACAGGCAACTTTTGAAATATTTTGTAGTGACTTTGCGCAATTTGGAAGCTGTTTTTTCTGGATCAAATACACCAAATAAATGGACATTTTGGATATATATGGACGGAATTAATCGAACAAAAGGACCAATTGTGATGTTTATGGCCCATATTGGAGTGCCAACAAAAGAAGCTTGTCAAAGGTAAGGCATGTTTTATATTTTATTTCTGCGTTTTGTGTAGCGCCTGCAGGGTTGAAATATGCTACCCTCTTTGTTTACTGTTGTGCTATCATCAGATAATAGCTTCTTATGCTTTCGCCGAAAAGCCTTTTTAAAATCTGACATGTTGGCTGGATTCACAACGAGTGTAGCTTTAATTTAGTATCTTACATGTGTGATTTAATGAAAGTTTGATTTTTATATCATTTTATTTGAATTTGCTGCGCTGCATTTTCCCTGGCTTTTGGCCAAGTGGGACGCAAGCATCCCCTATACCAGGGGTGTCAAAGTCAAATGGACGGAGGGCCAAATAAAAAATTTAGCTACAAGCCGAGGGCCGGACTGTTCGAATGTTCATTGAAAAATTTTTAAATGACGCATATAGTCTAGTGAACCTAATTGAACCTACTGAAAACCTAACAAATATATTCCAATATGATCAGATAAATAAAGCAATATTTTCTTATGGCTCTGTCAGTAATCTTTAATTTTCAACAGACACAAAAGACAAATTTCCTTTATATAAAAATCCCCATAACATGAACATTAAATGAAAGAAACCGGTATTCAAGGCACCATCAGTAGCCTATATTTTCTATTTTAGCAAAAGTGGGCTAAATTTACTTCAAAGAAAAAAACAATAATAGCAATTTTCTATCATCCACTCAACTGAAATATTTTTAAAATATAATTGGATTGAAATACAATAAAATAAAGTGCAAAAATCTATTAATCAAAAACAACACTTTGTTTAAGGAGAAGTAACATGCAGTGAAAACAAATATTAAACTTTAACTTTTAAACTTGAACTGAGTAAAAACTCTAAATATGTGATTGCACAGTAATGTTCACTTGTTTGAGGTTGAGGGTGATACTTGGTGGTGTCCCATCTTTTCCACAAGTTCATCAATGTTCGGGGTAAGGCTCTGAGCTGAGGAAATCCTCAGAATTGAGTGGAGGTGTTCAGCAGTAAGTCGACTTCTGTGTGATGTTTTGTTCAAGTTCATCAAAGAAAACAGTTGTTCACACAGGTATGTGCTGCCAAACATAGACAACGTTTGAGCAGCCTGGATGCGCAGCTGGGGCATTGTGTCGGGGAGGAAACGGGCGAACTCCGCAGCACCCACTGCCGCATATTTTGCCCTCAGTGCATCATTGCATTGGAGGTCAATCAACTCCATTTGGAGGTTTGGTGGTGAGCTTTCCACGTCAACAGCAAATGGGTTACCGAGCAGTTCCAACCTGCTTTTTGTGCTTCAAAGTCAGCAAATCGGCGTCGAAAGTCAGCGGCAAGCATACCTATTTTATCAGCCAACTGTGCGCTCGGGAACGCACTGGTAGAGAGCTTCTCTTTCATGGTCTGGCAGCTGGGAAAGTGGCTCAAATTTTCTTTCCGCATCTGCGTCTCCCACAGAGTCAGTTTGGTTTTAAATGCCTTCACTGTACTGTACATATCAGAGATGACACGATCCCGACCCTGCAGCTGCAAGTTCATTGCATTCAGATGACTCGTAATGTCACACAGAAAAGCCATTTCACACAGAAACATTTCGTCTCGGAGTTGTGTTGTGTCTTTCCCTTTGCTGTCCAAGAACAGACAAATCTCCTCACGAAGCTCGAAACATCTTTGAAGCACCTTTCCCTGGCTTAGCCATCGCACCTCTGTGTGATAAGGCAAATCACCATGCTCCGTTTCTAACTCCGTCAGAAATGCCTTGAACTGGCGGTGATTCAAACCTTTGGCTCTGATAAAGTTAACTGTGCGCGTGATGATGCTCATTACATGCTCCATTTTCAAGGCTTTACCGCACAACGCTTCCTGGTGTATGATACAATGATAAGCTGTCAGCTCACCTGTCGCGTTTTCCTCTTGCATCTTTTCCCGTATCTTCGCCACCAGTCCGCTCCTGTGTCCACACATCGCAGGTGCTCCGTCGGTTGTCAAACCCACGAGTTTTTCCCAAGGCAGCTCCATCTCATTTACACATCTTGACACCTCTTCATACAAATCATGCCCCGTAGTTGTGCCATGCATAGGACGTAAAGCCAAAAACTCCTCTGTCACGCTTAGGCTGGAGTCCACTCCGCGGATGAAAATTGACAACTGGGCAATGTCAGAAATGTCGGTGCTCTCATCCACAGCCAAGGAATATGCAATGAAATCTTTTCCCTTTTTCACAAGCTGCTCTTTTAGATTGATGGACAACTGGTCTACTCTCTCGGCAATGGTGTTTCTGCTCAGACTCACATTTAAAAAGAGTTGCCTTTTTCTGGGCAAACTTCGTCACAAACTTTAATCATGCAGTTTTTGATGAAATCCCCCTCTGTAAATGGCCGGGCTGATTTAGCGATCTCTTCTGCCAAAATAAAACTGGCCTTGACAGCAGCCTGGCCTTGTGATTTGGCTTTTTGAACAGAGCCTGTCGAGATTTGAGGCCTCGTTTTAATTCCTCTGCCTTTTGTAGCCTTTGTTCCATGTCCATATTCTTGTTTTTGTCCGCGTGTTTCGTTTCATAATGTCGTCTCAGATTATACTCTTTCAGTACCGCCACACTTTCTCCACACAGAAGACACACAGGTTTTCCAGCTACCTCCGTGAACAAATACTCCGACTCCCACCTTGTTTGAAACCCCGGTTCTCAGTGTCCACCTTCCGTTTTGCCATTTTTGATGGGTATCTGAAAGTTAATTTTACTGTGATGCTGACAACTGCTGTGCCAATAAATATTGAAATGAAGCAGCCTACTGCTCGGTGCGTCACCGTTGCATTGTGGGAAATGTAGTATTGGTGCGTGTAAAAGATCTGCGGGCTGCCGGCTTGCTGCGGTCTGCGGGCCGGTTCTAATAATAAATCAAGATCATCCCAGGGGCCGTAAAAAACCTTCTCGCGGGCCGGATGTGGCCCGCGGGCCTTGACTCTGACATATGTGCCCTATACCATCAGAAGTTAACAATACATTTGTGGAGTGGTTGAAAAACACATTTTAATGACTCCAACCTAAGTGTATGTAAACTTCCGACTTCAACTGTATTAGAAGAGAGGTGGTGTAGGGTTGCATATAGAGAATAAGAGAAAGGGAGAGAAATGAATGAAGAGAGAGAAAGGGAGAGAAAGTAAGGAAAAAAGAGGGAGAACAATTGAGAGAGAATTGAATTGAAATATAATTGAGAGAGAGAGAAGCATGTGGTCACCACTTGAAACCATGACTCCCCACTGAGAGTTTACTCAGGTGTTACCATGAGACTATGTGACTAGTCTGTTTTCACCCCTGAGTGGGAATGAGTTGACCCCTAACCCTGACCTGTCTGGAGCAAAGGAGACGGTCTGGTTACATTTCAACTTCTACCTCTTCTCCTAGCACCTACTCCCATCAATGTTCACAGATCTAAAACGATTGGAGAGGTGTCAGTAATGTGGTGGAAGCTCCACTGAGGTTGCCCTAAACTACACGTCTAGCATCCAAGTTGGGAGAAGGAGCAAGGAGCTGAAATGGAACAGACCAAAATCCAATGGATTCTTTCCTCAGGCAGCTGTAACCTTATGGGTAATTCTCAAGCAATTCTCAAATTCCTGAGTTATGAGCGGGAAGTGAAGAGGGAAGGGTCTTCAGTTTTAGGGGTATTTTTGAAGGTGGCTGGAAAAGGAATGGCCCAAAATAGGATCTTGTGAGAGGGATTACATTCAGGCATTAGAGGGGGGGTTCAAACATTCACATGAAGGGAAGTTCAGTTAGTTAACCAAGGCCCTCAGAAAAATGTTATTGATATCTGATAACATGTGATGATATTAATTAACAGTGCAAATTGTCCAAACAGATCCTCAAGGTAGATGTATGATTTTAAATATGTTATTGGACCATAAACAGATATAGCTTTTTAACCTATACGGTCCGAATAATGATGATCCACGCTTCTTTTAAAATATATTTTAGAATTTATCAACCCTACAAGCAACACTAGACTCTATTATTATGGTGGGAGATTTTAATATGGTTTTAAATACCTCTATGGACCGTAAAGGAAATCACACTGCAAACTATCCCCCTCAGGCACTTAAGGAAATCATGAATGTCATGGATATATTGGAATTAGTGGGTATATGGAGGCTTACTGTAAATACCCTGACCTAGTGAGATATAGAGTGAGGGGGGAAAGTATTTGATCCCCTGCTGATTTGCCCAGTGACAAAGAAATTATCATTCTATAATTTTAATGGTAGGTTTATTTGAACAGTGAGAGACAGAATAACAACAAAAAAATCCATAAAAACGCATGTCACAAATTTTATAAATTGATTTGCATTTTAATGAGGGAAATAAGTATTTGACCCCTCTGCAAAACATGACTTAATACTTGGTTTGCAGACATCTCAGGAGGGATTTTGTCCCACTCCTCTTTTCAGATCTTCTCCAAGTCATTTAGGTTTCAAGGCTGACGTTTGGCAACTCGAACCTTCAGCTCGACCTTAGGTAAAAAGAGTCCATAATAACAAAAACAATTGAAGGACTAACAGTACAGTTAGATAGCAATCAAAACTGTCCCATAGAGGCACAGAATAAGTTCGAGGAAAAACAAAAAGAAATGGAGGAACTTATTCAAGAAAGGTCCAGTGTAATATATTATAAAAATACTGGATGGAATATGGGGAAAAATGCACCAAATTATTTTAAAATCTTCAACCAAAAAGTGTCTTGTTACAAATGACGGAGTCGCTCAGGATTCACCAAACGATATTTTGAAAGAGGAAGTAAAGTACTTTAAGAATATATTTGTTTCAGTCTCCCCCATTTCCACTAACCGAAGCTAATTGTATGGATTGTTTTCCTATTAATAATGTAAAATTAGCATCTGTACAGAAAGACTCATGTGAAGGCCAAATTACAGAGGAGGAACTTCTTTATGCATTTAAAGGCCTTAAGTCCGGGAAAACTCCAGGGCTGGATGGCACACCAGTGGAAGTATACCAAACTTTTTTATATACTAAGAGGACCATCATTAGCATGTTTTAACCACTCCTATATAAACGGTAGATTATCGGACACGCAACAAAAAGGTCTGATTTCATTATTACTGAAACAGGATCCAAGTGGTGTATATATATATATAAAGATCCAGTCCATTAAAAAAATTGGAGGCCTCTTACACTGTGTTGCAAAAATTATAGCAAAATGCATAGCGCATAGAATTAAAAAGGTATTGCCGGATATTATTCATCCTAATCAGACAGGTTTTTTACATGGACGATATATTGGAGATAATAGTACTGGAAACAATAGAACACTATGAAAGATCTGGGAAACCAGACCTGGTATTCATAGCTGACTTCGAAAAGGCATTTGATAAAGTACGACTGGAGTTTATATGTAAATACATGGAATATTTCAATTTTGGAGAATCTCTTATAAAATGGGTTGAAGTTATATATAGTAACCCTAGATGTAAAATATCAAAACAATGGCTACTTCTCAGAACGTTTTAAACTGTCCAGAGGAGTAAAACGAGGTTGTCCACTATTGGTATAGCTATTTATCATTGCCTTCGAAAGGTTAGCTGTTAAAATCAGATCCAACAATAATATCAAATGGTTAGAAATTCAGAGCTTCAAAACAAAGGTGTCATTATACGCTGATGATTCATGTTTCCTTTGAAATCCACAACTTGGATCCCTTCACCGCCTCATAGAGATACTTATTTAACCTCTCTGGATTACAACCAAATGATGATTACGTGTTGGATCACAAAAAAATTATGTAAAAATAACTTTTACATTACCGTGTAGTTTACCAATAAAATGTTCTGATGGTGATGTGGATATACTCTGTATACTTATCCCGAAATAAATAAATGATCTCACTCCAATAAATGTTAATAGAAAGTTTGCAAAAATAGATAAGATCTCGCTACCATGGAAAGGAAAATATCTGTCTATTGTGGAAAAATCACCATGATTAACTCTTTAGTCATATCCCAGTTTACCTATTTGCCTATGGTCTTGCCACCAATTGTGCAAGTTCTCCCACTTACAAAGATGAGAGAGCCCTGCAATTTTCATCATAGGTACACTTCAACTAATGAGAAATGAGAAAAAAAATCCAGAAAATCACATTGTAGGTTTTTTAATGAATTTATTTGCAAATTATGGTGGAAAATAAGTATTTGGTCACCTACAAACAAGCAAGATTTCTGGCTCTCACAGACCTGTAACTTATTCTTTAAGAGGCTCTTCTGTCCACTCGTTGCCTGTATTAATGGCACCTGTTTGAACTTGTTATCAGTATAAAAGACACCTGTCCACAACCTCAAACAGTCACACTCCAAACTTCACTATGGCCAAGACCAAAGAGCTGTCAAAGGACACCAGAGACAAAATTGTAGACCTGCACCAGGCTGGGAAGACTGAATCTGCAATATGTAAGCAGCTTGGTTTGAAGAAATCAACTGTGGGAGTAATTATTAGGAAATGGAAGACATACCAGACCACTGATAATCTCCCTCGATCTGGGGCTCCACGCAAAATCTCACCCCGTGGGGTCAAAATGATCACAAGAACGGTGAGCAAAAATCCCAGAACCACACGGGGGGACCTAGTGAATGACCTGCAGAGAGCTGGGACCAAAGTAACAAAGCCTACCATCAGCAAGGGCATTGAATATGAAACGTGACTGGGTCTTTCAGCATGACAATGATCCCAAACACACTGCCCAGGCAACGAAGGAGTTGCTTCGTAAGAAGCATTTCAAGGTCCTGGAGTGGCCTAGCCAGTCTCCAGATCTCAACCCCTAGAACATCTTTGGAGGGAGTTGAAAGTCTGTGTTGCCCAGCAACAGCCCCAAAACATCACTGCTCTAGAGGAGATCTGCATGCAGGAATGGGCCAAAATACCAGCAACAGTGTGTGAAAACCTTGTGAAGACGTTTGACCTCTGTCATTGCCAGCAAAGGGTACATAACAAAGTATTGAGAAACTTTTGTTATTGACCAAATACTTATTTTCCACCATAATTTGCAAATAAATTCATAAAAAATCCTACAATGTTATTTTCTAGATTTATTTTCTCATTTTGTCTGTCATAGTTGAAGTGTACCTATGATGAAAATGACAGGCCTCTCTCATCTTTTTAAGTGGGAGAACTTGCACAATTGGTGGCTGACTAAATACTTTTTTGCCCCACTGTAGATGGGAGTGGTTGAATGGAGCTGAAGGGTGGGACTAATAACATCAAGTTAACTCATGTAAAATATCCTTTGTCCATAAAATGTATATAGGTTCAGAACTTTTGTGAAACAGCACAGTTAAAAAATATGGCAAATAGAAATAAAACTGGATCGACATCAGAAATAGATGCGAAAGGTTGAGTGTATAGTATGTATAAGCTGGAAGTTGAAGCCTAAGTTTTGTTGTTTCATTAGTTTACTCCAATTAGGGGAGGGGTGGTAGGGTTAGTCAGAAAATAATAAAGGATTTTTTTTTTAAGTGTATGTATATACACTACCGTTCAAAAGTTTGTGGTCACTTCGAAATGTCCTTGTTTTTGAAAGAAAAGCATATTTTTTTGTCCATTAAAATAACATCAAATTGATCTGAAATACAGTGTAGACATTGTTAATGTTGTAAATGACTCTTGTAGCTGGAAAGGGCAGATTTATAATTGAATATCTGCATAGGCGTACAGAGGCCCATTATCAGCAACAATCACTCTTGTGTTCCAATGGCACGTTGTGTTAGCTAATCCAAGTTTATAATTTTAAAAGGCTAATTGATCATTAGAAAGACCTTTTGCAATTACGTTAGCACAGCTGAAAACTGTTGTTCTGATTAAAGAAGCAATAAAACAGGCATTCTTTAGACTAGTTGAGTATCTGGAGCATCAGCAGTTGTAGGTTCAATTATAGGCTCAAAATGGCCAGAAACAAATAACTTTCTTCTGAAACTCATCAGTCTATTCTTGTTCTGAGAAATTAAGGCTATCCCATGTGAGAAATTGCCAAGAAACTGAAGATCTCGTACCATGCTGTGTACAACTCCCTTCACAGAACAGTGCAAGCTGTCTCTAACCATAATAGAAAGAGGAGTGGGAGGCCCCGGTGCACAACTGAGTAAGAGGACAAGTACTGTACATTAGAGTGTCTAGTTTGAGATTAAATAGTACCCACATAACACCAGTCTCAACATCAACAGTGAAGAGGCGACTCGGGGATGCTGGCATTCGGTGTAACTCATCCCAAACCATCTCAATTGGGTTGAGGTCGGGTGATTGTGGAGGCCAGGTCATCTGATGCAGCCCTCCATCACTATCCTTCTTGGTCAAATAGCACGTACACTGCCTGGCAGTGTGTTGGGTCATTGTCCTGTTGAAAAACAATTGATAGTCCCACTAAGCTCAAACCAGATGGGATGGCGTATCTCTGAAGAACGCTGTGGTAGCCATGCTGGCTAAGTGTGCCTTGAATTCTAAATAATTGTATTTATTTATTTTTTATTTCACCTTTATTTAACCAGGTAGGCAAGTTGAGAACAAGTTCTCATTTACAACTGCGACCTGGACAAGATAAAGCAAAGCAGTTCAACACATACAACAACACAGAGTTACACATGGAGTAAAACAAACATACAGTCAATAATGCAGTAGAAACAAGTCTATATACGATGTGAGCAAATGAGGTGAGATAAGGGAGGTAAAGGCAAAAAAAGGCCATGGTGGCAAAGTAAATACAATATAGCAAGTAAAACACTGGAATGGTAGATTTGCAGTGGAAGAATGTGCAAAGTAGAAATAAAAATAAATAATAATAAATCACAGATAGTGTCACCAGCAAAGCACCCCCACACCATCACACCACACATGCGGAGATCATCCGTTCACCTACTCTGCGTCTCACAAAGACACATAGGTTGGAACCAAAAATCTCACATTTAGACTCATCACACCAAAGGACAGATTTTCACCGGATGGATTTCCACCGGTCTAATGTCCATTGCTCATGTTTCTTGGCCCAAGCAAGTCTCTTCTTCTTGTTGGTGTCCTTTAGTAGTGTTTCTCTGCAGCAATTCGATCACGAAGGCCTGATTCACGCAGTCTCCTCTGAACAGTTGATGTTGAGATGTTTGTTACTTGAACTCAGTGAGGCATTTATTTGGGCTGCAATTTCTGAGTCTGGTAACTCTAATGAACTTTTAACAAGGCACACCTGTTAATTAAAATGCATTCCAGGTGGCTACCCCATGAAGCTGGTTGAGAGAATGCCAAGTGTGTGCAAAGCTGTCATCAAGGCAAAGGGTTGCTACTTTGAAGAATCTCAAAAATAAAATATATTTTAATTTGTTGGTTACTTTGTTGGTAAATTTTTTGGTTACTACATTTGTTGGTTAATTTGTTGGTTACTACATGATTCCATATGTGTTATTTCATAGTTGTGATGTCTTCAATATTTTTCTACAATGTAGAAAATATTAAAACTGAAGGAAACCCTGGAATGAGTTGGTGTCCAAATTTTTGACTGGTACTGTATATGTATGTGTATTTATACAGTGAGGCAAAAAAAGTATTTAGTCATTTGCAAATAAATTCATAAAAAATCCTACAATGTGATTTTCTTATTTTTTTTCTTATTTTGTCTGTCATAGTTGAAGTGTACCTATGCTGAAAATTACAGGCCTCTCTCATTGTTTTAAGTGGGAGAACTTGCACAATTGGTAGCTGACTAAATACTTTTTTGCCCCACTGTATGTATACTGTATATATTGGAAAAGATGCAGACAATGGCATTGATGGAGGCTACAAGCTCTCAATATTAAAGCTGATCTACCCCATAAAAAAATATAAAAAATATGCAGCAGAACAAATATGATAACATATCTCATCTCCTCCCCTCTTCTCCCCCCTCCATCCCTCCCTCTCATCGCTATCTCCTCTTCTTCATCAGGTGACGGTACACTATGAGCAGGAGAATGGGGCAGTGATCCCTATAAGGGTCCACACCGTGGTCATCTCTGTTCAACATGATGACTTCATCGGCCTGGAGGAACAGAAGAAGGTGCTCAAGGAGATGGTACGTACTCAGGGCCTGCCCTCCCATTAGGCAAGATTAGGCGGTCGCCTATGGCGGCACTTGAATTTGGGGCGGCATTTTGAAAATTGGCTACCGCCTTCCGGTGCCCCTGATCGGCTACTACACCGCTGCTGGTGCCCCAGCCACCAGCTCATAGTCATTGCTGCATCTCATAGCCACCCACCCCATTCCCGCTTCTCCCAAAGTTCACTCCCCCTATCCTTGGTAGCTATGGTTATATGTGTGTGTTTTTAGGGGATTATCCAATTGTGAAACATTAATAAAAATGAATCTGCCAATTAAATTATTGTATTGTTTTTTCTGTTTGTTTATGATGAAGATGATTGGTGATTAAGGCAGTAGCCTAACCTAGCCTGCTAATGTTAGCTAGCTACTAGTGGAAATCATTTCAGCTAAAGTAAGCTATAGAGATTTGCAACCAAATTTGTTACCATGTCTAAGAGACAAAAAACATCAGGAAGTGAATATATATTTAAAAAAACTGATAAGAAAAGAGGCACAATCTCTAAACCAAAGAAATTTGCTGCTGAAATTGATCAGCATAAAGCAATGTCCATCAGCTGATGTGGAGAACGATAAGCCGCCAAGGACAGGCCGTTAATTTGCAGAGAAGGACGAGCCCCCATTCACTGGTTCTAGCAGCCAAGAGGACGAACCAGAGGAGTCTGAGCCATCCACTTCCACAGATGATGACAGCTCTCTGGTTAGACAAGAACAGGTGGTCGCACCACGCCTAGCCACATCTCCAAACAATGCGGGCAGAGACCTTGCTATCTGGGACACGGACTCAGATTAGTTCCTCTACGTCCCTGATGACAGTGGTGCTGCTGCTGCTAAATCCAACTCCCAGACAAAAAAACATCAACGATCCCGGTGAGGGGCCCAAATATATGAATGGATCTTTACGGGATATGTTAGTGCGGGCTGGGCCACATCAGAATAAGGAGGGGAATTTCCCAAAAGATTGTTGGTGGCCCAATACAATAGGAGAATGGCAAATGGGAAGAAAGTGGAGAGACCATGGCTTGTTTATTCCAAGAAAAACGATGAAGCCTTCTGTTTTTGCTTCAAACTTCTTTCACACGAGTGCAAATCTGCGCTGGTCAGGAATGGAACCAGGGACTGGAAGAATCTGTGCCACCTCCTCATCTCAAAGGAGAAGTCGCATGACCGCCTAGATAGTTTCCAGAGGTGGAAGGAGCTGGAGATCAGGCTGATGTCCAAGCAAACTATCGATGCCCAAGCCCAACGGGCTATTGACGGAGAGACTCTCCATTGGCAGCAGGTGCTGCAGAGGCTCATAGCCCTGATATGCGTAATGGCCACCCAGAACATTGCGCTTGGTGGGACCACTGACAGGCTAAATGAGCCAAATAATGGGAACTTTCTGAAGTTTGTGGAAATGCTGGGTATCTTAAACACAATTTGTTAAGGCCGGGTCATTGACAGAAAGCTTGTTTTACACTGCTCCAGCGAAACGAGGCCCACCATGCATTTATGAAAGCACTTGTTTATAATATATGCCATTTAGCAGACGCTTTTATCCAAAGCGACTTACAGTCATGTGTGCATACATTCTACGTATGGGTGGTCCCGGGGATCGAACCCACTACCCTGGCGTTACAAGCGCCATGCTCTACCAACTGAGCTACAGAAGGACCATGCCCAATTTTTCAGTTTTTGACTTGTTAAAAAAGTTTGAAATATCCAATAAATGTCGTTCCACTTCATGATTGTGTCCCACTTGTTGTTGATTCTTCACAAAAAAATACAGTTTTATATCTTTATGTTTGAAGCCTGAAATGTGGCAAAAGGTCGCAAAGTTCAAGGGGGCCGAATACTTTCGCAAGGCACTGTAATAGGTGTCATATTATTAGTCAGAAACTATGTTTGATTGCAACATTGTAACTCTCTGATGCAGCGGTTAGAGTCAAATTCCTTTCTGCCCGGTAATGGACCTCCTATTTGTGCACGCGCGCACCAACTATTTTTATGGGCCTAATTATAGAATTACATATAGAATTGGAGCCTATCTCGTCCTATTCAAAAACGCGGTAGGCTTACCTGTTTGACAAACACAATTATGCTATTCATAGAAGTCGGTATCGCCAAATCCTCCAATACTGTCGCATGCACTCCTAAAATACCTCCATGTCTGGTAAGGGCTTGGTGTGTATGGGTGTTAGGGCTCAAATTGAGTGAGGGTATACCTACTGGTACCGCAGGTATAAATACATAAGAAGAATCCAGATTATATAAAGCATTCCATAACAATGAACTCCATGATTCCTCATGGTAGAAACAAGCTTTAAAATGGCCAAAAAAGATGGGGATATATTGATTCCTCTCTGTGACATTCTGAAGTCGTGCTGCAGCCTATAGTATTCAATGAGACAAACAAATTGACTTTGCTATTCTGTTCCTATTAATTGAGCTTTTCACTCTCTGAAAAGAGAATATGTCTGTTTAAACCCAGGCAGCTTTTAGGGAAGCACTTCTGTTTTTTGGTTATTTAATTTTTTTACCTTTATTTAACTTGTCAGTTAAAGAACAAATTCTTATTTTCAATGACAATCTAGGAACAGTAGGTTAACTGCCTTGTTCAGGGGTAGAATGACAGATTTTTACCTTGTCAGCTCAGGGATTCAATCTTGCAACCTTTTGGTTACTAGTCCAACACTCTAACCACTAGGCTACCTGCCACTAGCTACCTACCTACCTGCCGCAATGGAGGAGTAGAGGCTAAGTTGAACCTTACATTTTTCTGCATTAGAGCGTCTGTCTGGGTGGAAAGGTAACTTTTGAAAGATTAAAATATTTGCAAACAGCATTGCATACAAGACAATCTGGTTTGACATTAGAGACATATGGTGAGAATGCCTATTTCTCTCTCCATTCTTACCCGAAACTTCTATTATCCTCCTTTCTTTTGAGACTTTTTCAGCCCAACATTTTATTTTGATTGCAAGATATTTTTCCCCAATCAACACACACAGAAATATATAAAACGAATATAATAGACATTGGTGATTTTATCTTTGTAATGACATTGAACTAATTATATAGCCTAATTGTTGTTTAATTTGTAGTGTAGGACTATGAATTGGGCTGTTAACATGTTCCTCCAACTTTTAGCTGAGAAAAAAATTGGACCAAGACCAAACCTATTGCCAACCCCTGCTGTACATAGTCTAGCGGGGGATGGGAGGTCGGCAGCAGGTTCTTGTCTCGCCTAGGGCGGCAGAATGTCCAGGGCCAGCCCTGTGCATGCTGGATGATATGGCTAGGAAGTTTATTGAAATTCCAATTCAAGTATTTTTTCTAAACTTGGCCAAAGTATCTGTATGTGTGGCTCTGGTGGTGGATGCAATGTAAAGCACTTTGATGCGTTTTGAAAGGCTTCATAAAAATGTACTATATTATTCCCTCCTATCAGGTGATCAAGGCAGTGGTTCCAGCTAAGTATCTGGATGATAAGACCATCTACCATCTGCAGCCCAGTGGACGCTTCGTCATCGGAGGACCCCAGGTGAATGTCATAGCCTAAATGGGTGCAATCACGCATGTAAATAGACACAAGTTCACTCACCTCCCCTACACACACACACACAAACACACAGCTCATTCTTTAAAGACCAAAGGATATAATGCAAGATCAAACCTCAAAACAAACACAATATCAACTCCTGCTATCTTCTTCCTCTGCCAGGGTGATGCTGGAGTGACGGGTAGGAAGATCATCGTTGATACGTACGGAGGCTGGGGGGCCCACGGTGGTGGAGCTTTCTCTGGTAAAGACTTCTCCAAGGTGGACCGCTCGGCTGCCTATGCTGCCCGCTGGGTGGCCAAGTCCCTGGTCACGGCCAAACTGTGCAGGAGGGTGCTGGTTCAGGTGAGGTCTTATCATGGTTCTCCTGGTTGTCGTAGTTCTACTCCACAATAAAATAGAAACCAAATACATCAGTTCTCCTGACAGAGTTGACATCAGCTAATGAATTTGAACTTTATATTGTCACTACCACTGTAGGTTTTATCAGTGGTTGTCTCAAAATGTTGACATGAGCATTGAGGGCATTATGTCTGTGTGACTGTAGGTATCCTATGCCATCGGAGTGGCCCACCCTCTGTCCATCTCCGTGTTCACCTACGGCTCGTCACAGAAGTCTGAGAGAGAGCTGCTACATATTGTCAACAAGAACTTTGACCTACGACCTGGTGTCATCGTCAGGTAAACACCTCACCTCTAAAGTCACACCATCTTGTCATCATTAAAGGAAAACTGTTGTTTGTAATACATAGATAATCTCACACAACAATAAATTAACCATAGAGGTCTATATCAGTCTTAAGGTACATTTTTGTCCATATTATTAGCTCAATGAAAGAACCCATCTCGAGAGCTGCAAAGTTGTAAGTCATGCTTATCATGTCATTGAGAGATTTGTGTGGACATTTACGTTACACAAGCAGTGGTAGTGTACATTTGTGTATCAAATTCCGTTATAGGTGTGTCTTTCCCACCTCTGATGTGTGTTTTATCGCTCGCTCCATAGGGAACTGAACCTGAAGAGGCCAATCTACCAGAACACAGCGTGCTACGGCCACTTTGGCCGGAGTGAATTCACCTGGGAAGTCCCTAAAGAGCTCACCTACTAAACACCCCCTCCTGGGTGGTCAAATATATAACGAGCTGATGTGGAGATCGAAAACAGGCCCCCTCTACAGGCTACAACCACAAATGGTTCTGCTTTTTCATTGGCTAGTGTTGAGGTTAAAGGGATAGTTCGGGATTTTGGCAACGAGGCCCTTTATCTACTTCCGCAGAGTCAGATGAACTTGATTATGCTAGCAGATCCCCATAGACTTTCAGTCATTGCGCTAACGCTAGTTAGCATTCCCTCATGAAACTATCTCTACCATTTTTACATAACTGTGTCCAGTATGAAGGAAGTTAGAGGTAGTTTCGCAAGCGAATGCTAACTAGTGTTAGTGCAATGACTGGAAGTCTATGGGGATCTGCTAGCATAATCAAGTTCATCTGACTCTGCGGAAGTAGATGGATGGGCTCATTGCCAAAATCCCAAAGTATTCCTTTACGTTTTATGGCTTGGAGTTATGATTAGGGTAAAAGGTAATGTTTGGACTTGTGCTGATCAATCATTAATGTTGTTGCAGCCCATAGAGTGGGATTTGTTTGTTTATTCTTCTTGTCATCTCTCTTCTCTCTCAAACAAAACCAACCATATAATAATCAATAAAGTTAAATATTGAAAAGAATCTAAACTGTGAATATACTGTATAGTAATACATCCTCTCCACTCTGTCCATATCACATCAAGATGGTGCTATAAATCCTGTATTCATCCATAATCTAAGGGGAATATGTATCTGCAGGTTCAATCAACCAAAGTATATTTATCTTTTATCAGTAGGGTCTTTCAATCCCATCTAATGTTAGGAGGGAGATCACCCTCTAACTTGGGTTTTGACCGCGGTTACAACTATTTTCTTTGCACTGTATCAAACTGGTTGATATTATAAGTAGCTCTGTAAAGATCAAATCCACATGAAAGTCTTAATTTTATAATTCTCATCGGTGCTGCAAGACTTTCTTTTATTTTTTACAGTGCATTACTACTACTACAATGACACAAAGCAGCAACGATGACAGGTGTATAGTCAGATGACACAGGTTTCTTATACCGGGGATGTGTCGGGACGTATATATACTGTACCTCTTACCAGTGTGTTACTGTTGACCAGATGTGGGCAACAGTAGGCATATTATTTTGTGGACCAATGTTTCTACATTTGTACAATTTTACATGCCTGAGATGATGCTCTCTGAGAATAATAACGTTGAGCTTGCCAGACAAACATGACAGAAGTATTTTAAGTTGATGTCAGATGTCAGTACCTCTTTCCTCAGAGTTTCAAACCACTGGTGTATTTTTTTCTTTCATCCATTTTCCCAATTCTTTCAAACCATCTCTGGGACATTCACCTATTTGAAATCAGTGATAAGCTGTTTGTCTGTCTCTGTCTCTCTCTCTCATTATAAACGTATTTTGCATAGACTCTTGTCTGTTTACATGATATGTTTTACTCTGAGTTGCTGGGCCCTGTATTTTATTTAAGGACATATTAGGGGAATAGTATATAAAACAAAGTCTTCCAAATAGTTTCAGGATGCTGGTTTTGTCAAACAATAAAGAACCTGAGAAATACCTCCAAATAGATAGAAACCACCCTGAGGTGTTTCATTTTTAGAAACATGAATTAAATGAAACACTTTAGGGGTTCTAGTAACAGTGTGTGGGTGTTTCTGCCCTTGTGTCTCTTCACCTGCTGAGTCATTGATCATGATGACCCAGGGCTTTAGCCTTGTGATGTGTTCAGCAAACAATGTACTGATTTAGGTATTCTCTCTTCCAAACTGCGTCCCAAACCTTGTTGTCCTAATGAAGTTTGTTCCCCCACCCTCTGTATCTAGAAGATACTTTATACTGTTCTACCCTCCGTACCTAGTAGATATTTTATGCTGTTCTACCCTCTGTACCTAGTAGATACTTTATACTGTTCTACCCTCTGTACATAGTAGATACTTTATACTGTTCTACCCTCTGTACATAGTAGATACTTTATACTGTTCTACCCTCTGTACCTAGTAGATACTTTATGCTGTTCTACCCTCTGTACATAGTAGATACTTTATGCTGTTCTACCCACTGTACCTAGTAGCTGGATAATTTCACAAAATGAGTGCCTTTTGCGTTTAAGTAGGAAATGTGCACAAATGTCCACATGGAAAAATCAATAAATCCTATTTTTGTATATGGATAAAAAGTTGATAAATGCAGCATATCCCTCTGTGAGTCCTCAATGAGGAAGATTTGACCAACTCAGACTTACCCATAATTTGTGAAAGGGTTTTCACCTAGTTATTTGGTTGCTATGACAAATTGTTTTCTGAAGATTATTATTATTATTTTATGTGAATTAGTGATTCGTGTTAAGGTAACAAAAAAAACAGTTGTTAGGTGAACTGAACTCTCGTTTTAATATGGTGAAACTATTCCTTTTTCAATAATTATTTCAAAAGAAACATTGAATATAATGGTCAAATCATAGTGTAAAAGCAGATGAGCTAGTTCTACTATTTTTGGTCATTTTCTCGTGTTTTGTGGTGGAAAACTGAGCATAACACATCAACCATGTTACCCTACCCATAGCATAGCTAGACAGGCAAGACATTTGATCACAATTTACTTATTTTTTTTGTGAAGCTTCCATTCCCCATGTCACAACGGGATTCATGGCTGATTTAAGATTAAATCATCAACCCTGTTACTTTATTTGGCACTTGATTACCATTTGTTTGGGTTGTTATGCATGGTGTTTTGGTTTTATCATGTCCACAGACCTCAGGAACTTGGCATGCAAAGTGTATATGTACAGTATCGCTATTAAAGTGAATATACTCATGTTGAACATTGATCCCCAAGGACATTTGTAAGAGTTGGGGGAATGGGGGGACAAGAACACTTTTACAGATTTATTGTAGAACAATTTAAGGCAAATATACAAATAATCTTCCTTCTCTCATTATGACAAACACTTTTCACCTTAAAACATATGTTTCTTTGGTTTCATCAAAATAAAGGCACTTACAGGTCATCTTTTTGCATTTCAGTAGAGTATGGCACTCATTTACTTATCTGTCTGTAGGTAAGACCACAATTAAATACAAATGAGGACAACAGCTATAGAGGAATGTTCTCTACTCTGTGTGTGTGTGTGTGTACAAATAAAGGTAACCAAACTGTATCGATAATGTCTGGA
Organism: Oncorhynchus keta; assembly: GCF_023373465.1. NCBI lineage: Eukaryota > Metazoa > Chordata > Actinopteri > Salmoniformes > Salmonidae > Oncorhynchus > Oncorhynchus keta. The sequence continues at coordinate 27,501,782 of NC_068422.1, forward strand.
TGAAGCACTTACAATACTGCAACTATTTATATGGTATAATGTTGACCTAGGAAAAAGCATATGTAAAGATATGGTTCTGCATAGAACATAGAACAACTGGAACCATGGCAAGTGACCAATCAGGTCAAATATGGACAGAGCGAATGGCACTTTAACATTGAAATGTAAAATCAACCCAATGGTAAAAACAAGTTCTAAAACACAATTGAATATATAAAAATATCCCAACATAAACACAATTTATTTTACAAAGTGAAGAAAAGACTAAGCTTTCGTTAAGTCACTGATTGTGGAGAGCTGGTGATGCAACAGATTCCTGAGAGGTAAATGTTTGAAGGTAGATCAGTCAATAAGAGAGAACATTGACACGGGTCATATTCATTAAGGCATGCAACGGGAAACATTTAATGTTTCGTAGTTGACAGCAATTCAACATAGCATAGATGTAAGTTATTACTTCTAAACAAAATTACTTTTTGGGTTTCTCATATGCTTACAATTATGTTTTGATTCTAGCTTGAACAGTCGCTAAGATTATATTTGGTTGTGATCATCGCAAAATATTTTGGATGCAGAAGTTGTTAGCTAGAATGCTAACGCTCATTGACATAGGCGGTAGCAAAAGCAAGCCAAAGAGCCATTTTACTGGTTGAAGTTAGTGTTTTTTAAAAAGTATAATCCAGTTGATTTGCGATAATGACACAAGCATTATATTAAGCAGGACATTCATACAAGACTTAAATCCAATTATAATCCAAAGGTAGTGTGAAATGCACTCAAAATTAACATGTCAATAGAGGCTTTTTTTGCTGGTGTTCTATAAGAACTCCCCTGTGTTCTGCCACCAACTTGTGTGCATCTCCTTCGTGAGGTAATGTTTGCAAACACAGAAAGGGGTCTATAGAACGGCATAGAGCTCTGTGCAGTAGTCTGTGTCTCCACTAGGAGGGGCTAATGGACCACTTTTCCCCTCTACAAACATCATTGTCTACTACTGTGTTTCTATTAGATGAACTTCATTGGTCAGTGACTCCATTCAGTCCAATTTGCTCAGATTCACTTTCAAGACGTTGTGATGACTGAGGTGAATGTGAAACACTTGTGAATGGAACTATATGCTCTACATGTCTTTCTGCAATCCACAGACACTGAAGCTAATAAGGCAGCATTGAAACAGTGGAGACGTATAATTGCATTTTAAGATCTCTTAGCACAGATCTGAAAGGCATGTGGATGGTTTGACTCAGTGCAGTTAGTCAGGAGAATGGATGCGGATGGTTTACGTTTACATTCTTTAGAAGAAGACCAGCAGCAAGCAGCAGTTCCATCCTGTTCCCTTTAGGCCCCTATTCCATGATAGGCTAAAGAGACAGGGGGCAAAAAAACAAGAAGATAACCCGGGTAGCATACGGTTGTTTCAGCATTCAACACTACATTGTCGCCTTGCAAAACAAACTGTCGACTGTCGTCGTCTGAAACCGAAACCGATTGAACCCCAGCCTGACAAAAAGAAAAGCAGTGAAATCGGGAGCATAAAAGTTGTTTCTGTGATTATAAATAGATCCTCGATTCTGGACCTCTGTTTTTCAGACTTTTTTGATTCCTGGGATTTATCTTAGCTCTGGCTGGTATTAGCTGGTTTACAGTTGGGTTCTTCTAGTCCTCTTCTCCCCTCCCAACATACATACCTTTTGGGTGAACCGTACAGTCAATATGTAGAAAATAAAAGTGTTTGGAATATTATGTATAAAATACTATTGGAGGTTTGGCTTTTCATATACTCAAGTGTCTCGAATAATCATAAGGAAAAAAATATATTTTTACAGTCTGAAAAAGTCTGCATTCCAATGTACAGCTTTATAAGGCACAACGTTTATGTAGCATCAGTAGAAAAATAAGGTAACTCTGGTATCCAGATATTCCCCGGTTAAAACCATGGTTTATTGACCAGTATACTGTTCATCAGTGAAGCATCCATGTCATCAACACATTCATGGTAGTGAGTCCTCAGTCTTGCGCTACATGTGAAGGGTGTCATTTTAACCATTTGAAATATTCTAAATATTCCATGTGGCGTATTGGGAGCTGTGCGATGAGGCCCGGCTCTCATGGTATTGTTGTGTTTTAAAAGACGAATGGTGGCAGCAGGTTCATTGTCTCGTTTGGACTCTAGCACTGAGGGAAACATCAATGTCTGCTCGCTAACAGCCTCTGAAAATAATTGAGTATTTGGCCAATTCAAGTGCTTTTGTTTATTGGATTATGCTCTACATTGCACAGGCCTAGCTCTCCCACGCAGCTCTCTCTTCTCTAATGCGGTCCTCTATTTTTCTCCCAGCCTCACTCCCATGACGTCTCACTCCCTCTCTCTTTCTTTCTCTATATAGCCATCTGGTGGCCTGCCCTCCTCTCTTAATCTGCGTCGAGATGACAGTGATGTCATCAGATAGCAACAGGCTGAGACTCAGCGGCACCAGGATCACTTCCTGTAATGAGTGATGAGGCTTCTTTGGCCGGAAAACAGGGGATGAAAGAAAATAAGATTATGGTTCATTAGTGATGTGCAAACACAAGCAGGGTCTTTGGAGGCTGGGACAGGGCTGGGGACATGGGAACAGTACGAACCCACATCTCCCCCATGGTGTCCACACCGCCGGGCCTGGTGGAAATGGTAGAATCCATTCCACCAACGCTGAGCTTATATGTGGCATTGGCATAATCCACTTCACACCCTGGAATGGGGGTGTTTTGGTGTATTAGCGATGGATACTCAAAAGTCCCTCCACCTACCCCAGATTGATAATGGCACAGGCCAGCTTTTTGGCCTCTCTCCCAGGGACTACAGCATTGACATGCTCTCAGGGGGGAGCGGAATGGGACCTCCTAGGGACTCTACTTTGTGATCTCTCCCATTCGGCCCCAGGGCTCCCCCTCTGGCGAGCACCATCACAGTATCTCCTGTGACACCGGCGAACTCGAAGGCAAAGGTTCCGTAGAAGAGCATGATGGTGACGCAGAACACCCACTCAAAGATGGCCGACGCGTGCTGCAGGACGAAGCTCTCCTGGACAAAGAACACGCCACCTAGAGGCAGGAAGGTCAAGGAGCACAACTACAGACTGACCAACTAACAGACTGACATAAAGACTGACTGCCATGAGAAGAGGATGGCCATGTCCCAAATCAATCCCTGGCCCCTATGCACTACTGGAGATATTCTCCCCATTTCCCTGCTCTCCAGCCCTCCGTTCCTTCCCTTCTCTCCCCCATTCCCCCTCGATTTCAACAACACCTCTCTTTCTCCATCTTCCCTTACTCCTCCCTCTCTGATTGTAAAGATACGTACAGATGTAGGATCTTAATTTGAGCCAGTTGCAACAGGAAATGTGAATTATTATATAATTAATGGACATTTTTGTAGGGGTTGATACATTTTTCATAAGTTAAAATTCAGTCTGAATCAAGTGGAAATGACAAACTTCAGAATAATTTTAAGCCTCAAATACACATTTTCTGCAACAGGGTGATGAAATTAAGATCCTACATCTGTAGTAGCCTTTGCTTGTGCGAGCCAGAGCGGCTCATAAGAGTGGGAGTCGATCTCCTGTTTCTGTAGTGTGAGACAGCTTGACATACAAGTACACCCCCCTGGACAGGATGCTAGTCTATGCAGGGCCTTGGTTGTGAAGATAATAAGATCTGTGTTGAGTACGGTTCAATATATTTTGCAGGATATTAAGCACCAACGTGATGAAGGCCAGTAGTGTCATGCCCAGTCGTAGGTGAGCCAGGCTGTATTCTCCCTGAGTCTTGGCCAGCCTGTAGGTTAGAGCTGACTGCAGACACACAAACAGCATACTGGTGGGGAACGCTACCCCTGCCCCCACATAGTGGAGGATCTTAGCATTATCCACCTGCGAAGAAAGAAAGAAAAACAAAGAAAGATGCATTTATTAGTATAGTATGGATTATCATTGTCTCAATGAGCATTGAACAAGTCACATAGAAACACAATCACATATGATGCTAGATATCAGTTGAAAAGCCCTCTCTCTATTCTGGCCTCTAGTTTTGCTGTGTCTCAGTTTGGCCAGAAGGGGGCAGCAGTAGCCAGTCATTGAAATAGTGAGTCAGGTAACACATTACTCCTTCTATCCTTTCTTTAAAGTGAAAGAGATACTGTAGAGAAAGGCTGAGAGAAAGAATGAAGGAAAGCAAGAGGAGAACCAGAGAGAGAGAGAAACAAAATAGGGCAACCAGTGGAGCACAAACAACATTGTAAACAACAAACATCATGTATCTGTTTACTTATCTTCCCCTACTATTCATACTACAACGATCTGCACCTTGTTAAAAACACTATATCTGAAATGTCTATCCATTTCAAACCTTCATGAATGTTTACTGTTCCTGTTTTATTGTTTGTTGTTTTTTCGTTTCTTCTGACTTGTGGTTATTGTTTATTTTTGCTTGCTTTAGCAATGCAAACATAATGTTTCACATGCCAATAAGGCTCCTTTCAATTGAAGAAAGAAAGAGAAAGAGAGAAAGACAGGTGAGAAAGCGATAGAGATGTGAAGAAAGAGGCCAGCGGTACAGTATAACACCTCCTTCTCCCTCCAGCCGCAAACACACAATACACAAAGTAGCATGTGACCACACACACACACACACGGTCTCATGGGACCTGATAACAGAAAAGCACATTCTCTCAAAGTAGTAATGCAGGGTACTGACCAGACCAAGGGGACCAAAACTCAATGAATGAATGACATGTATTTATGTATCAAGTTGCCTTTAGCAACTAATAGTTAGTTCTCCCAGAACTACTACATTCCATTGGGCTCCCGAGTGGCGCAGCGGTCTAATGCACTGCATCTCAGTACAAGAGGCATCACTATAGTCCCTGGTTTGAATCCAGACTGTGTCACATCCATTTGTGATTGGGAGTCCCATAGGGTGGCGCACAATTGGCCCAGTGTCAACAGGGTGGTCCTTCTGTAGCTCAGTTGGTAGAGCATGGCGCTTGTAACGCCAGGGTAGTGGGTTCGATCCCCGGGACCACCCATACGTAGAATGTATGCACACATGACTGTAAGTCGCTTTGGATAAAAGCGTCTGCTAAATGGCATATATTATTATTATATTTATCATTGTAGATTAAGAATTTGTTCTTATCGGACTTGACCAAGTTATGAAAATTACTATAATATCTGTTTCTAAGTTAGTTCATAATAGCTAGGCTAACACAGGGGACCGACCAGTTGATCAGACCAAGGGATTGAGCTACAACAACACCTTTTCTTCACCCTCACTAACTCAGTATGAAATTACTGTATGTTTTCTAGACTCTCCCTCAGAGATTTCATTCATCTCCAAGGCTCTTCCTATAACCAGGCTTCATACACGTTTGGGAATTACATGACTTACATGACTAAATTTCCATGAACAATAATTGGCGGCGTCTCTATGTACGTATAAAATCGACACTGGGAGGCTGCTCTCTGATCCCATCTACACATCTCCTGTCGTTCTGCAAGGCACTTAACCCCCACAAAGTACAAAGATGTTAGACATCTGTATAAAACACATATGGTTAACCCTCAGCCTGGAGAGCTACATCAAGGTCCGATTGAGCAGCTCATTTCTAAAATGTGGTTTGTTTAGAGGGGGACTGGAATAAAAGCCTGCATACACATTAGCTCTCCTTGAAGATGGTTGACCACTATTGATGTAAAACATTGCAACCTAATACATTTTATGCCTTTTGAAATCATTCTATCTTCAATATTTCAAAGATCAAATGGCTATGGTAGTCTCCAAATGTTTTTATTCTGCTGAAGCAAGCCCACAAACATTATTCAGGAAATGTACCCTTTATAGTTGTCGTTTAAAAAAAAATGACTTAACTACCTTAGAAGTGTATACTTTGCAGGCTGACTAGTATCTATCGAGTTGCGATGTCCATTACGTTGGATGCCACGTCCATTACGTTGGATGCCACGTCCATTACGTTGGATGCCACGTCCATTACGATGCCACGTCCATTACATGCCACGTCCATTACGTTGGATGCCACGTCCATTACGTTGGATGCAACGTCCATTACGTTGGATGCCACGTCCATTACGTTGGATGCCACGTCCATTACGTTGGATGCCACGTCCATTACGTTGGATGCCCAACTCAACTGAAAGTATCTACGAAACAAGTTTTGAAGCCACATGATGCAAAAGAAAGGCTACATCTAATATTCTTTCCTAAAATTAGTGTTTGCGATTCATATGATTAGATTAATTACGATTGAACTGAATCCCAACTAATTCAATTGTGAAGTGAATCGTTTGTTTCGTCAAAAATAATAGTTTATATAAATCAGATGAATCGTTGAAAAAAGTAATTCAACTTTGCATGTCCTTATTTGTGAGTTTCGGGAGAAAGTTTTTGGGGACATGATGAAAACATGAATACATGCTAATAATAGCTAAACAGTTAACTAGAGGGTACAATATATGTTTTGAATTGGCTACCTAGTTATTAGTTTGTTCTCAATCATATTTTATAGGCGGCCTACCTGCTGCTGCAATGTCGAATGTATCTCATCTATCCTTGAGCAACGGCCCACTCGTCACACACACTTGCAGGTGATGTGCACCGACGCGCTAAAGTGTCATTCCGATCATGTCTGATATCTTGATTGACTCATGAAATATTTTTAAACTTTGCCTAAATAAATTACATTAACTGAAATTATTAAATACATTTCCATGACTTTTCCAAAACTTTGGGGATTTCATCATTTTCAAAAAAAATTCAAGGCCTGGAAAACACCATTTTAAAAGTCTGTGATCATATAACTTAAAGACAAATGGTCAGAGATGACAGCTAAATAATTAGTGTGTTACTGTAACACAGATACCAGTGTTACAGATAAATACATCATGCAGTGCACTCTCCTCTCCTCTCCACCCCTCCAACAGCAGTGTCCATTAGTTAAATCCTACTGCTTCTGGTCCGACACCTTCCCATTTAGCTGTCACACTCCACTAGAGCCGAAGAAAGGAAAGTACATGAGAGCACACACACGCACACACACACACAAACACCAGTTGAGCGGAGGAGAGGAAAGTACATGAGAGCACACACACACACACACACACACACACACACACACACACACACACACACAAACACCAGTTGAGCGGAGGAGAGGAAAGTACAGCCTTTCTGACAATCTTTCTAATGTAAACACCATTAGCTAGCCATATGTTCTAATGCTGCCCGCCCCGTAGTCACTGTTCTCTCATGTCTCCCTCTCGTTCCCTGCCTGGGAACTATAATTAGCGAAATGTGTGTAGTATGTCTATCAGTGACAGTTGTGACATTTAAGATGAGGACAATAATTGATTTTATGAGCCTTATTTCTATTACAGCATATTGCATGACAGTCATTCATATTCCATTCACCCAGCTCAATGTAACATCGATAGGTTTAGGCTACTACATGATACTCAAACTTTCCCTATACCCATCATGAGGTTGCTACAACCTAGCCTATGAATTAACGTTTACAACGCAGGTTTACAGGTCGAGAGATTTGACTAATCAAGGTGAAAGACAGTGACACATTCAATACCACCTTGCACATTCTTTCCTGCATCTAGCTGATCTAGGGTGTAATCATTAGTCCAAACAGTTGCAAACGTGTTTCTATCGGACAACTTCAGGTATGTTTATCACCATTTCGTTACGTTTGCTTCACTTTCATAGCAGCCACATGCAACAGCATGATCCCTTTGTTGTATAATTACTTCTCGCATCTACGCGCTCTCCACCTCACTTTTTCCCTTCGTTTGTGGACTTCAGTGCACAACACACCAGCTGTCTGTGACGAGGCAAAAAAAACTTTCCAAACCAAACCTTTATATCATAACTGCTAACTGCTACACGCAGCCTACATCGCTGTCAGAACTAACACGTTAGTAAACCCGCTACAATCATGTAGTATAGTGTACAGTCAGCAGCAAGCAGTTTAGCAGTTACACCAGCGGGTCCCGGTGGCAATAAATTATTAAAACCAAAAGCATACCTTGACTTGGAAGAATTCCAGTGTTGGATAGCCATAGTCAGCTAGCTAACATAGCATCCCTCTCTGTTTGAGTGTGCTAAACTAGCTAGCTGTATTCGCTTGCTAAGTGAAAGTGAAAAAATGTATACAACTAAATAGCTCTCTCTCTCCTCTTGCTTCTCCTTAATTTTGAAGGAAATTCATTTGTTCAAAACTGTTAAACTATTGCCTTTCTCTCTCTTTGAGTCAAGTACTTACCACATTGTATGTACAACAGTGTAGCTTATGCTTTCAGTAATAGATTAATTCTCTGAGCCTTTGATTGGGTGGACAACATGTCAGTTCATGCTGCAAGAGCTCTGATAGGTTGGAGTATGTCCTCTGGAAGTTGTCATAATTACTGTGTAAGTCTATGGAAGGGGTGACAACCATGAGCCTCCTAGGTTTTGTATTGAAGTCAATGTACCCAGAGGAGGACGGAGGTTAGCTGTCCTCAGGCTACACCATGGTGCTACCCTACAGAGTGCTGTTGAGGCTGCTGTAGACCTTCATTGCAAAACAGTGTTTTAATAAATTATTTAGTGACATGTGAATATATTTTGTACAGTTTTATCTATAAATGATCACTTTAAATGTTTGACTATTTTCATGAAATTCACTGAGGAGGATGGTCCTTCCCTTCCTCCTCTGAGGAGCATCCTATGTATGTGTGCGCGCGTGTGTGTGTGTGCGTGTGTGTTTGTGCGTGTAACAGAGCCAGGAAGTTTGTTGATATACTGTAGAGACGCTCTAAATCAACAAAGAAGAGTAGGCACATCTACTCTCAAAAATGAGTCGCTGAGTGTTCCCTCAGAAAGTTAAGAGATGGGGGGGAAAGAAGAGGAGGGGGGATGTGGAGGAGAAGGTTAAGGGAGTAAGGAGAGAGTAAGGGAAAGAAGCGGGTGTTGACAGAGGGATGGAAGTGGAATGGAGAGAATAGATGGAGACGGGAGGACAGGGGTCTAGTATATGCAGAGGAATAGGTATGGAGATAATTGAGGAAGAAAGGATTAGGGGAAGAAGGGAGAAGAGGGGTCTGGAGTGTTTACGGAGTGTTTACGGAGAAGCGAAAGGTGTCTGCATGCTTCCAGCCGAAACAGTTTGGAAGAGTTTGTGCATATATTATGATGACATTTTTAGACGTTTTTGTTTCAGGCACACCCCAAAAGAGCCAAAGTTGATAGCCAAAGTCTACGCCACTTCGTCTGTGATTGGTCAACAGTAGGGCTTCTTCAAAAAAGTATGTCATTCAACGAGAGAAGTCGTTTTCGTGTATATTTTTTTCATTGAGAAATACTGCACACAAAATCTTAGTTAGATATAAAATTGCGCGGCTAAGATCTCCTCGGCAAAAATGTAAACATTTATGACAGATTTCTTGAGTTACCTTAGATTAATTATGACTAATTTGAGGAAGTGTATACTGGCTAAGGCGTCTCATGATTAACAAAAATACTATTTTTCAATTTTTCAAAAGAAGGTCTCTTAAGGCAGTACGCTAGCACACTCGTTCGCCTAGGACCCGCCCCAGAGAGAGAGCAAGTCTGGGGGGACAGGAGACAAAGGGCCCTCTCTCCTCCCCCTCTCCTCTCGTCCCCACATCTCCTCTCGTCCTACTCCTCCCCCTCTCGCCCCCCACTCCTCCCCCTGTCCTCTCCTCACCCTTCTCCTTTCCTCTCACCCCCCCTCTCCTCTACTCCCACTCTCCTCCCCTCTCGCCCCCCACATCTCCTCTCGTCCCACTCTTGACCCCACTCCTCCCCCTCTCGCCCCCCACTCCTCTCCCCATTCTCCTTTCCTCTCACCCCCCTCTCCTCTACTCCCACTCTCCTCTCGCCCGCCCCCTCCCTCCCTCTCCTCTCCCCCTCTCCTTCTCTCTCACCCCCCTTTTCCTCCCCTCTCACCCCCTCTCCCCTTACCCCCTCTCCCAATCATCTCCCTCCCTCATTCCCTTCTCTCCTCTCTTGCTCTCTCCCACTAGAGGACTCTGGAGTTGACCTTGGCAGGCAGCTAAAGCCAGGATGTCATCAATCTACCTGTCGGAGGCAGGGTGAAGAGTTTGTTTAGGGCACTGATACACACAAACATACACAAGCAAAACAACAACTCTTGGAAGTGTTTACTGGTGATATCCTGTATTTATTATGTTGCTAATGTGGCCTTACTGAATGAAACAGCTGCAGACTGTAGATAGATGGAGGAGAGATTGGGTGAGAGGGACAGGCAGTTCAGAGGGAATGGCAATGTAGAAGACAGAATAGTGGACAAAGTGGAGGATGCAGAGCGTAGAGAAAAGAGAGGGTTAATTGTTAAAGAGTGAATAATAAGTTACGAAAGAGGTAGGAAAGTCAGTGGAGGGAGGTGTAAAGGAACTAGGGATGGGGTTAGAAAACGGGAGGCCTATACTAGAGTCCTGTGTGTCTATGTGGCTGTGTGTGAGAGCGACGAGTGTGTGTGTCTGGTGTGGCTGTGTGAGAGCGACGAGTGTGTGTGTCTGGTGTGGCTGTGTGAGAGCGACGAGTGTGTGTGTCTGGTGTGGCTGTGTGTGAGAGCGACGAGTGTGTGTGTCTGGTGTGGCTGTGTGTGAGAGCGACGAGTGTGTGTGTCTGGTGTGGCTGTGTGTGAGAGCGACGAGTGTGTGTGTCTGGTGTGGCTGTGTGTGAGAGCGACGAGTGTGTGTGTCTGGTGTGGCTGTGTGTGAGAGCGACGAGTGTGTGTGTCTGGTGTGGCTGTGTGTGAGAGCGACGAGTGTGTGTGTCTGGTGTGGCTGTGTGTGAGTGTGTGTGTCTGGTGTGGCTGTGAGCGACGAGTGTGTGTGTGTCTGGTGTGGCTGTGTGTGAGCGACGAGTGTGTGTGTGTGTCTGGTGTGGCTGTGTGTGAGCGACGAGTGTGTGTGTCTGGTGTGGCGACGAGTGTGTGTGTCTGGTGTGGCTGTGTGTGAGCGACGAGTGCGTGTGTCTGGTGTGGCTGTGTGTGAGCGACGAGTGTGTTTGTCTGGTGTGGCTGTTTGGGAACATGTGTAGACAGGTCCAGAGAACCTTCAGTTGTCTCTAGGGGAGAGAAGGAGAAAGACAATCAAACTGACTGCCAGTCATGTCTTTCACACCTCTGCCTGCCTGTCTGTGCACATCCCCTCATCTTTCCTCTCTTTCCCTTTCCTTTCCTCTGCTCTCAGAGAAGAAATGTGTAGGTCTCTTCTCTCTTTCCCTCTCCTGCTTTCCTGTGCCCAGAATCCACAGAGGGAACACTCACAGTTGTGTACTATTTACATCCTCCCCTCGAGTGTGTGTGTGTGTTTTGGTTTTACTATCCTTGTGGGGACCAGAAGTGAAACAAGGAAAATTCGGATCAAGTGGGGACATTTCACTGGACATTTCACTGGACATTTTAAAAGGCTATTTTAGGCATAGGGTCAGAATGAGGACTAGGGGTTCGTTTTAGGGTTAGGAGTTGGGGTCGGGTTTATGGTTAGGGGTTTAGAGTTAACCTCTGGCTTCGAGCAATCCCGTATCCGGGAGCGTAATCATAGCCTCAAGCTCATTACCATAACTCAACGTTTCCTATTCATGAAAATCGCAAATGAAGTGAAATAAATATTTTGAAACACAAGCTTAGCCTTTTGTTAACAACACTGTCACCTCAGATTTTCAAAATATGCTTTAACCATAGCTACACAAGCATTTGTGTAAGAGTAATGATAGCCTCGCATAGCATTAAGCCTAGCATTCAGCAGGCAACATTTTCACAAAAACAAGAAAAGCATTCATATAAAATCATTTACCTTTGAAGAACTTCGTTTGTTTTCAATGACGAGACTCAGTTAGATAGCAAATGTTCATTTTTTCCAAAAATATTATTTGTGTAAGAGAAATAGCTCCATTTTGTTCATCACGTTTGGCAAAAAAAACACAACAGTCAACACAACACCAAACTTTTTTCCAAATTAGCTCCATAATATCGACAGAAACATGGCAAACCTTGTTTAGAATCAACCCTCAAGGTGTTTTTCACAATTCTATTCGATGAAAAATCATTCCTGGCAGTCGGTTTCTCATCCGAGGCAAACGGAAAAATACTGCAGCTGGAGATTACGCAATAATTGCGACGGAGGACACCAAGCGACCACCTGGTAGATGTAGTGTATTATGGTCAATCTTCCAATGATATGCCTACAAATACGTCACAATGCTGCAGACACCTTGGGGAAAACGTGGAAAAGGTTAGCTGACTCCTAGCTCCTCCACAGCCATATAAGGAGTCATTGCCATGAGGCGGTTTTAAAAAAATGCAGCACTTCCTGATTGTATTTTTATCTGGGTTTTTTCTGTAACATCAGTTCTGTGGCACTCACAGACAATATCTTTGCCGTTTTCGAAACGTCAGAGTGTTTTCTTTCCAAAGCTGTCAATTATATGCATAGTCGAGCATCTTTTCGTGACAAAATATCTTGTTTAAAACGGGAATGTTTTTCATCCCAAAATGAAAATAGCGCCCCCTCTATCCAAGAAGTTAAGGTTAGGTTAGGTTTAGGTTGAGGGTTAGGGGTTAAAGGAAATTAGGATATGAATGGGAATGCAGTGTTTGGTCCCTACAAGGAAAGTAAAACAAACATTGTGTGTGTGTGTCTGAGGCCATCTATTCAGGTCCTCTCCTGTCGGTCTAAAAAGGTCTGAGTGATTGACCCCTACCATACCCTACCCTGTCTTGTCTTACATAACACAACATAATATCCTAATGGTGTCATTATAGCCTAGTACTGATAGTTAATGTGTTGTTTTCGTGGTAAGTGTGTTATTTCTGATGCTACCTCTATGTGAGCAGTGGTGTAAAGTACTTAAGTAAAAATACTTTAAAGTACTAGTTAAGTTGCTTTTTGGGGTATCTGTACTTTACTTAACTATGTATATTTTTGACAACATTTATTCCACTACATTCCTAAAAATAATAATGTACTTTTTATTCCATACATTTTTCCTGACACCACAAGTACTCGTTACATTTTGAATGCTTAGCAGGACAGAAAAATGGTCAAATTCACACATTTAACAAGATAACATCCCTAGTCATCCCTACTGCCTCTGACCTGGCGGACTCAATAAACACAAATGCTTTGTTTGTAAAATTGTGCCGTCTGGTTTCCTTAAAAATTCATTTGAAATGATTTATACTTTTACTTTTGATACTTAAGTATATTTTAGCAATCACATGTACTTTTAAAATGTAAGTCTATATAAAACGGAATATATTTAGTATTTTACTGGGTGACTTTCACTTGTACCGGAGTCATTTTCTATTAAGGTATCTTAACTTCTTTTGTTGTTGACAATTGGGTACTTTTTCAACCACTGCCTGTGAGGCTTTCATCTTAGTACTGTTTGTGCTACTGTGCCATCTGACAGAACTGCCCATTATATTTTCACTGCTTCAAAATTGTCTACTAGTGTGTAGCCTATATGAATGTTAAATATTGTATATATATATGTATGCAATGCATCTAAACGTGTATTTAGGTCCAGCACATTTGTTTGATGAAGAACGTTTTATAGAATTGAACTGAGTAGGGAAGGTTACAGACGGTCTCTGATTGGGTACAGATGGGGTCTGTGACACATGTGCACACAGTCTGCTCCTGGATGTTAGACACACACACACACACACATACAGGGTACGAGCCGTGATGACTCACTTCCCGCAAAAAATTCCCCCCTCGGTTTTCCACCGAATGAGCTGAGGGCAGAGAGGCCCCAGAGGAAAGGAGAAATAGAAAGATAGAGGGAGAAAGAAAAGGAGGGAGTCACAGATGCAACTCCATGTTCTTACTTATGTTTTGGCACACAAACACACACACCACAAAGAGGCTAACGAGAATCAGGGGAGCAGAGAAGGTGGCAGCTTTGCTCCTCTCTTCCCCACACCAGTTTTTTTTATAAAGAGTCTCTGTCTGGCATTCAGGGTAGAAACATCCTGTACACACACACACACACACACACACACACACACACACACACACACACACACACACACACACACACCACTTCCTTCTACAAAAACACACCACAGCACAGGGAGCCCAGAACACCAGGAGCCCAGAGCACCAGGAGCCCAGAGCACCAGGAGCCCAGAGCACCAGGAGCCCAGAACACCAGGAGCCCAGAACACCAGGAGCCCAGAGCACCAGGAGCCCAGAGCACCAGGAGCCCAGAGCACCAGGAGCCCAGAGCACCAGGAGCCCAGAACACCAGGAGCCCAGAACACCAGGAGCCCAGAACACCAGGAGCCCAGAACACCAGGAGCCCAGAACACCAGGAGCCCAGAACACCAGGAGCCCAGAACACCAGGAGCCCAGAGCACCAGGAGCCCAGAGAACGACCAATATGTATTTTTTAAGGCCGATGCCGATATTGATTTTTAGGGGTCTAAGAGACCGATGGCCAATATTTTTGCAGATATTCAATATCATTAAATGAGAACATTTTTATAAATACATTTCCCAGAAACAGCCATGTA